>NW_027136926.1:0-341143 GCF_040869045.1 Eurosta solidaginis | reverse complement strand
AGTCGTTTTGTTCAACAAATTTGAGTAGATAACTCAGCAGTTGTTTGCATCAGAGCGACAATTTTTGAGATAGTTATTAAAACTGTTTAAAGGTTTTCAAACGTTGTTTCTCGTTGTATATCCTTTAATTCTAGAGATAAAATGATAAATACCTTGTACGAATTTGTTTAACCCATTTGTTTGGTTACTCGACGGCTCCGTTCTCGTGTAGCCTACATATTGCGTTTTTTTTTTTAAATTTGCTTACCGGGCTAAAGGTTAGTATGCTTAAAACACGTAAGTCGTTTTGTTCAACAAATTTGAGTAGATAACTCAGCAGTTGTTTGCATCAGAGCGACAATTTTTGAGATAGTTATTAAAACTCTTTAAAGGTTTTCAAACGTTGTTTCTCGTTGTATATACTTTAATTCTAGAGTTAAATTGATAAATACCGTGTACGAATTTGTTTAACCCATTTGTTTTGGTTTCTCGACGGCTCCGTTCTCGAGTAGCCTTCATATTGCGTTTTTTTTTTTTTTTAATTCGATAACCGGGCTAAAGGTTAGCATGCTTAAAATACGTAAGTCGTTTTGTTCAACAAATTTGAGTAGATAACTCAGCAGTTGTTTGCATCAGAGCGACAATTTTTGAGATAGTTATTAAAACTGTTTAAAGGTGTCAGACGTTGTTTCTCGTTGTATAATTTTTAATTCTAGAGTTAAATTGATAAATACCGTGTACGAATTTGTTTAACCCATTTATTTTGGTTACTCGACGGCTCCGTTCTCGTCTAGCCTACATATTCCGTTTTTTTAATTTGCTTAACGGGCTAAAGGTTAGCATGCTTAAAATACGTAAGTCATTTTGTTCAACAAATTTGAGTAGGTAACTCAGCAGGTGTTTGCATCAGAGCGACAATTTTTGAGATAGTTATTAAAAGTGTTTAAAGGTTGTCAAACGTTGTTTCTCGTTTTATATCCTTTAATTCTAGAGTTAAATTGATAAATACCGTGTACGAATTTGTTTAACCCATTTGTTTTGGTTACTCGACGGCTCCGTTCTCGTGTAGCCTACATATTGCGTTTTTTTTTAATTTGCTTCCCAGGCTAAAGGTTAGCATGCTTAAAATACGTAAGTCGTTTTGTTCAACAAATTTAGGTAGATAACTCAGCAGTTGTTTGCATCAGAGCGACAATTTTTGAGATAGTTATTAAAACTGTTTAAATGTTGTCAAACGTTGTTTCTCGTTATATATGCTTTAATTCTAGAGTTAAATTGATAAATACCGTGTACGAATTTGTTTAACCCATTTGTTTTGGTTACTCGACGGCTCCGTTCTCGTGTAGCCTACATATTGCGTTTTTTTAATTTTCTTACCGGGCTAAAGGTTCGCATGCTTAAAACACGTAAGTCGTTTTGTTCAACAAATTTGAGTAGATAACTCAGCAGTAGTTTGCATCAGAGCGACAATTTTTGAGATAGTTATTTAAACTGTTTACAGGTTTTCAAACGTTGTTTCTCGTTGTATATCCTTTAATTCTAGAGTTAAATTGATAAATACCGTGTACGAATTTGTTTAACCCATTTGTTTTGGTTACTCGACGGCTCCGTTCTCGAGTAGCCTACATATTGCGTTTTTTTTTTTAATTTGATAACCGGGCTAAAGGTTAGCATGCTTAAAATACGTAAGTCGTTTTGTTCAACAAATTTGAGTAGATAACTCAGCAGATGTTTGCATCAGAGCGACAATTTTTGAGATAGTTATTAAAACTGTTTAACGGTTTTCAAACGTTGTTTCTCGTTGTATATCCTTTAAGTCTAGAGATAAAATGATAAATACCGTGTACGAATTTGTTTAACCCATTTTTTTTGGTTACTCGACGGCTCCGTTCTCGTGTAGCCTACATATTGCGTTTTTTTTAATTTGCTTACCGGGCTAAAGGTTAGTATGCTTAAAACACGTAAGTCGTTTTGTTCAACAAATTTGATTAGATAACTCAGCAGTTGTTTGCATCAGAGCGACAATTTTTGAGATAGTTATTAAACTGTTTAAAGGTTTTCAAACGTTGTTTCTCGTTGTATATCCTTTAATTCTAGAGTTAAATTGATAAATACCGTGTACGAATTTGTTTAACACATTTGTTTTGGTTACTCGACGGCTCCGTTCTCGTGTAGCCTACATATTCCGTTTTTTTTAATTTGCTTAACGGGCTAAAGGTTGGCATGCTTAAAATACGTAAGTCGTTTTGTTCAACAAATTTGAGTAGGTAACTCAGCAGTTGTTTGCATCAGAGCGACAATTTTTGAGATAGTTATTAAGACTGCTTAAAGGTTGTCAAACATTGTTTCTCGTTGTATATCCTTTAATTCTATAGTTAAATTGAAAAATACCGTGTACGAATTTGTTTAACCCATTTGTTTTGGTTACTCGACGGCTCCGTTCTCAAGTAGCCTACATATTGCGTTTTTTTTTTTAATTTGATAACCGGGTTAAAGGTTAGCATGCTTAAAATATGTAAGTCGTTTTGTTCAACAAATTTGAGTAGATAACTCAGCACTTGTTTGCATCAGAGCGACAATTTTTGAGATAGTTATTAAAACTGTTTAAAGGTTGTCAAACGTTGTTTCTCGTTGTATATCCTTTAATTCTATAGTTAAATTGAAAAATACCGTGTACGAATTTGTTATCCCATTTGTTTTGGTTACTGGACGGCTCCGTTCTCGTGTAGCCTACATATTGCGTTTTTTTTAATTTGCTTACCGGGCTAAAGGTTAGCATGCTTAAAATACGTAAGTCGTTTTGTTCAATAAATTTGAGTAGATAACTCAGCAGTTGTTTGCATCAGAGCGACAATTTTTGAGATAGTTATTAAAAGTGTGTAAAGGTTGTCAAACGTTGTTTCTCGTTTTATATCCTTTAATTCTAGAGTTAAATTGATAAATACCGTGTACGAATTTGTTTAACCCATTTGTTTTGGTTACTCGACGGCTCCGTTCTCGTGTAGTCTACATATTGCGGTTTTTTTTTTTAATTTGCTTACCGGGCTAAAGGTTAACATGCTTAAAATACGTAAGTCGTTTTGTTCAACAAATTTGAGTAGATAACTCAGCAGTTGTTTGCATCAGAGCGACAATTTTTGAGATATTTATTAAAAGTGTTTAAAGGTTGTCAAACGTTGTTTCTCGTTTTATATCCTTTAATTCTAGAGTTAAATTGATAAATACCGTGTACGAATTTGTTTAACCCATTTGCTTTGGTTACTCGACGGCTCCGTTCTCGTGTAGCCTACATATTGGGTTTTTTTTAATTTGCTTACCGGGCTAAAGGTTAGCATGCTTAAAATACGTAAGTCGTTTTGTTCAATAAATTTGAGAAGATAACTCAGCAGTTGTTTGCATCAGAGCGACAATTTTTGAGATAGTTATTAAAAGTGTTTAAAGGTTGTCAAACGTTGTTTCTCGTTTTATATCCTTTAATTCTAGAGTTAAATTGATAAATACCGTGTACGAATTTGTTTAACCCATTTGTTTTGGTTACTCGACGGCTCCGTTCTCGTGTAGTCTACATATTGCGGTTTTTTTTTAATTTGCTTACCGGGCTAAAGGTTAGCATGCTTAAAATACGTAAGTCTTTTTGTTCAACAAATTTGAGTAGATAACTCAGCAGTTATTTGCATCAGAGCGACAATTTTTGAGATAGTTATTAAAACTGTTTAAAGGTTGTCAAACGTTGCTTCTCGTTGTATATCCTTTAATTCTAGAGTTAAATTGATAAATACCGTGTACGAATTTGTTTAACCCATTTGTTTTGGTTACTCGACGGCTCCGTTCTCGTGTAGTCTACATATTGCGTTTTTTTTTTTAATTTGCTTACCGGGCTAAAGGTTAGCATGCTTAAAATACGTAAGTCGTTTTGTTCAACAAGTTTGAGTAAATAACTCAGCAGTTGTTTGCATCAGAGCGACAATTTTTGAGATAGTTATTAAAACTGTTTAAAGGTTGTCAAACGTTGCTTCTCGTTGTATATCCTTTAATTCTAGAGTTAAATTGATAAATACTGTGTACGAATTTGTTTAACCCATTTGTTTTGGTTTCTCGACGGCCCCGTTCTCGAGTAGCCTACATATTGCGTTTTTTTTTTTTTAATTTGATAACCGGGCTAAAGGTTAGCATGCTTAAAATACGTAAGTCGTTTTGTTCAACAAATTTGAGTAGATAACTCAGCAGTTGTTTGCATCAGAGCGACAATTTTTGAGATAGTTATTAAAACTGTTTAAAGGTGTCAAACGTTGTTTCTCGTTGTATAATTTTTAATTCTAGAGTTAAATTGATAAATAACGTGTACGAATTTGTTTAACCCATTTGTTTTGGTTACTCGACGGCTCCGTTCTCGTGTAGCCTACATATTCCGTTTTTTTTAATTTGCTTAACGGGCTAAAGGTTAGCATGCTTAAAATACGTAAGTCATTTTGTTCAACAAATTTGAGTAGGTAACTCAGCAGGTGTTTGCATCAGAGCGACAAGTTTTGAGATAGTTATTAAAACTGTTTAAAGGTTGTCAAACATTGTTTCTCGTTGTATATCCTTTAATTCTAGAGTTAAATTGATAAATACCGTGTACGAATTTGTTTCGCCCATTTGTTTTGGTTACTCGGCGGCTCCGTTCTCGTTTAGCCTACATATTGCGTTTTTTTTTAAATTGCTTCCCGGGCTAAAGGTTAGCATGCTTAAAATATGTAAGTCGTTTTGTTCAACAAATTTGAGTAGATAACTCAGCAGTTGTTTGCATCAGAGCGCCAATTTTTGAGATAGTTATTAAAAGTGTTTAAAGGTTGTCAAACGTTGTTTCTCGATTTATATCCTTTAATTCTAGAGTTAAATTGATAAATACCGTGTACGAATTTGTTTAACCCATTTGTTTTGGTTACTCGACGGCTCCGTTCTCGTGTAGTCTACATAGTGCGGTTTTTTTTTAACTTGCTTACCGGGCTAAAGGTTAGCATGCTTAAAATACGTAAGTCGTTTTGTTCAACAAATTTGAGTAGATAACTCAGCAGTTGTTTGCATCAGAGCGACAATTTTTGAGATAGTTATTAAAAGTGTTACAGGTTGTCAAACGTTGTTTCTCGTTTTATATCCTTTAATTCTAGAGTTAAATTGATAAATACCGTGTACGAATTTGTTTAACCCGTTTGTTTTGGTTACTGGACGGCTCCGTTCTCGTGTAGCCTACATATTGCGTTTTTTTTAATTTGCTTACCGGGCTAAAGGTTAGCATGCTTAAAATACGTAAGTCGTTTTGTTCAATAAATTTGAGTAGATAACTCAGCAGTTGTTTGCATCAGAGCGACAATTTTTGAGTTAGTTATTAAAAGTGTTTAAAGGTTGTCAAACGTTGTTTCTCGTTTCATATCCTTTAATTCTAGAGTTAAATTGATAAATACCGTGTACGAATTTGTTTAACCCATTTGTTTTGGTTACTCGACGGCTCCGTTCTCGTGTAGTCTACATATTGTTTTTTTTTTTTTTTAATTTGCTTACCGGGCTAAAGGTTAGCATGCTTAAAATACGTAAGTCGTTTTGTTCAACAAATGTGAGTAGATAACTCAGCAGTTGTTTGCATCAGAGCGGCAATTTTTGAGATAGTTATTAAAACTGTTTAAAGGTTTTCAAACGTTGTTTCTCGTTGTATAATTTTTAATTCTAGAGTTAAATTGATAAATACCGTGTACGAATTTGTTTAACCCATTTGTTTTGGTTACTCGACGGCTCCGTTCTCGTGTAGTCTACATATTGTTTTTTTTTTTTTTTAATTTGCTTACCGGGCTAAAGGTTAGCATGCTTAAAATACGTAAGTCGTTTTGTTCAACAAATGTGAGTAGATAACTCAGCAGTTGTTTGCATCAGAGCGGCAATTTTTGAGATAGTTATTAAAACTGTTTAAAGGTGTCAAACGTTGTTTCTCGTTGTATATCCTTTAATTCTAGAGTTAAATTGATAAATACCGTGTACGAATTTGTTTCGCCCATTTGTTTTGGTTACTCGGCGGCTCCGTTCTCGTTTAGCCTACATATTGCGTTTTTTTTTAAATTGCTTCCCGGGCTAAAGGTTAGCATGCTTAAAATATGTAAGTCGTTTTGTTCAACAAATTTGAGTAGATAACTCAGCAGTTGTTTGCATCAGAGCGCCAATTTTTGAGATAGTTATTAAAAGTGTTTAAAGGTTGTCAAACGTTGTTTCTCGATTTATATCCTTTAATTCTAGAGTTAAATTGATAAATACCGTGTACGAATTTGTTTAACCCATTTGTTTTGGTTACTCGACGGCTCCGTTCTCGTGTAGTCTACATAGTGCGGTTTTTTTTTAACTTGCTTACCGGGCTAAAGGTTAGCATGCTTAAAATACGTAAGTCGTTTTGTTCAACAAATGTGAGTAGATAACTCAGCAGTTGTTTGCATCAGAGCGGCAATTTTTGAGATAGTTATTAAAACTGTTTAAAGGTTGTCAAACGTTGCTTCTCGTTGTATATCCTTTAATTCTAGAGTTAAATTGATAAATACCGTGTACGAATTTGTTTAACCCATTTGTTTTGGTTACTCGACGGCTCCGTTCTCGTGTAGTCTACATAGTGCGGTTTTTTTTTAACTTGCTTACCGGGCTAAAGGTTAGCATGCTTAAAATACGTAAGTCATTTTGTTCAACAAATTTGAGTAGGTAACTCAGCAGGTGTTTGCATCAGAGCGACAATTTTTGAGATAGTTATTAAAACTGTTTAAAGGTTGTCAAACATTGTTTCTCGTTGTATATCCTTTAATTCTAGAGTTAAATTGATAAATACCGTGTACGAATTTGTTTCGCCCATTTGTTTTGGTCACTCGGCGGCTCCGTTCTCGTTTAGCCTACATATTGCGTTTTTTTTTAAATTGCTTCCCGGGCTAAAGGTTAGCATGCTTAAAATATGTAAGTCGTTTTGTTCAACAAATTTGAGTAGATAACTCAGCAGTTGTTTGCATCAGAGCGCCAATTTTTGAGATAGTTATTAAAAGTGTTTAAAGGTTGTCAAACGTTGTTTCTCGATTTATATCCTTTAATTCTAGAGTTAAATTGATAAATACCGTGTACGAATTTGTTTAACCCATTTGTTTTGGTTACTCGACGGCTCCGTTCTCGTGTAGTCTACATAGTGCGGTTTTTTTTTAACTTGCTTACCGGGCTAAAGGTTAGCATGCTTAAAATACGTAAGTCGTTTTGTTCAACAAATGTGAGTAGATAACTCAGCAGTTGTTTGCATCAGAGCGGCAATTTTTGAGATAGTTATTAAAACTGTTTAAAGGTTGTCAAACGTTGCTTCTCGTTGTATATCCTTTAATTCTAGAGTTAAATTGATAAATACTGTGTACGAATTTGTTTAACCCATTTGTTTTGGTTTCTCGACGGCTCCGTTCTCGAGTAGCCTACATATTGCGTTTTTTTTTTAATTTGATAACCGGGCTAAAGGTTAGCATGCTTAAAATACGTAAGTCGTTTTGTTCAACAAATTTGAGTAGATAACTCAGCAGTTGTTTGCATCAGAGCGACAATTTTTGAGATAGTTATTAAAACTGTTTAAAGGTGTCAAACGTTGTTTCTCGTTGTATAATTTTTAATTCTAGAGTTAAATTGATAAATACCGTGTACGAATTTGTTTAACCCATTTGTTTTGGTTACTCGACGGCTCCGTTCTCGTGTAGCCTACATATTCCGTTTTTTTTAATTTGCTTAACGGGCTAAAGGTTAGCATGCTTAAAATACATAAGTCATTTTGTTCAACAAATTTGAGTAGGTAACTCAGCAGGTGTTTGCATCAGAGCGACAATTTTTGAGATAGTTATTAAAACTGTTTAAAGGTTGTCAAACATTGTTTCTCGTTGTATATCCTTTAATTCTAGAGTTAAATTGATAAATACCGTGTACGAATTTGTTTCACCCATTTGTTTTGGTTACTCGGCGGCTACGTTCTCGTTTAGCCTACATATTGCGTTTTTTTTTAATTTGCTTCCCGGGCTAAAGGTTAGCATGCTTAAAATATGTAAGTCGTTTTGTTCAACAAATTTGAGTAGATAACTCAGCAGTTGTTTGCATCAGAGCGACAATTTTTGAGATAGTTATTAAAAGTGTTTAAAGGTTGTCAAACGTTGTTTCTCGTTTTATATCCTTTAATTCTAGAGTTAAATTGATGAATACCGTGTACGAATTTGTTTAACCCATTTGTTTTGGTTACTCGACGGCTCCGTTCTCGTGTAGTCTACATAGTGCGGTTTTTTTTTAACTTGCTTACCGGCTAAAGGTTAGCATGCTTAAAATACGTAAGTCGTTTTGTTCAACAATTTTGAGTAGATAACTCAGCAGTTGTTTGCATCAGAGCAACAATTTTTGAGATAGTTATTAAAAGTGTTTAAAGGTTGTCAAACGTTGTTTCTCGTTTTATATCCTTTAATTCTAGAGTTAAATTGATAAATACCGTGTACGAATTTGTTTAACCCGTTTGTTTTGGTTACTCGACGGCTCCGTTCTCGTGTAGCCTACATATTGCGTTTTTTTTAATTTGCTTACCGGGCTAAAGGTTAGCATGCTTAAAATACGTAAGTCGTTTTGTTCAACAAATTTGAGTAGATAACTCAGCAGTTATTTGCATCAGAGCGACAATTTTTGAGATAGTTATTAAAACTGTTTAAAGGTTGTCAAAGGTTGCTTCTCGTTGTATATCCTTTAATTCTAGAGTTAAATTGATAAATACCGTGTACGAATTTGTTTAACCCATTTGTTTTGGTTACTCGACGGCTCCGTTCTCGTGTAGTCTACATATTGTTTTTTTTTTTTTTTAATTTGCTTACCGGGCTAAAGGTTAGCATGCTTAAAATACGTAAGTCGTTTTGTTCAACAAATGTGAGTAGATAACTCAGCAGTTGTTTGCATCAGAGCGACAATTTTTGAGATAGTTATTAAAACTGTTTAAAGGTTTTCAAACGTTGTTTCTCGTTGTATAATTTTTAATTCTAGAGTTAAATTGATAAATACCGTGTACGAATTTGTTTAACCCATTTGTTTTGGTTACTTGACGGCTCCGTTCTCGTGTAGCCTACATATTCCGTTTTTTTTTAATTTGCTTAACGGGCTAAAGGTTAGCATGCTTAAAATACGTAAGTCATTTTGTTCAACAAATTTGAGTAGGTAACTCAGCAGGTGTTTGCATCAGAGCGACAATTTTTGAGATAGTTATTAAAACTGTTTAAAGGTTGTCAAACATTGTTTCTCGTTGTATATCCTTTAATTCTAGAGTTAAATTGATAAATACCGTGTACGAATTTGTTTCACCCATTTGTTTTGGTTACTCGGCGGCTCCGTTCTCGTTTAGCCTACATATTGCGTTTTTTTTTAAATTTGTTTCCCGGGCTAAAGGTTAGCATGCTTAAAATATGTAAGTCGTTTTGTTCAACAAATTTGAGTAGATAACTCAGCGGTTGTTTGCATCAGAGCGACAATTTTTGAGTTTGTTATTAAAACTGTTTAAAGGTGTCAAACGTTGTTTCTCGTTGTATAATTTTTAATTCTAGAGTTAAATTGATAAATACCGTGTACGAATTTGTTTAACCCATTTGTTTTGGTTACTCGACGGCTCCGTTCTCGAGTAGTCTACATATTGCGGTTTTTTTTTAATTTGCTTACCGGGCTAAAGGTTAGCATGCTTAAAATACGTAAGTCGTTTTGTTCAACAAATTTGAGTAGATAACTCAGCAGTTATTTGCATCAGAGCGACAATTTTTGAGATAGTTATTAAAACTGTTTAAAGGTTGTCAAACATTGTTTCTCGTTGTATATCCTTTAATTCTAGAGTTAAATTGATAAATACCGTGTACGAATTTGTTTCACCCATTTGTTTTGGTTACTCGGCGGCTCCGTTCTCGTTTAGCCTACATATTGCGTTTTTTTTTAATTTGCTTCCCGGGCTAAAGGTTAGCATGCTTAAAATACGTAAGTCGTTTTGTTCAACGAATGTGAGTAGATAACTCAGCAGTTGTTTGCATCAGAGCGACAATTTTTGAGATAGTTATTAAAACTGTTTAAAGGTTTTCAAACGTTGTTTCTCGTTGTATATCCTGTAATTCTAGAGATAAAATGATAAATACCGTGTACGAATTTGTTTAACCCATTTGTTAGGTTACTCGACGGCTCCGTTCTCGTGTAGCCTACATATTGCGTTTTTTTTTTAATTTGCTTACCGGGCTAAAGGTTAGTATGCTTAAAACACGTAAGTCGTTTTGTTCAACAAATTTGAGTAGATAACTCAGCAGTTGTTTGCATCAGAGCGACAATTTTTGAGATAGTTATTAAAACTGTTTAAAGGTTTTCAAACGTTGTTTCTCGTTGTATATCCTTTAATTCTAGAGTTAAATTGATAAATACCGTGTACGAATTTGTTTAACCCATTTGTTTTGGTTACTCGACGGCTCCGTTCTCGTGTAGCCTACATATTGCGTTTTTTTTTAATTTGCTTACCGGGCTAAAGGTTAGCATGCTTAAAATACGTAAGTCGTTTTGTTCAACAAATTTGAGTAGATAACTCAGCGGTTGTTTGCATCAGAGCGACAATTTTTGAGTTAGTTATTAAAACTGTTTAAAGGTGTCAAACGTTGTTTCTCGTTGTATAATTTTTAATTCTAGAGTTAAATTGATAAATACCGTGTACGAATTTGTTTAACCCATTTGTTTTGGTTACTCGACGGCTCCGTTCTCGTGTAGCCTACATATTCCGTTTTTTTAATTTGCTTAACGGGCTAAAGGTTAGCATGCTTAAAATACGTAAGTCATTTTGTTCAACAAATTTGAGTAGGTAACTCAGCAGTTGTTTGCATCAGAGCGACAATTTTTGAGATAGTTATTAAAACTGTTTAAAGGTTGTCAAACATTGTTTCTCGTTGTATATCCTTTAATTCTAGAGTTAAATTGATAAATACCGTGTACGAATTTGTTTCACCCATTTGTTTTGGTTACTCGGCGGTTCCGTTCTCGTTTAGCCTACATATTGCGTTTTTTTTTTTAATTTGCTTCCCGGGCTAAAGGTTAGCATGCTTAAAATATGTAAGTCGTTTTGTTCAACAAATTTTAGTAGATAACTCAGCAGTTGTTTGCATCAGAGCGACAATTTTTGAGATAGTTATTAAAACTGTTTAAAGGTTGTCAAACGTTGTTTCTCGTTGTAAATGCTTTAATTCTAGAGTTAAATTGATAAATACCGTGTACGAATTTGTTTAACCCATTTGTTTTGGTTACTCGACGGCTCCCTTCTCGTGTAGCCTACATATTGCGTTTTTTTTTAATTTGCTTACCGGGCTAAAGGTTAGCATGCTTAAAATACGTAAGTCGTTTTGTTCAACAAATTTGAGTAGATAACTCAGCAGTTGTTTGCATCAGAGCGACAATTTTTGAGATAGTTATTAAAACTGTTTAAAGGTTGTCAAACGTTGTTTCTCGTTGTATATCCTTTAATTCTATAGTTAAATTGAAAAATACCGTGTACGAATTTGTTATCCCATTTTTTTGGTTACTCGATGGCTCCGTTCTCGTGTAGCCTACATATTGCGTTTTTTTTTTTAATTTGCTTACCGGGCTAAAGGTTAGCATGCTTAAAACACGTAAGTCGTTTTGTTCAATAAATTTGAGTAGATAACTCAGGAGTTGTTTGCATCAGAACGACAATTTTTGAGATAGTTATTAAAACTGTTTAAATGTTTTCAAACATTGTTTCTCGTTGTATATCCTTTAATTCTAGAGTTAGATTGATAAATACCGTGTACGAATTTGTTTAACCCATTTGTTTTGGTTACTCGACGGCTCCGTTCTCTAGTAGCCTACATATTGCGTTTGTTTTTTAATTTGATAACCGGGCTAAAGGTTAGCATGCTTAAAATACGTAAGTCGTTTTGTTCAACAAATTTGAGTAGATAACTCGGCAGTTGTTTGCATCAGAGCGATAATTTTTGAGATAGTTATTAAAACTGTTTAAAGGTTGTCAAACGTTGTTTCTCGTTGTATATCCTTTAATTCTAGAGTTAAATTGATCAATACCGTGTACGAATTTGTTTAACCCATTTGTTTTGGTTACCCTACGGCTCCGTTCTCGTGTAGCCTACATATTGCGTTTTTTTTTAATTTGCTTACCGGGCTAAAGGTTAGCATGCTTAAAATACGTAAGTCGTTTTGTTTAACAAATTTGAGTAGATAACTCAGCAGTTGTTTGCATCAGAGCGACAATTTTTGAGATAGTTTTTAAAACTGTTTAAATGTTTTCAAACATTGTTTCTCGTTGTATATCCTTTAATTCTAGAGTTATATTGATAAATACCGTGTACGAATTTGCTTAACCCATTTGTTTTGGTTACTCGACGGCTCCGTTCTGGAGTAGCCTACATATTGCGTTTGTTTTTTAATTTGATAACCGGGCTAAAGGTTAGCATGCTTAAAATACGTAAGTTGTTTTGTTCAACAAATTTGAGTAGATAACTCGGCAGTTGTTTGCATCAGAGCGGTAATTTTTGAGATAGTTATTAAAACTGTTTTAAGGTTGTCAAACGTTGTTTCTCGTTGTATATCCTTTAATTTTAGAGTTAAATTGATCAATACCGTGTACGAATTTGTTTAACCCATTTGTTTTGGTTACCCTACGGCTCCGTTCTCGTGTAGCCTACATATTGCGTTTTTTTTAATTTGCTTACCGGGCTAAAGGTTAGCATGCTTAAAATACGTAAGTCGTTTTGTTCAACAAATTTGAGTAGATAACTCAGCAGTTGTTTGCATCAGAGCGACAATTTTTGAGATAGTTATACAACTGTTTAAATGTTTTCAAACATTGTTTCTCGTTGTATATCCTTTAATTCTAGAGTTAAATTGATAAATACCGTGTACGAATTTGTTTAACCCATTTGTTTTGGTTACTCGACGGCTCCGTTCTCGTGTAGCCTACATATTCCGTTCTTTTAATTTGCTTAACGGGCTAAAGGTTAGCATGCTTAAAATACGTAAGTCATTTTGTTCAACAAATTTGAGTAGGTAACTCAGCAGTTGTTTGCATCAGAGCGACAATTTTTGAGATAGTTATTAAAACTGTTTAAAGGTTGTCAAACATTGTTTCTCGTTGTATATCCTTTAATTCTAGAGTTAAATTGATAAATACCGTGTACGAATTTGTTTCACCCATTTGTTTTGGTTACTCGGCGGTTCCGTTCTCGTTTAGCCTACATATTGCGTTTTTTTTTTTAATTTGCTTCCCGGGCTAAAGGTTAGCATGCTTAAAATATGTAAGTCGTTTTGTTCAACAAATTTGAGTAGATAACTCAGCAGTTGTTTGCATCAGAGCGACAATTTTTGAGATACTTATTAAAACTGTTTAAAGGTTGTCAAACGTTGTTTCTCGTTGTATATGCTTTAACTCTAGAGTTAAATTGATAAATACCGTGTACGAATTTGTTTAACCCATTTGTTTTGGTTACTCGACGGCTCCGTTCTCGTGTAGCCTACATATTGCGTTTTTTTTAATTTGCTTACCGGGCTAAAGGTTAGCATGCTTAAAATACGTAAGTCGTTTTGTTCAACAAATTTGAGTATATAACTCAGCAGTTGTTTGCATCAGAGCGACAATTTTTGAGATAGTTATTAAAACTGTTTAAAGGTTGTCAAACGTTGCTTCTCGTTGTATATCCTTTAATTCTATAGTTAAATTGAAAAATACCGTGTACGAATTTGTTATCCCATTTGTTTTGGTTACTCGACGGCTCTGTTCTCGTGTAGCTTACATATTGCGTTTTTTTTTTAATTTGCTTACCGGGCTAAAGGTTAGCATGCTTAAAACACGTAAGTCGTTTTGTTCAACAAATTTGAGTAGATAACTCAGCAGTTGTTTGCATCAGAACGACAATTTTTGAGATAGTTATTAAAACTGTTTAAATGTTTTCAAACATTGTTTCTCGTTGTATATCCTTTAATTCTAGAGTTAGATTGATAAATACCGTGTACGAATTTGTTTAACCCATTTGTTTTGGTTACTCGACGGCTCCGTTCTCGAGTAGCCTACATATTGCGTTTGTTTTTTAATTTGATAACCGGGCTAAAAGTTAGCATGCTTAAAATACGTAAGTCGTTTTGTTCAACAAATTTGAGTAGATAACTCGGCAGTTGTTTGCATCAGAGCGATAATTTTTGAGATAGTTATTAAAACTGTTTAAAGGTTGTCAAACGTTGTTTCTCGTTGTATATCCTTTAATTCTAGAGTTAAATTGATCAATACCGTGTACGAATTTGTTTAACCCATTTGTTTTGGTTACCCTACGGCTCCGTTCTCGTGTAGCCTACATATTGCGTTTTTTTTTAATTTGCTTACCGGGCTAAAGGTTAGCATGCTTAAAATACGTAAGTCGTTTTGTTCAACAAATTTGAGTAGATAACTCAGCAGTTGTTTGCATCAGAGCGACAATTTTTGAGATAATTATTAAAATTGTTTAAATGTTTTCAAACATTGTTTCTCGTTGTATATCCTTTAATTCTAGAGTTATATTGATAAATACCGTGTACGAATTTGTTTAACCCATTTGTTTTGGTTACTCGACGGCTCCGTTCTCGAGTAGCCTACATATTGCGTTTGTTTTTTAATTTGATATCCGGGCTAAAGGTTAGCATGCTTAAAATACGTAAGTCGTTTTGTTCAACAAATTTGAGTAGATAACTCGGCAAGTGTTTGCATCAGAGCGATAATTTTTGAGATAGTTATTAAAACTGTTTAAAGGTTGTCAAACGTTGTTTCTCGTTGTATATCCTTTAATTCTAGAGTTAAATTGATCAATACCGTGTACGAATTTGTTTAACCCATTTGTTTTGGTTACCCTACGGCTCCGTTCTCGTGTAGCCTACATATTGCGTTTTTTTTTAATTTGCTTACCGGGCTAAAGGTTAGCATGCTTAAAATACGTAAGTCGTTTTGTTCAACAAATTTGAGTAGATAACTCAGCAGTTGTTTGCATCAGAGCGACAATTTTTGAGATAGTTATTAAAACTATTTAAAGGTCAAACCATGTTTCTCGTTGTATATCCTTTAATACTAGAGTTAAATTGATAAATACCGTGTACGAATTTGTTTAACCCATTTGTTTTGGTTACTTGACGGCTCCGTTCTCGTATAGCCTACATATTGCGTTTTTTTTTTTAATTTGCTTACCGGGCTAAAGGTTAGCATGCTTAAAATACGTAAGTCGTTTTGTTCAACAAATATGAGTAGATAACTCAGCAGTTGTTTGCATCAGAGCGACAATTTTTGAGATAGTTATTAAAACTATTTAAAGGTCAAACCATGTTTCTCGTTGTATATCCTTTAATACTAGAGTTAAATTGATAAATACCGTGTACGAATTTGTTTAACCCATTTGTTTTGGTTACTTGACGGCTCCGTTCTCGAGTAGCCTACATATTGCGTTTGTTTTTTAATTTGATATCCGGGCTAAAGGTTAGCATGCTTAAAATACGTAAGTCGTTTTGTTCAACAAATTTGAGTAGATAACTCGGCAAGTGTTTGCATCAGAGCGATAATTTTTGAGATAGTTATTAAAACTGTTTAAAGGTTGTCAAACGTTGTTTCTCGTTGTATATCCTTTAATACTAGAGTTAAATTGATAAATACCGTGTACGAATTTGTTTAACCCATTTGTTTTGGTTACTTGACGGCTCCGTTCTCGTATAGCCTACATATTGCGTTTTTTTTTTTAATTTGCTTACCGGGCTAAAGGTTAGCATGCTTAAAATACGTACGTCGTTTTATTCAACAAATTTGAGTATATAACTCAGCAGTTGTTTACATCAGAGCAACAATTTTTGAGATAGTTATTAAAACTATTTAAAGGTTGTCAAACGATGTTTCTCGTTGTGCATCCTTTAATACTAGAGTTAAATTGATAAATACCGTGTACGAATTTGTTTAACCCATTTGTTTTGGTTACTCGACGGCTCCGTTCTCGAGTAGCCTACATATTGCGTTTTTTTAAATTTGATAACCGGGCTAAAGGTTAGCATGCTTAAAATACGTAAGTCGTTTTGTTCAACAAATTTGAGTAGATAACTCAGCAGTTGTTTGCATCAGAGCGACAATTTTTGAGATAGTTATTAAAACTGCTTAAAGGTTGTCGTAGCCTACATATTGAGTTTTTTTTTATTTGCTTACCGGGCTAAAGGTTAGCATGCTTAAAATACGTAAGTCGTTTTGTTCAACAAATTTGAGTAGATAACTCAGCAGTTGTTTGCATCAGAGCGACAATTTTTGAGATAGTTATACAACTGTTTAAATGTTTTCAAACATTGTTTCTCGTTGTATATCCTTTAATTCTAGAGTTAAATTGATAAATACCGTGTACGAATTTGTTTAACCCATTTGTTTTGGTTACTCGACGGCTCCGTTCTCGTGTAGCCTACATATTCCGTTCTTTTAATTTGCTTAACGGGCTAAAGGTTAGCATGCTTAAAATACGTAAGTCATTTTGTTCAACAAATTTGAGTAGGTAACTCAGCAGTTGTTTGCATCAGAGCGACAATTTTTGAGATAGTTATTAAAACTGTTTAAAGGTTGTCAAACATTGTTTCTCGTTGTATATCCTTTAATTCTAGAGTTAAATTGATAAATACCGTGTACGAATTTGTTTCACCCATTTGTTTTGGTTACTCGGCGGTTCCGTTCTCGTTTAGCCTACATATTGCGTTTTTTTTTTAATTTGCTTCCCGGGCTAAAGGTTAGCATGCTTAAAATATGTAAGTCGTTTTGTTCAACAAATTTGAGTAGATAACTCAGCAGTTGTTTGCATCAGAGCGACAATTTTTGAGATACTTATTAAAACTGTTTAAAGGTTGTCAAACGTTGTTTCTCGTTGTATATGCTTTAACTCTAGAGTTAAATTGATAAATACCGTGTACGAATTTGTTTAACCCATTTGTTTTGGTTACTCGACGGCTCCGTTCTCGTGTAGCCTACATATTGCGTTTTTTTTAATTTGCTTACCGGGCTAAAGGTTAGCATGCTTAAAATACGTAAGTCGTTTTGTTCAACAAATTTGAGTATATAACTCAGCAGTTGTTTGCATCAGAGCGACAATTTTTGAGATAGTTATTAAAACTGTTTAAAGGTTGTCAAACGTTGCTTCTCGTTGTATATCCTTTAATTCTATAGTTAAATTGAAAAATACCGTGTACGAATTTGTTATCCCATTTGTTTTGGTTACTCGACGGCTCTGTTCTCGTGTAGCTTACATATTGCGTTTTTTTTTTAATTTGCTTACCGGGCTAAAGGTTAGCATGCTTAAAACACGTAAGTCGTTTTGTTCAACAAATTTGAGTAGATAACTCAGCAGTTGTTTGCATCAGAACGACAATTTTTGAGATAGTTATTAAAACTGTTTAAATGTTTTCAAACATTGTTTCTCGTTGTATATCCTTTAATTCTAGAGTTAGATTGATAAATACCGTGTACGAATTTGTTTAACCCATTTGTTTTGGTTACTCGACGGCTCCGTTCTCGAGTAGCCTACATATTGCGTTTGTTTTTTAATTTGATAACCGGGCTAAAAGTTAGCATGCTTAAAATACGTAAGTCGTTTTGTTCAACAAATTTGAGTAGATAACTCGGCAGTTGTTTGCATCAGAGCGATAATTTTTGAGATAGTTATTAAAACTGTTTAAAGGTTGTCAAACGTTGTTTCTCGTTGTATATCCTTTAATTCTAGAGTTAAATTGATCAATACCGTGTACGAATTTGTTTAACCCATTTGTTTTGGTTACCCTACGGCTCCGTTCTCGTGTAGCCTACATATTGCGTTTTTTTTTTAATTTGCTTACCGGGCTAAAGGTTAGCATGCTTAAAATACGTAAGTCGTTTTGTTCAACAAATTTGAGTAGATAACTCAGCAGTTGTTTGCATCAGAGCGACAATTTTTGAGATAGTTATTAAAATTGTTTAAATGTTTTCAAACATTGTTTCTCGTTGTATATCCTTTAATTCTAGAGTTATATTGATAAATACCGTGTACGAATTTGTTTAACCCATTTGTTTTGGTTACTCGACGGCTCCGTTCTCGAGTAGCCTACATATTGCGTTTGTTTTTTAATTTGATATCCGGGCTAAAGGTTAGCATGCTTAAAATACGTAAGTCGTTTTGTTCAACAAATTTGAGTAGATAACTCGGCAAGTGTTTGCATCAGAGCGATAATTTTTGAGATAGTTATTAAAACTGTTTAAAGGTTGTCAAACGTTGTTTCTCGTTGTATATCCTTTAATTCTAGAGTTAAATTGATCAATACCGTGTACGAATTTGTTTAACCCATTTGTTTTGGTTACCCTACGGCTCCGTTCTCGTGTAGCCTACATATTGCGTTTTTTTTTAATTTGCTTACCGGGCTAAAGGTTAGCATGCTTAAAATACGTAAGTCGTTTTGTTCAACAAATTTGAGTAGATAACTCAGCAGTTGTTTGCATCAGAGCGACAATTTTTGAGATAGTTATTAAAACTATTTAAAGGTCAAACCATGTTTCTCGTTGTATATCCTTTAATACTAGAGTTAAATTGATAAATACCGTGTACGAATTTGTTTAACCCATTTGTTTTGGTTACTTGACGGCTCCGTTCTCGTATAGCCTACATATTGCGTTTTTTTTTTTAATTTGCTTACCGGGCTAAAGGTTAGCATGCTTAAAATACGTAAGTCGTTTTGTTCAACAAATATGAGTAGATAACTCAGCAGTTGTTTGCATCAGAGCGACAATTTTTGAGATAGTTATTAAAACTATTTAAAGGTCAAACCATGTTTCTCGTTGTATATCCTTTAATACTAGAGTTAAATTGATAAATACCGTGTACGAATTTGTTTAACCCATTTGTTTTGGTTACTTGACGGCTCCGTTCTCGAGTAGCCTACATATTGCGTTTGTTTTTTAATTTGATATCCGGGCTAAAGGTTAGCATGCTTAAAATACGTAAGTCGTTTTGTTCAACAAATTTGAGTAGATAACTCGGCAAGTGTTTGCATCAGAGCGATAATTTTTGAGATAGTTATTAAAACTGTTTAAAGGTTGTCAAACGTTGTTTCTCGTTGTATATCCTTTAATACTAGAGTTAAATTGATAAATACCGTGTACGAATTTGTTTAACCCATTTGTTTTGGTTACTTGACGGCTCCGTTCTCGTATAGCCTACATATTGCGTTTTTTTTTTTAATTTGCTTACCGGGCTAAAGGTTAGCATGCTTAAAATACGTACGTCGTTTTATTCAACAAATTTGAGTATATAACTCAGCAGTTGTTTACATCAGAGCAACAATTTTTGAGATAGTTATTAAAACTATTTAAAGGTTGTCAAACGATGTTTCTCGTTGTGCATCCTTTAATACTAGAGTTAAATTGATAAATACCGTGTACGAATTTGTTTAACCCATTTGTTTTGGTTACTCGACGGCTCCGTTCTCGAGTAGCCTACATATTGCGTTTTTTTAAATTTGATAACCGGGCTAAAGGTTAGCATGCTTAAAATACGTAAGTCGTTTTGTTCAACAAATTTGAGTAGTTGATGCAGTTGTTTGCATCAGAGCGACAATTTTTGAGATAGTTATTAAAAATGTTTAAAGGTTGTCAAACGTTGTTTCTCGTTGTATATCCTTTAATTCTAGAGTTAAATTGATAAATACCGTGTACGAATTTGTTTAACCCATTTGTTTTGGTTACTCGACGGCTCCTTTCTCGTGTAGCCTACATATTCCGTTTTTTTTTAATTTGCTTAACGGGCTAAAGGTTAGCATGCTTAAAATACGTAAGTCGTTTTGTTCAACAAATTTGAGTAGATAACTCAGCAGTTGTTTGCATCAGAGCGACAATTTTTGAGATAGTTATTAAAACTGTTTAAAGGTTGTCAAACGTTGTTTCTCGTTGTATATCCTTTAATTCTAGAGTTAAATTGATAAATACTGTGTACGAATTTGTTTAACTCATTTGTTTTGGTTACTCGACGGCTCCGTTTTCGTGTAGCCTACGTATTGCGTTTTTTTTTAATTTGCTTACCAGGCTAAAGGTTAGCATGCTTAAAATACGTAAGTCGTTTTGTTCAACAAATTTGAGTATATAACTCAGAAGCTGTTTGCATCAGAACGACAATTTTTGAGAAAGTTATTAAAACTGTTTAAAGGTTGTCAAACGTTGTTTCTCGTTGTATATCCTTTAATTCTAGAGTTAAATTGATAAATACCGTGTACGAATTTGTTTAACCCATTTGTTTTGGTTACTCGACGGCTCCGTTCTCGTGTAGCCTACATATTGCGTTTTTTTTAATTTGCTTACCGGGCCAAAGGTTAGCATGCTTAAAATACGTAAGTCGTTTTGTTCAACAAATTTGAGTAGATAACTCAGCAGTTGTTTGCATCAGAGCGACAATTTTTGAGATAGTTATTAAAACTATTTAAAGGTTGTCAAACGTTGTTTTTCGTTGTATATCCTTTCATTCTAGGGTTAAATTGATAAATACCGTGTACGAATTTGTTTAACCCATTTGTTTTGGTTACTCGACGGCTCCGTTCTCGTGTAGCCTACATATTGCGTTTTTTTTAATTTGCTTACCGGGCCAAAGGTTAGCATGCTTAAAATACGTAAGTCGTTTTGTTCAACAAATTTGAGTAGATAACTCAGCAGTTGTTTGCATCAGAGCGACAATTTTTGAGATAGTTATTAAAACTATTTAAAGGTTGTCAAACGACGTTTCTCGTTGTATATCCTTTAATACTAGAGTTAAATTGATAAATACCTTCTACGAATTTGTTTAACCCATTTGTTTTGGTTACTCGACGGCTCCGTTCTCGTGCAGCCTACATATTGCGTTTTTTTTTTAATTTGCTTACCGGGCTAAAGGTTAGCATGCTTAAATCACGTAAGTCGTTTTGTTCAACAAATTTGAGTAAATAACTCAGCAGTTGTTTGCATCAGAGCGACAATGTTTGAGATAGTTATTAAAACTGTTTAAAGGTTGTGAAACGTTGTATCTCGTTGTATATCCTTTAATTCTAGAGTTAAATTGAAAAATACCGTGTACGAGTTTGTTTAACCCATTTGTTTTGGTTACTCGATGGCTCCGTTCTCGTGTAGCCTACATATTGCGTTTTTTTTATTTGCTTACCGGGCTAAAGGTTAGCATGCTTAAAATACGTAAGTCGTTTTGTTCAACAAATTTGAGTAGATAACTCAGCAGTTGTTTGCATCAGAGCGACAATTTTTGAGATAGTTATTAAAACTGTTTAAAGTTGTCAAACGTTGTTTCTCGTTGTATATCCTTTAATTCGAGAGCTAAATTGATAAATACCGTGTACGAATTTGTTTAACCCATTTGTTTTGGTTACTCGACGGCTCCGTTCTCGTATAGCCTACATATTGCGTTTTTTTTTTAATTTGCTTACCGGGCTAAAGGTTAGCATGCTTAAAATACGTAAGTCGTTTTGTTCAACAAATTTGAGTAGATAACTCAGCAGTTGTTTGCATCAGAGCGACAATGTTTGAGATAGTTAAAAACTGTTTAAAGGTTGTGAAACGTTGTATCTCGTTGTATATCCTTTAATTCTAGAGTTAAATTGAAAAATACCGTGCACGAATTTGTTTAACCCATTTGTTTTGGTTACTCGACGGCTCCGTTCTCGTGTAGCCTACCCCATTTGTTTTGTTTACTCGACAGCTCTGTTCTCGTGTAGCCTACACATTGCGTTTTTTTTTAAATTGCTTACCGGGCTAAAGCTTAGCATGCTTAAAATACGTAAGTCGTTTTGTTCAACAAATTTGAGTAGATAACTCAGCAGTTGTTTGCATCAGAGCGACAATTTTTGGGATAGTTATTAAAACTGTTTAAAGGTTGCCAAACGTTGTTTCTCGTTGTATATCCTTTAATCCTAGAGTTAAATTGATAAATACCGTGTACGAATTTGTTTAACCCATTTGTTTTGGTTACTCGACGGCTCCGTTCTCGTGTAGCCTACCCCATTTGTTTTGGTTACTCGACAGCTCTGTTCTCGTGTAGCCTACACATTGCGTTTTTTTTTAATTTGCTTACCGGGCTAAAGCTTAGCATGCTTAAAACACGTAAGTCGTTTTGTTCAACAAATTTGAGTAGATAACTCAGCAGTTGTTTGCATCAGAGCGACAATGTTTGAGATAGTTATTAAAACTGTTTAAAGGTTGTCGTAGCCTACATATTGAGTTTTTTTTTATTTGCTTACCGGGCTAAAGGTTAGCATGCTTAAAATACGTAAGTCGTTTTGTTCAACAAATTTGAGTAGATAACTCGGCAGTTGTTTGCATCAGAGCGATAATATTTGAGATAGTTATTAAAACTGTTTAAAGGTTGTCAAACGTTGTTTCTCGTTGTATATCCTTTAATTCTAGAGTTAAATTGATCAATACCGTGTACGAATTTGTTTAACCCATTTGTTTTGGTTACCCTACGGCTCCGTTCTCGTGTAGGCTACATATTGCGTTTTTTTTAATTTGCTTACCGGGCTAAAGGTTAGCATGCTTAAAATACGTAAGTCGTTTTGTTCAACAAATTTGAGTAGATAACTCAGCAGTTGTTTGCATCAGAGCGACAATTTTTGAGATAGTTATTAAAACTGCTTAAAGGTTGTCGTAGCCTACATATTGCGTTTTTTTTAATTTGCTTACCGGGCTAAAGGTTAGCATGCTTAAAATACGTAAGTCGTTTTGTTCAACAAATTTGAGTAGATAACTCAGCAGTTGTTTGCATCAGAGCGACAATTTTTGAGATAGTTATTAAAACTGCTTAAAGGTTGTCGTAGCCTACATATTGAGTTTTTTTTTATTTGCTTACCGGGCTAAAGGTTAGCATGCTTAAAATACGTAAGTCGTTTTGTTCAACAAATTTGAGTAGATAACTCGGCAGTTGTTTGCATCAGAGCGATAATTTTTGAGATAGTTATTAAAACTGTTTAAAGGTTGTCAAACGTTGTTTCTCGTTGTATATCCTTTAATTCTAGAGCTAAATTGATAAATACCGTGTACGAATTTGTTTAACCCATTTGTTTTGGTTACTCGACGGCTCCGTTCTCGTGTAGCCTACATATTGCGTTTTTTTAGTTTGCTTTGAGATAGTTATTAAAACTATTTAAAGGTCAAACCATGTTTCTCGTTGTATATCCTTTAATTCTAGAGCTAAATTGATAAATACCGTGTACGAATTTGTTTAACCCATTTGTTTTGGTTACTCGACGGCTCCGTTCTCGTGTAGCCTACATATTGAGTTTTTTTTTATTTGCTTACCGGGCTAAAGGTTAGCATGCTTAAAACACGTAAGTCGTTTTGTTCAACAAATTTGAGTAGATAACTCAGCAGTTGTTTGCATCAGAGCGACAATTTTTGAGATAGTTATTAAAAATGTTTAAAGGTTGTCAAACGTTGTTTCTCGTTGTATATCCTTTAATTCTAGAGCTAAATTGATAAATACCGTGTACGAATTTGTTTAACCCATTTGTTTTGGTTACTCGACGGCTCCGTTCTCGTGTAGCCTACATATTGCGTTTTTTTTAGTTTGCTTACCGGGCTAAAGGTTAGCATGCTTAAAATACGTAAGTCGTTTTGTTCAACAAATTTGAGTAGATAACTCAGCAGTTGTTTTCATCAGAGCGACAATTTTTGAGATAGTTATTAAAACTGTTTAAAGGTTGTCAAACGATGTTTCGCGTTGTATATCCTTTAATACTAGAGTTAAATTTATAAATACCGTGTACGAATTTGTTTAACCCATTTGTTTTGGTTACTCGACGGCTCCGTTCTCGTGTAGCCTACATATTGAGTTTTTTTTTATTTGCTTACCGGGCTAAAGGTTAGCATGCTTAAAATACGTAAGTCGTTTTGTTCAACAAATTTGAGTAGATAACTCGGCAGTTGTTTGCATCAGAGCGATAATATTTGAGATAGTTATTAAAACTGTTTAAAGGTTGTCAAACGTTGTTTCTCGTTGTATATCCTTTAATTCTAGAGTTAAATTGATCAATACCGTGTACGAATTTGTTTAACCCATTTGTTTTGGTTACCCTACGGCTCCGTTCTCGTGTAGGCTACATATTGCGTTTTTTTTAATTTGCTTACCGGGCTAAAGGTTAGCATGCTTAAAATACGTAAGTCGTTTTGTTCAACAAATTTGAGTAGATAACTCAGCAGTTGTTTGCATCAGAGCGACAATTTTTGAGATAGTTATTAAAACTGCTTAAAGGTTGTCGTAGCCTACATATTGCGTTTTTTTTAATTTGCTTACTGGGCTAAAGGTTAGCATGCTTAAAATACGTAAGTCGTTTTGTTCAACAAATTTGAGTAGATAACTCAGCAGTTGTTTGCATCAGAGCGACAATTTTTGAGATAGTTATTAAAACTGCTTAAAGGTTGTCGTAGCCTACATATTGAGTTTTTTTTTATTTGCTTACCGGGCTAAAGGTTAGCATGCTTAAAATACGTAAGTCGTTTTGTTCAAAAAATTTGAGTAGATAACTCAGAAGTTGTTTGCATCAGAGCGACAATTTTTGAGATAGTTATTAAAACTGTTTAAAGGTTGTCAAACGTTGTTTCTCGTTGTTTATCCTTTAATTCTAGAGTTAAATTGATAAATACCGTGTACGAATTTGTTTAACCCATTTGTTTTTGTTACTCGACGGCTCCGTTCTCGTGTAGCCTACATATTGCGTTTTTTTTTTTAATTTGCTTACCGGGCTAAAGGTTAGCATGCTTAAAATACGTAAGTCGTTTTGTTCAACAAATTTGAGTAGATAACTCAGCAGTTGTTTGCATCAGAGCGACAATTTTTGAGATAGTTATTAAAACTATTTAAAGGTTGTCAAACGATGTTTCGCGTTGTATATCCTTTAATACTAGAGTTAAATTGATAAATACCGTGTACGAATTTGTCTAACCCATTTGTTTTGGTTACTCGACGGCTCCGTTCTCGTGTAGCCTACATATTGCGTTTTTTTTTTTTTTAATTTGCTTACCGGGCTAAAGGTTAGCATGCTTAAAACACGTAAGTCGATTTGTTCAACAAATTTGAGTAGATAACTCAGCAGTTGTTTGCATCAGAGCTACAATTTTTGAGATAGTTATTAAAACTGTTTAAAGGTTGTGAAACGTTGTATCTCGTTGTATATCCTTTAATTCTAGAGTTAAATTGATAAATACCGTGTACGAATTTGTTTAACCCATTTGTTTTGGTTACTCGACGGCTCCGTTCTCGTGTAGCCTACATATTGAGTTTTTTTATTTGCTTACCGGGCTAAAGGTTAGCATGCTTAAAATACGTAAGTCGTTTTGTTCAACAAATTTGAGTAGATAACTCAGCAGTTGTTTGTATCAGAGCGACAATTTTTGAGATAGTTACTAAAACTGTTTAAAGGTTGTCAAACGTTGTTTCTCGTTGTATATCCTTTAATTTTAGAGTTAAATTGATAAATACCGTGGACGAATTTGTTTAACCCATTTGTTTTGGTTACTCGGCGGCTCCGTTCTCGTGTAGCCTACACATTGCGTTTTTTTTTTTAATTTGCTTACCGGGCTAAAGGTTAGCATGCTTAAAATACGTAAGTCGTTTTGTTCAACAAATTTGAGTAGATAACTCAGCAGTTGTTTGCATCAGAGCGACAATTTTTTGGATAGTTATTAAAACTGTTTAAAGGTTGTCAAACGTTGTTTCTCGTTGTATATCCTTTAATTCTAGACTTAAATTGATAAATACCGTGTACGGATTTGTTTAACCCATTTGTTTTGGTTACTCGACGGCTCCGTTCTCGTGTAGCCTACCCCATTTGTTTTGGTTACTCGACGGCACCGTTCTCGTGTAGCCTACACATTGCGTTTTTTTTTAATTTGCTTACCGGGCTAAAGCTTAGCATACTTAAAACACGTAAGTCGTTTTGTTCAACAAATTTGAGTAGATAACTCAGCAGTTGTTTGCATCAGAGCGACAATGTTTGAGATAGTTATTAAAACTGTTTAAAGGTTGTCGTAGCCTACATATTGAGTTTTTTTTTATTTGCTTACCGGGCTAAAGGTTAGCATGCTTAAAATACGTAAGTCGTTTTGTTCAACAAATTTGAGTAGATAACTCAGCAGTTGTTTGCATCAGAGCGACAATTTTTGAGATAGTTATTAAAACTGTTTAAAGGTTTTCAAACGTTGTTTCTCGTTGTATATCCTTTAATTCTAGAGCTAAATTGATAAATACCGTGTACGAATTTGTTTAACCCATTTGTTTTGGTTACTCGACGGCTCCGTTCTCGTGTAGCCTACACATTGCGTTTTTTTTTAATTTGCTTACCGGGCTAAAGGTTAGCATGCTTAAAACACGTAAGTCGTTTTGTTCAACAAATTTGAGTAGATAACTCAGCAGTTGCTTGCATGAGAGCGACAATTTTTGAGATAGTTATTAAAACTGTTTAAAGGTTGTGAAACGTTGTATCTCGTTGTATATCCTTTAATTCTAGAGTTAAATTGATAAATACCGTGTACGAATTTGTTTAACTCATTTGTTTTGGTTACTCGACGGCTCCGTTCTCGTGTAGCCTACATATTGCGTTTTTTTTATTTGCTTACCGGGCTAAAGGTTAGCATGCTTAAAATACGTAAGTCGTTTTGTTCAACAAATTTGAGTAGATAACTCAGCAGTTGTTTTCATCAGAGCGACAATTTTTGAGATAGTTATTAAAACTGTTTAAAGGTTGTCAAACGATGTTTCGCGTTGTATATCCTTTAATACTAGAGTTAAATTTATAAATACCGTGTACGAATTTGTTTAACCCATTTGTTTTGGTTACTCGACGGCTCCGTTCTCGTGTAGCCTACATATTGCGTTTTTTTTTAATTTGCTTACCGGGCTAAAGGTTAGCATGCTTAAAACACGTAAGTCGTTTTGTTCAACAAATTTGAGTAGATAACTCAGCAGTTGTTTGCATCAGAGCGACAATTTTTGAGATAGTTATTAAAACTGTTTAAAGGTTGTGAAACGTTGTATCTCGTTGTATATCCTTTAATTCTAGAGTTAAATTGATAAATACCGTGTACGAATTTGTTTAACCCATTTGTTTTGGTTACTCGACGGCTCCGTTCTCGTGTAGCCTACATATTGCGTTTTTTTTATTTGCTTACCGGGCTAAAGGTTAGCATGCTTAAAATACGTAAGTCGTTTTGTTCAACAAATTTGAGTAGATAACTCAGCAGTTGTTTGTATCAGAGCGACAATTTTTGAGATAGTTATTAAAACTGTTTAAAGGTTGTCAAACGTTGTTTCTCGTTGTATATCCTTTAATTTTAGAGTTAAATTGATAAATACCGTGTACGAATTTGTTTAACCCATTTGTTTTGGTTACTCGGCGGCTCCGTTCTCGTGTAGCCTACATATTGCGTTTTTTTTAATTTGCTTACCGGGCTAAAGGTTAGCATGCTTAAAATACGTAAGTCGTTTTGTTCAACAAATTTGATTAGATAACTCAGCAGTTGTTTGCATCAGAGCGACAATTTTTTGGATAGTTATTAAAACTGTTTAAAGGTTGTCAAACGTTGTTTCTCGTTGTATATCATTTAATTCTAGAGTTAAATTGATAAATACCGTGTACGAATTTGTTTAACCCATTTGTTTTGGTTACTCGACGGCTCCGTTCTCGTGTAGCCTACCCCATTTGTTTTGGTTACTCGACGGCTCCGTCTCGTGTAGCCTACACATTGCGTTTTTTTTTAATTTGCTTACCGGGCTAAAGCTTAGCATGCTTAAAACACGTAAGTCGTTTTGTTCAACAAATTTGAGTAGATAACTCAGCAGTTGTTTGCATCAGAGCGACAATGTTTGAGATAGTTATTAAAACTGTTTAAAAGTTGTCGTAGCCTACATATTGAGTTTTTTTTTTATTTGCTTATCGGGCTAAAGGTTAGCATGCTTAAAATACGTAAGTCGTTTTGTTCAACAAATTTGAGTAGATAACTCAGCAGTTGTTTGCAGCAGAGCGACAATTTTTGAGATATTTATTAAAACTGTTTAAGGGTTTTCAAACGTTGTTTCTCGTTGTATATCCTTTAATTCTAGAGTTAAATTGATAAATACCGTGTACGAATTTGTTTAAACCATTTGTTTTGGTTACTCGACGGCTCCGTTCTCGTGTAGCCTACCCCATTTGTTTTGGTTACTCGACGGCTCCGTTCTCGTGTAGCCTACACATTGCGTTTTTTTTTTAATTTGCTTACCGGGCTAAAGCTTAGCATGCTTAAAACACGTAAGTCGTTTTGTTCAACAAATTTGAGTAGATAACTCAGCAGTTGTTTGCATCAGAGCGACAATGTTTGAGATAGTTATTAAAACTGTTTAAAGTTGTTTGCAACAGAGCGGCAATTTTTGAGATAGTTATTAAAACTGTTTAAAGGTTGTAAAACGTTGTTTCTCGTTGTATATCCTTTAATTCTATAATTAAATTGAAAAATACCGTGTACGAATTTGTTATCCCATTTGTTTTGGTTACTCGACGGCTCCGTTCTCGTGTAGCCTACATATTGTGTTTTTTTTTAATTTGCTTACCGGGCTAAAGGTTAGCATGCTTAAAATACGTAAGTCGTTTTGTTCAATAAATTTTAGTAGATAACTCAGCAGTTGTTTGTATCAGAGCGACAATTTTTGAGATAGTTATTAAAAGTGTTTAAAGGTTGTCAAACGTTGTTCTCGTTGTATATCCTTTAATTCTATAGTTAAATTGAAAAATACCGTGTACGAATTTGTTATCCCATTTGTTTTGGTTACTTGACGGCTCCGTTCTCGTGTAGCCTACATATTGCGTTTTTTTTAATTTGCTTACCGGGCTAAAGGTTAGCATGCTTAAAATACGTAAGTCGTTTTGTTCAACAAATTTGAGTAGATAACTCAGCAGTTGTTTGCATCAGAGCGACAATTTTTGAGATAGTTATTAAAACTATTTAAAGGTTGTCAAACGATGTTTCTCGTTGTATATCCTTTAATACTAGAGTTAAATTGATAAATACCGTGTACGAATTTGTTTAACCCATTTGTTTTGGTTACTCGACGGCTCCGTTCTCGTGTAGCCTACATATTGCGTTTTTTTTATTTGCTTACCGGGCTAAAGGTTAGCAAGCTTAAAATACGTAAGTCGTTTTGTTCAACAAATTTGAGTAGATAACTCAGCAGTTGTTTGTATCAGAGCGACAATTTTTGAGATAGTTATTAAAACTGTTTAAAGGTTGTCAAACGTTGTTTCTCGTTGTATATCCTTTAATTCTATAGTTAAATTGAAAAATACCGTGTACGAATTTGTTATCCCATTTGTTTTGGTTACTCGACGGCTTCGTTTTCCTATAGCCTACATATTGCGTTTTTTTTTTTAATTTGCTTACCGGGCTAAAGGTTAGCATGCTTAAAATACGTAAGTCGTTTTGTTCAACAAATTTGAGTATATAACTCAGCAGTTGTTTGCATCAGAGCGAATATTTTTGAGATAGTTATTAAAACTATTTAAAGGTTGTCAAACGATGTTTCTCGTTGTGTATCCTTTAATACTAGAGTTAAATTGATAAATACCGTGTACGAATTTGTTATCCCATTTGTTTTGGTTACTCGACGGCTCCGTTCTCGTGTAGCCTACATATTGCGTTTTTTTTAATTTGCTTACCGGGCTAAAGGTTAGCATGCTTAAAATACGTAAGTCGTTTTGTTCAATAAATTTGAGTAGATAACTCAGCAGTTGTTTGCATCAGAGCGAATATTTTTGAGATAGTTATTAAAACTATTTAAAGGTTGTCAAACGATGTTTCTCGTTGTGTATCCTTTAATACTAGAGTTAAATTGATAAATACCGTGTACGAATTTGTTATCCCATTTGTTTTGGTTACTCGACGGCTCCGTTCTCGTGTAGCCTACATATTGCGTTTTTTTTAATTTGCTTACCGGGCTAAAGGTTAGCATGCTTAAAATACGTAAGTCGTTTTGTTCAATAAATTTGAGTAGATAACTCAGCAGTTGTTTGCATCAGAGCGAATATTTTTGAGATAGTTATTAAAACTATTTAAAGGTTGTCAAACGATGTTTCTCGTTGTGTATCCTTTAATACTAGAGTTAAATTGATAAATACTGTGTACGAATTTGTTATCCCATTTGTTTTGGTTACTCGACGGCTCCGTTCTCGTGTAGCCTACATATTGCGTTTTTTTTAATTTGCTTACCGGGCTAAAGGTTAGCATGCTTAAAATACGTAAGTCGTTTTGTTCAACAAATTTGAGTATATAACTCAGCAGTTGTTTGCATCAGAGCGAATATTTTTGAGATAGTTATTAAAACTATTTAAAGGTTGTCAAACGATGTTTCTCGTTGTGTATCCTTTAATACTAGAGTTAAATTGATAAATACCGTGTACGAATTTGTTATCCCATTTGTTTTGGTTACTCGACGGCTCCGTTCTCGTGTAGCCTACATATTGCGTTTTTTTTAATTTGCTTACCGGGCTAAAGGTTAGCATGCTTAAAATACGTAAGTCGTTTTGTTCAATAAATTTGAGTAGATAACTCAGCAGTTGTTTGCATCAGAGCGAATATTTTTGAGATAGTTATTAAAACTATTTAAAGGTTGTCAAACGATGTTTCTCGTTGTGTATCCTTTAATACTAGAGTTAAATTGATAAATACCGTGTACGAATTTGTTATCCAATTTGTTTTGGTTACTCGACGGCTCCGTTCTCGTGTAGCCTACATATTGCGTTTTTTTTAATTTGCTTACCGGGCTAAAGGTTAGCATGCTTAAAATACGTAAGTCGTTTTGTTCAATAAATTTGAGTAGATAACTCAGCAGTTGTTTGCATCAGAGCGACAATTTTGAGATAGCTATTAAAACTATTTAAACGTCAAACGTTGTTTCTCGTTGTATATCCTTTAATTCTAGAGCTAAATTGATAAATACCGTGTACGAATTTGTTTAACCCATCTGTTTTGGTTACTCGACGGCTTCGTTTTCCTATAGCCTACATATTGCGTTTTTTTTTTTAATTTGCTTACCGGGCTAAAGGTTAGCATGCTTAAAATACGTAAGTCGTTTTGTTCAACAAATTTGAGTATATAACTCAGCAGTTGTTTGCATCAGAGCGAATATTTTTGAGATAGTTATTAAAACTATTTAAAGGTTGTCAAACGATGTTTCTCGTTGTGTATCCTTTAATACTAGAGTTAAATTGATAAATACCGTGTACGAATTTGTTATCCCATTTGTTTTGGTTACTCGACGGCTCCGTTCTCGTGTAGCCTACATATTGCGTTTTTTTTAATTTGCTTACCGGGCTAAAGGTTAGCATGCTTAAAATACGTAAGTCGTTTTGTTCAATAAATTTGAGTAGATAACTCAGCAGTTGTTTGCATCAGATCGACAATTTTTGAGATAGTTATTAAAAGTGTTTAAAGGTTGTCAAACGTTGTTTCTCGTTTTATATCCTTTAATTCTAGAGTTAAATTGATAAATACCGTGTACGAATTTGTTTAACCCATTTGTTTTGGTTACTCGACGGCTCCGTTCTCGTGTAGTCTACATATTGCGCTTTTTTTTTAATTTGCTTACCGGGCTAAAGGTTAGCATGCTTAAAATACGTAAGTAGTTTTGTTCAACAAATTTGAGTAGATAACTCAGCAGTTGTTTGCATCAGAGCGACAATTTTTGAGATAGTTATTAAAACTGTTTAAAGGTTTTCAAACGTTGTTTCTCGTTGTATATCCTTTAATTCTAGAGTTAAATTGATAAATACCGTGTACGAATTTGTTTAACCCATTTGTTTTGGTTACTCGACGGCTCCGTTCTCGTGTAGCCTACATATTTCGTTTTTTTTTTTTTAATTTGCTTACTGGGCTAAAATTTAGCATGCTTAAAATACGTAAGTCGTTTTGTTCAACAAATTTGAGTAGATAACTCAGCAGTTGTTTGCATCAGAGCGACAATTTTTTAGATAGTTATTAAAACTGTTTAAAGGTTGTCAAACGTTGTTTCTCGTTGTATATCCTTTAATTCTAGAGTTAAATTGATCAATACCGTGTACGAATTTGTTTAACCCATTTGTTTTGGTTACCCTACGGCTCCGTTCTCGTGTAGCCTACATATTGCATTTTTTTTAATTTGCTTACCGGGCTAAAGGTTAGCATGCTTAAAATACGTAAGTTGTTTTGTTCAACAAATTTGAGTAGATAACTCAGCAGTTGTTTGCATCAGAGCGACAATTTTTGAGATAGTTATTAAAACTGTTTAAAGGGTGTCGTAGCCTACATATTGCGTTTTTTTTTAATTTGCTTACCGGGCTAAAGGTTAGCATGGTTAAAATACGCAAGTCGTTTTGTTTAACTAATTTGAGTAGATAACTCAGCAGTTGTTTGCATCAGAGCGACAATTTTTGAGATAGTTATTAAAACTGTTGAAAGGTTGTCAAACGTTGTTTCTCGTTGTATATTCTTTAATTCTAGAGCTAAATTGATAAATACCGTGTACGAATTTGTTTAACCCATTTGTTTTGGTTACTCGACGGCTCCGTTCTCGTGTAGTCTACATATTGCGTTTTTTTTTAAATTTGCTTACCGGGCTAAAGGTTAGCATGCTTAAAATACGTAAGTCGTTTTGCTCAACAAATCTGAGTAGATAACTCAGCAGTTGTTTGCATCAGAGCGACAATTTTTGAGATAGTTATTAAAAGTGTTTAAAGGTTTTCAAACGTTGTTTCTCGTTGTATACCCTTTAATTCTAGAGATAAATTGATAAATACCGTGTACGAATTTGTTTAACCCATTTGTTTTGGTTACTCGACGGCTCTGTTCTCGTGTAGCCTACATATTGCGTTTTTTTTAATTTGCGGGCTAAAGGTTAGCATGCTTAAAATACGTAAGACGTTTTGTTCAACAAATTTGAGTAGATAACTCAGCAGTTGTTTGCATCAGAGCGACAATTTTTGAGATAGTTATTAAAACTGTTTATATGTTTTCAAACGTTGTTCCTCGTTGTATATCCTTTAATTCTAGAGTTAAATTGATAAATACCGTGTACGAATTTGTTTACCCCATTTGTTTTGGTTACTCGACGGCTCCGTTTTCGAGTAGCCTACATATTGCGTTTTTTTTTTAAATTTGATAACCGGACTAAAGGTTAGCATGCTTAAAATCCGTAAGTCGTTTTGTTCAACAAATTTGAGTAGATAACTCGGCAGTTGTTTGCATCAGAGCGACAATTTTTGAGATAGTTATTAAAACTGTTTAAAGGTTGTCAAACGTTGTTTCTCGTTGTATATCCTTTAATTCTAGAGTTAAATTGATCAATACCGTGTACGAATTTGTTTAACCCATTTGTTTTGGTTACCCTACGGCTCCGTTCTCGTGTAGCCTACATATTGCTTTTTTTTTTAATTTGCTTACCGGGCTAAATGTTAGCATGCTTAAAATACGTAGGTCGTTTTGTGCAACAAATTTGAGTAGATAACTCAGCAGTTGTTTGCATCAGAGCGACAATTTTTGAGATAGTTATTAAAACTGTTTAAAGGTTGTCGTAGCCTACATATTGCGTTTTTTTTTAATTTGCTTACCGGGCTAAAGGTTAGCATGTTTAAAATACGCAAGTCGTTTTGTTCAACAAATTTGAGTAGATAACTCAGCAGTTGTTTGCATCAGAGCGACAATTTTTGCGATAGTTATTAAAACTGTTTAAAGGTTGTCAAACGTTGTTTCTCGTTGTATATCCTTTAATTCTAGAGCTAAATTGATAAATACCGTGTACGAATTTGTTTAACCCATTTGTTTTGGTTACTCGACGGCTCTTTTCTCGTGGAGCCTACATATTGCGTTTTTTTAAATTTGCTTACCGGGCTAAAGGTTAGCATGCTTAAAATACGTAAGTCGTTTTTTTCAACAAATATGAGTAGATAACTCAGCAGTTGTTTGCATCAGAGCGACAATTTTGAGATAGCTATTAAAACTATTTAAACGTCAAACGTTGTTTCTCGTTGTATATCCTTTAATTCTAGAGCTAAATTGATAAATACCGTGTACGAATTTGTTTAACCCATCTGTTTTGGTTACTCGACGGCTCCGTTTTCCTATAGCCTACATATTGCGTTTTTTTTTTTAATTTGCTTACCGGGCTAAAGGTTAGCATGCTTAAAATACGTAAGTCGTTTTGTTCAACAAATTTGAGTATATAACTCAGCAGTTGTTTGCATCAGAGCGAATATTTTTGAGATAGTTATTAAAACTATTTAAAGGTTGTCAAACGATGTTTCTCGTTGTGTATCCTTTAATACTAGAGTTAAATTGATAAATACCGTGTACGAATTTGTTCTCCCATTTGTTTTGGTTACTCGACGGCTCCGTTCTCGTGTAGCCTACATATTGCGTTTTTTTTAATTTGCTTACCGGGCTAAAGGTTAGCATGCTTAAAATACGTAAGTCGTTTTGTTCAATAAATTTGAGTAGATAACTCAGCAGTTGTTTGCATCAGATCGACAATTTTTGAGATAGTTATTAAAAGTGTTTAAAGGTTGTCAAACGTTGTTTCTCGTTTTATATCCTTTAATTCTAGAGTTAAATTGATAAATACCGTGTACGAATTTGTTTAACCCATTTGTTTTGGTTACTCGACGGCTCCGTTCTCGTGTAGTCTACATATTGCGCTTTTTTTTTTAATTTGCTTACCGGGCTAAAGGTTAGCATGCTTAAAATACGTAAGTCGGTTTGTTCAGCAAATTTGAGTAGATAACTCAGCAGTTGTTTGCATCAGAGCGAAAATTTTTGAGATAGTTATTAAAACTGTTTAAAGGTTTTCAAACGTTGTTTCTCGTTGTATATCCTTTAATTCTAGAGTTAAATTGATAAATACCGTGTACGAATTTGTTTAACCCATTTGTTTTGGTTACTCGACGGCTCCGTTCTCGTGTAGCCTACATATTTCGTTTTTTTTTTTTAATTTGCTTACTGGGCTAAAGGTTAGCATGCTTAAAATACGTAAGTCGTTTTGTTCAACAAATTTGAGTAGATAACTCAGCAGTTGTTTGCATCAGAGCGACAATTTTTTAGATAGTTATTAAAACTGTTTAAAGGTTGTCAAACGTTGTTTCTAGTTGTATATCCTTTAATTCTATAGTTAAATTGATAAATACCGTGTACAAATTTGTTTAACCCATTTGTTTTGGTTACTCGACGGCTCCGTTCTCGTGTAGCCTACACATTGCGTTTTTTTTTAATTTGCTTACCGGGCTAAAGCTTAGCATGCTTAAAACACGTAAGTCGTTTTGTTTAACAAATTTGAGTAGATAACTCAGCAGTTGTTTGCATCAGAGCGACAATTTTTGAGATAGTTATTAAACTATTTAAAGGTTGTCAAACGATGTTTCTCGTTGTATATCTTTTAATACTAGAGGTAAATTGATAAATACCGTGACCGAATTTGTTTAACCCATTTGTTTTGGTTACTCGACGGCTCCGTTCTCGTGTAGCCTACATATTGCGTTTTTTTTTATTTGCTTATCGGGCTAAAGGTTAGCATGCTTAAAATACGTAAGTCGTTTTGTTCAACAAATTTGAGTAGATAACTCAGCAGTTGTTTGTATCAGAGCGACAATTTTTGAGATAGTTATTAAAACTGTTTAAAGGTTGTCAAACGTTGTTTCTCGTTGTATATCCTTTAATTCTATAGTTAGATTGAAAAATACCGTGTACGAATTTGTTATCCCATTTGTTTTGGTTACTCGACGGCTCCGTTCTCGTGTAGCCTAGCGAGCGACAATTTTTGAGATAGTTATTAAAAGTGTTTAAAGGTTGTCAAACGTTGTTTCTCGTTTTATATCCTTTAATTCTAGAGTTAAATTGATAAATACCATGTACGAATTTGTTTAACCCATTTGTTTTGGTTACTCGACGGCTCCGTTCTCGTGTAGTCTACATATTGCGGTTTTTTTTTAATTTGCTTACCGGGCTAAAGGTTAGCATGCTTAAAATACGTAAGTAGTTTTGTTCAACAAATTTGAGTAGATAACTCAGCAGTTGTTTGCATCAGAGAGGCAATTTTTGAGATAGTTATTAAAACTGTTTAAAGGTTTTCAAACGTTGTTTCTCGTTGTATATCCTTTAATTCTAGAGTTAAATTGATAAATACCGTGTACGAATTTGTTTAACCCATTTGTTTTGGTTACTCGACGGCTCCGTTCTCATGTAGCCTACATATTGCGTTTTCTTTTAATATGCTTACCGGGCTAAAGGTTCGCATGCTTAAAACACGTAAGTCGTTTTGTTCAACAAATTTGAGTAGATAACTCAGCAGTTGTTTGCATCAGAGCGACAATTTTTGAGATAGTTATTAAAACTGTTTAAAGGTTTTCAAACGTTGTTTCTCGTTGTATATCCTTTAATGCTAGAGTTAACTTGATAAATACCGTGTACGAATTTGTTTAACCCATTTGTTTTGGTTACTCGACTGCTCCGTTCTCGAGTAGCCTACATATTGCGTTTTTTTTTTAATTTGATAACCGGGCTAAAGGTTAGCATGCTTAAAATACGTATGTCGTTTTGTTCAACAAATTTGAGTAGATAACTCAGCAGTTGTTTGCATCAGAGCGACAATTTTTGAGATAGTTATTAAAACTGTTTAAATGTTTTCAAACGTTGTTTCTCGTTGTATATCCTTTAATTCTAGAGTTAAATTGATAAATACCATGTACGAATTTGTTTAACCCATTTGTTTTGGTTACTCGACGGCTCCGTTCTCGTGTAGTCTACATATTGCGTTTTTTTTTTAATTTGCTTACCGGGCTAAAGGTTAGCATGCTTAAAATACGTATGTCGTTTTGTTCAACAAATTTGAGTAGATAACTCAGCAGTTGTTTGCATCAGAGCGACAATTTTTGAGATAGTTATTAAAACTGTTTAAATGTTTTCAAACGTTGTTTCTCGTTGTATATCCTTTAATTCTAGAGTTAAATTGATAAATACCGTGTACGAATTTGTTTAACCCATTTGTTTTGGTTACTTGACGGCTCCGTTCTCGTGTAGTCTACATATTGCGTTTTTTTTTTTAATTTGCTTACCGGGCTAAAGGTTAGCATGCTTAAAATACGTAAGTCGTTTTGCTCAACAAATCTGAGTAGATAACTCAGCAGTTGTTTGCATCAGAGCGACAATTTTTGAGATAGTTATTAAAAGTGTTTAAAGGTTTTCAAACGTTGTTTCTCGTTGTATACCCTTTAATTCTAGAGATAAATTGATAAATACCGTGTACGAATTTGTTTAACCCATTTGTTTTGGTTACTCGACGGCTCCGTTCTCGTGTAGCCTACATATTGCGTTTTTTTTAATTTGCGGGCTAAAGGTTAGCATGCTTAAAATACGTAAGTCGTTTTGTTCAACAAATTTGAGTAGATAACTCAGCAGTTGTTTGCATCAGAGCGACAATTTTTGAGATAGTTATTAAAACTGTTTAAATGTTTTCAAACGTTGTTCCTCGTTGTATATCCTTTAATTCTAGAGTTAAATTGATAAATACCGTGTACGAATTTGTTTACCCCATTTGTTTTGGTTACTCGACGGCTCCGTTTTCGAGTAGCCTACATATTGCGTTTTTTTTTTAATCTGATAACCGGACTAAAGGTTAGCATGCTTAAAATCCGTAAGTCGTTTTGTTCAACAAATTTGAGTAGATAACTCGGCAGTTGTTTGCATCAGAGCGACAATTTTTGAGATAGTTATTAAAACTGTTTAAAGGTTGTCGTAGCCTACATATTGCGTTTTTTTTTAATTTGCTTACCGGGCTAAAGGTTCGCATGCTTAAAACACGTAAGTCGTTTTGTTCAACAAATTTGAGTAGAGAACTCAGCAGTTGTTTGCATCGGAGCGACAACTTTTGAGATAGTTATTAAAACTGTTTAAAGGTTTTCAAACGTTGTTTCTCGTTGTATATCCTTTAATTCTAGAGTTAAATTGATAAATACCGTGTACGAATTTGTTTAACCCATTTGTTTTGGTTACTCGACTGCTCCGTTCTCGAGTAGCCTACATATTGCGTTTTTTTTTAATTTGATAACCGGGCTAAAGGTTAGCATGCTTAAAATACGTAAGTCGTTTTGTTCAACAAATTTGAGCAGATAACTCAGCAGTTGTTTGCATCAGAGCGACAATTTTTGAGATAGTTATTAAAAGTGTTTAAAGGTTTTCAAACGTTGTTTCTCGTTGTATACCCTTTAATTCTAGAGATAAATTGATAAATACCGTGTAAGAATTTGTTTAACCCATTTGTTTTGGTTACTCGACTGCTCCGTTCTCGAGTAGCCTACATATTGCGTTTTTTTTTTTAATTTGATAACCGGGCTAAAGGTTAGCATGCTTAAAATACGTAAGTCGTTTTGTTCAACAAATTTGAGTAGATAACTCAGCAGTTGTTTGCATCAGAGCGACAATTTTTGAGATAGTTATTAAAACTGTTTAAATGTTTTCAAAAGTTGTTCCTCTTGTATATCCTTTAATTCTAGAGTTAAATTGATAAATACCGTGTACGAATTTGTTTACCCCATTTGTTTTGGTTACTCGACGGCTCCGTTTTCGAGTAGCCTACATATTGCGTTTTTTTTTTAATTTGATAACCTAACACTAAAGGTTAGCATGTTTAAAATACGCAAGTCGTTTTGTTCAACAAATTTGAGTAGATAACTCAGCAGTTGTTTGCATCAGAGCGACAATTTTTGAGATAGTTATTAAAACTGTTTAAAGGTTGTCAAACGTTGTTTCTCGTTGTATATCCTTTAATTCTAGAGCTAAATTGATAAATACCGTGTACGAATTTGTTTAACCCATTTGTTTTGGTTACTCGACGGCTCCGTTCTCGTGTAGCCTACATATTGCGTTTTTTTAAATTTGCTTACCGGGCTAAAGGTTAGCATGCTTAAAATACGTAAGACGTTTTGTTCAACAAATATGAGTAGATAACTCAGCAGTTGTTTGCATCAGAGCGACAATTTTGAGATAGCTATTAAAACTATTTAAACGTCAAACGTTGTTTCTCGTTGTATATCCTTTAATTCTAGAGCTAAATTGATAAATACCGTGTACGAATTTGTTTAACCCATCTGTTTTGGTTACTCGACGGCTTCGTTTTCCTATAGCCTACATATTGCGTTTTTTTTTTTTTAATTTGCTTACCGGGCTAAAGGTTAGCATGCTTAAAATACGTAAGTCGTTTTGTTCAACAAATTTGAGTATATAACTCAGCAGTTGTTTGCATCAGAGCGAATATTTTTGAGATAGTTATTAAAACTATTTAAAGGTTGTCAAACGATGTTTCTCGTTGTGTATCCTTTAATACTAGAGTTAAATTGATAAATACCGTGTACGAATTTGTTATCCCATTTGTTTTGGTTACTCGACGGCTCCGTTCTCGTGTAGCCTACATATTGCGTTTTTTTTAATTTGCTTACCGGGCTAAAGGTTAGCATGCTTAAAATACGTAAGTCGTTTTGTTCAATAAATTTGAGTAGATAACTCAGCAGTTGTTTGCATCAGATCGACAATTTTTGAGATAGTTATTAAAAGTGTTTAAAGGTTGTCAAACGTTGTTTCTCGTTTTATATCCTTTAATTCTAGAGTTAAATTGATAAATACCGTGTACGAATTTGTTTAACCCATTTGTTTTGGTTACTCGACGGCTCCGTTCTCGTGTAGTCTACATATTGCGCTTTTTTTTTAATTTGCTTACCGGGCTAAAGGTTAGCATGCTTAAAATACGTAAGTCGTTTTGTTCAACAAATTTGAGTAGATAACTCAGCAGTTGTTTGCATCAGAGCGACAATTTTTGAGATAGTTATTAAAACTGTTTAAAGGTTTTCAAACGTTGTTTCTCGTTGTATATCCTTTAATTCTAGAGTTAAATTGATAAATACCGTGTACGAATTTGTTTAACCCATTTGTTTTGGTTACTCGACGGCTCCGTTCTCGTGTAGCCTACATATTTCGTTTTTTTTTTTTAATTTGCTTACTGGGCTAAAATTTAGCATGCTTAAAATACGTAAGTCGTTTTGTTCAACAAATTTGAGTAGATAACTCAGCAGTTGTTTGCATCAGAGCGACAATTTTTTAGATAGTTATTAAAACTGTTTAAAGGTTGTCAAACGTTGTTTCTCGTTGTATATCCTTTAATTCTAGAGTTAAATTGATCAATACCGTGTACGAATTTGTTTAACCCATTTGTTTTGGTTACCCTACGGCTCCGTTCTCGTGTAGCCTACATATTGCGTTTTTTTTTAATTTGCTTACCGGGCTAAAGGTTAGCATGCTTAAAATACGTAAGTCGTTTTGTTCAACAAATTTGAGTAGATAACTCAGCAGTTGTTTGCATCAGAGCGACAATTTTTGAGATAGTTATTAAAACTGTTTAAAGGGTGTCGTAGCCTACATATTGCGTTTTTTTTTAATTTGCTTACCGGGCTAAAGGTTAGCATGGTTAAAATACGCAAGTCGTTTTGTTTAACTAATTTGAGTAGATAACTCAGCAGTTGTTTGCATCAGAGCGACAATTTTTGAGATAGTTATTAAAACTGTTGAAAGGTTGTCAAACGTTGTTTCTCGTTGTATATTCTTTAATTCTAGAGCTAAATTGATAAATACCGTGTACGAATTTGTTTAACCCATTTGTTTTGGTTACTCGACGGCTCCGTTCTCGTGTAGTCTACATATTGCGTTTTTTTTTAAATTTGCTTACCGGGCTAAAGGTTAGCATGCTTAAAATACGTAAGTCGTTTTGCTCAACAAATCTGAGTAGATAACTCAGCAGTTGTTTGCATCAGAGCGACAATTTTTGAGATAGTTATTAAAAGTGTTTAAAGGTTTTCAAACGTTGTTTCTCGTTGTATACCCTTTAATTCTAGAGATAAATTGATAAATACCGTGTACGAATTTGTTTAACCCATTTGTTTTGGTTACTCGACGGCTCCGTTCTCGTGTAGCCTACATATTGCGTTTTTTTAATTTGCGGGCTAAAGGTTAGCATGCTTAAAATACGTAAGACGTTTGTTTCAACAAATTTGAGTAGATAACTCAGCAGTTGTTTGCATCAGAGCGACAATTTTTGAGATAGTTATTAAAACTGTTTATATGTTTTCAAACGTTGTTCCTCGTTGTATATCCTTTAATTCTAGAGTTAAATTGATAAATACCGTGTACGAATTTGTTTACCCCATTTGTTTTGGTTACTCGAGGGCTCCGTTTTCGAGTAGCCTACATATTGCGTTTTTTTTTTTAATTTGATAACCGGACTAAAGGTTAGCATGCTTAAAATCCGTAAGTCGTTTTGTTCAACAAATTTGAGTAGATAACTCGGCAGTTGTTTGCATCAGAGCGACAATTTTTGAGATAGTTATTAAAACTGTTTAAAGGTTGTCAAACGTTGTTTCTCGTTGTATATCCTTTAATTCTAGAGTTAAATTGATCAATACCGTGTACGAATTTGTTTAACTCATTTGTTTTGGTTACCCTACGGCTCCGTTCTCGTGTAGCCTACATATTGCTTTTTTTTTAATTTGCTTACCGGGCTAAAGGTTAGCATGCTTAAAATACGTAGGTCGTTTTGTGCAACAAATTTGAGTAGATAACTCAGCAGTTGTTTGCATCAGAGCGACAATTTTTGAGATAGTTATTAAAACTGTTTAAAGGTTGTCGTAGCCTACATATTGCGTTTTTTTTTAATTTGCTTACCGGGCTAAAGGTTAGCATGTTTAAAATACGCAAGTCGTTTTGTTCAACAAATTTGAGTAGATAACTCAGCAGTTGTTTGCATCAGAGCGACAATTTTTGAGATAGTTATTAAAACTGTTTAAAGGTTGTCAAACGTTGTTTCTCGTTGTATATCCTTTAATTCTAGAGCTAAATTGATAAATACCGTGTACGAATTTGTTTAACCCATTTGTTTTGGTTACTCGACGGCTCTTTTCTCGTGGAGCCTACATATTGCGTTTTTTTAAATTTGCTTACCGGGCTAAAGGTTAGCATGCTTAAAATACGTAAGTCGTTTTTTTCAACAAATATGAGTAGATAACTCAGCAGTTGTTTGCATCAGAGCGACAATTTTGAGATAGCTATTAAAACTATTTAAACGTCAAACGTTGTTTCTCGTTGTATATCCTTTAATTCTAGAGCTAAATTGATAAATACCGTGTACGAATTTGTTTAACCCATCTGTTTTGGTTACTCGACGGCTCCGTTTTCCTATAGCCTACATATTGCGTTTTTTTTTTTAATTTGCTTACCGGGCTAAAGGTTAGCATGCTTAAAATACGTAAGTCGTTTTGTTCAACAAATTTGAGTATATAACTCAGCAGTTGTTTGCATCAGAGCGAATATTTTTGAGATAGTTATTAAAACTATTTAAAGGTTGTCAAACGATGTTTCTCGTTGTGTATCCTTTAATACTAGAGTTAAATTGATAAATACCGTGTACGAATTTGTTCTCCCATTTGTTTTGGTTACTCGACGGCTCCGTTCTCGTGTAGCCTACATATTGCGTTTTTTTTAATTTGCTTACCGGGCTAAAGGTTAGCATGCTTAAAATACGTAAGTCGTTTTGTTCAATAAATTTGAGTAGATAACTCAGCAGTTGTTTGCATCAGATCGACAATTTTTGAGATAGTTATTAAAAGTGTTTAAAGGTTGTCAAACGTTGTTTCTCGTTTTATATCCTTTAATTCTAGAGTTAAATTGATAAATACCGTGTACGAATTTGTTTAACCCATTTGTTTTGGTTACTCGACGGCTCCGTTCTCGTGTAGTCTACATATTGCGCTTTTTTTTTTAATTTGCTTACCGGGCTAAAGGTTAGCATGCTTAAAATACGTAAGTCGTTTTGTTCAACAAATTTGAGTAGATAACTCAGCAGTTGTTTGCATCAGAGCGACAATTTTTGAGATAATTATTAAAACTGTTTAAAGGTTTTCAAACGTTGTTTCTCGTTGTATATCCTTTAATTCTAGAGTTAAATTGATAAATACCGTGTACGAATTTGTTTAACCCATTTGTTTTGGTTACTCGACGGCTCCGTTCTCGTGTAGCCTACATATTTCGTTTTTTTTTTTAATTTGCTTACTGGGCTAAAGGTTAGCATGCTTAAAATACGTAAGTCGTTTTGTTCAACAAATTTGAGTAGATAACTCAGCAGTTGTTTGCATCAGAGCGACAATTTTTTAGATAGTTATTAAAACTGTTTAAAGGTTGTCAAACGTTGTTTCTAGTTGTATATCCTTTAATTCTATAGTTAAATTGATAAATACCGTGTACAAATTTGTTTAACCCATTTGTTTTGGTTACTCGACGGCTCCGTTCTCGTGTAGCCTACACATTGCGTTTTTTTTAAATTTGCTTACCGGGCTAAAGCTTAGCATGCTTAAAACACGTAAGTCGTTTTGTTTAACACATTTGAGTAGATAACTCAGCAGTTGTTTGCATCAGAGCGACAATTTTTGAGATAGTTATTAAACTATTTAAAGGTTGTCAAACGATGTTTCTCGTTGTATATCCTTTAATACTAGAGGTAAATTGATAAATACCGTGACCGAATTTGTTTAACCCATTTGTTTTGGTTACTCGACGGCTCCGTTCTCGTGTAGCCTACATATTGCGTTTTTTTTTATTTGCTTATCGGGCTAAAGGTTAGCATGCTTAAAATACGTAAGTCGTTTTGTTCAACAAATTTGAGTAGATAACTCAGCAGTTGTTTGTATCAGAGCGACAATTTTTGAGATAGTTATTAAAACTGTTTAAAGGTTGTCAAACGTTGTTTCTCGTTGTATATCCTTTAATTCTATAGTTAGATTGAAAAATACCGTGTACGAATTTGTTATCCCATTTGTTTTGGTTACTCGACGGCTCCGTTCTCGTGTAGCCTAGCGAGCGACAATTTTTGAGATAGTTATTAAAAGTGTTTAAAGGTTGTCAAACGTTGTTTCTCGTTTTATATCCTTTAATTCTAGAGTTAAATTGATAAATACCATGTACGAATTTGTTTAACCCATTTGTTTTGGTTACTCGACGGCTCCGTTCTCGTGTAGTCTACATATTGCGGTTTTTTTTTAATTTGCTTACCGGGCTAAAGGTTAGCATGCTTAAAATACGTAAGTCGTTTTGTTCAACAAATTTGAGTAGATAACTCAGCAGTTGTTTGCATCAGAGCGGCAATTTTTGAGATAGTTATTAAAACTGTTTAAAGGTTTTCAAACGTTGTTTCTCGTTGTATATCCTTTAATTCTAAAGTTAAATTGATAAATACCGTGTACGAATTTGTTTAACCCATTTGTTTTGGTTACTCGACGGCTCCGTTCTCATGTAGCCTACATATTGCGTTTTCTTTTAATATGCTTACCGGGCTAAAGGTTCGCATGCTTAAAACACGTAAGTCGTTTTGTTCAACAAATTTGAGTAGATAACTCAGCAGTTGTTTGCATCAGAGCGACAATTTTTGAGATAGTTATTAAAACTGTTTAAAGGTTTTCAAACGTTGTTTCTCGTTGTATATCCTTTAATTCTAGAGTTAAATTGATAAATACCGTGTACGAATTTGTTTAACCCATTTGTTTTGGTTACTTGACTGCTCCGTTCTCGAGTAGCCTACATATTGCGTTTTTTTTTTAATTTGATAACCGGGCTAAAGGTTAGCATGCTTAAAATACGCAAGTCGTTTTGTTCAACAAATTTGAGTAGATAACTCAGCAGTTGTTTGCATCAGAGCGACAATTTTTGAGATAGTTATTAAAACTGTTTAAAGGTTGTCAAACGTTGTTTCTCGTTGTATATCCTTTAATTCTAGAGTTAAATTGATAAATACCGTGTACGAATTTGTTTAACCCATTTGCTTTGGTTACTTGACGGCTCCGTTCTCGTGTAGTCAACATATTGCGTTTTTTTTTTAATTTGCTTACCGGGCTAAAGGTTATCATGCTTAAAATACGTAAGTCGTTTTGTTCAACAAATTTGAGTAGATAACTCAGCAGTTGTTTGCATCAGAGCGACAATTTTTGAGATAGTTATTAAAACTGTTTAAAGGTTTTCAAACGTTGTTTCTCGTTGTATATCCTTTAATTCTAGAGATAAATTGATAAATACCGTGTACGAATTTGTTTAACCCATTTGTTTTGGTTACTCGACGGCTCCGTTCTCGTGTAGCCTACATATTGCGTTTTTTTTTTAATTTGCTTACCGGGCTAAAGGTTAGCATGCTTAAAACACGTAAGTCGTTTTGTTCAACAAATTTGAGTAGATAACTCAGCAGTTGTTTGCATCAGAGCGACAATTTTTGAGATAGTTATTAAAACTGTTTAAATGTTTTCAAACGTTGTTTCTCGTTGTATATCCTTTAATTCTAGAGTTAAATTGATAAATACCGTGTACGAATTTGTTTAACCCATTTGTTTTGGTTACTCGACGGCTCCGTTCTCGAGTAGCCTACATATTGCGTTTTTTTTTTTAATTTGATAACCGGACTAAAGGTTAGCATGCTTAAAATCCGTAAGTCGTTTTGTTCAACAAATTTGAGTAGATAACTCGGCAGTTGTTTGCATCAGAGCGACAATTTTTGAGATAGTTATTAAAACTGTTTAAAGGTTGTCAAACGTTGTTTCTCGTTGTATATCCTTTAATTCTAGAGTTAAATTGATCAATACCGTGTACGAATTTGTTTAACCCATTTGTTTTGGTTACCCTACGGCTCCGTTCTCGTGTAGCCTACATATTGCGTTTTTTTTTAATTTGCTTACCGGGCTAAAGGTTAGCATGCTTAAAATACGTAAGTCGTTTTGTTCAACAAATTTGAGTAGATAACTCAGCAGTTGTTTGCATCAGAGCGACAATTTTTGAGATAGTTATTAAAACTGTTTAAAGGTTGTCGTAGCCTACATATTGCGTTTTTTTAATTTGCTTACCGGGCTAAAGGTTAGCATGTTTAAAATACGCAAGTCGTTTTGTTCAACAAATTTGAGTAGATAACTCAGCAGTTGTTTGCATCAGAGCGCCAATTTTTGAGATAGTTATTAAAACTGTTTAAAGGTTGTCAAACGTTGTTTCTCGTTGTATATCCTTTAATTCTAGAGCTAAATTGATAAATACCGTGTACGAATTTGTTTAACCTATTTGTTTTGGTTACTCGACGGCTCCGTTCTCGTGTAGCCTACATATTGCGTTTTTTTTTAATTTGCTTACCGGGCTAAAGGTTAGCATGCTTAAAATACGTAAGTCGTTTTGTTCAACAAATATGAGTAGATAACTCAGCAGTTGTTTGCATCAGAGCGACAATTTTGAGATAGCTATTAAAACTATTTAAACGTCAAACGTTGTTTCTCTTTGTATATCCTTTAATTCTAGAGCTAAATTGATAAATACCGTGTACGAATTTGTTTAACCCATTTGTTTTGGTTACTCGACGGCTCCGTTCTCGTATAGCCTACATATTGCGTTTTTTTTTTTTAATTTGCTTACCGGCCTAAAGGTTAGCATGCTTAAAATACGTAAGTCGTTTTGTTCAACAAATTTGAGTAGATAACTCAGCAGTTGTTTGCATCAGAGCGACAATTGCTGAGATAGTTATTAAAACTGTTTAAAGGTTGTCAAACGTTGTTTCTCGTTGTATATCCTTTAATTCTAGAGTTAAATTGATAAATACCGTGTACGAATTTGTTTAACTCATTTGTTTTGGTTACTCGACGGCTCCGTTCTCGTGTAGCCTACGTATTGCGTTTTTTTTTTAATTTGCTTACCGGGCTAAAGGTTAGCATGCTTAAAATACGTAAGTCGTTTTGTTCAACAAATTTGAGTAGATAACTCAGCAGCTGTTTGCATCAGAACGACAATTTTTGAGAAAGTTATTAAAACTGTTTAAAGGTTGTCAAACGTTGTTTCTCGTTGTATATCCTTTAATTCTAGAGTTAAATTGATAAATACCGTGTACGAATTTGTTTAACTCATTTGTTTTGGTTACTCGACGGCTCCGTTCTCGTGTAGCCTACGTATTGCGTTTTTTTTTTAATTTGCTTACCGGGCTAAAGGTTAGCATGCTTAAAATACGTAAGTCGTTTTGTTCAACAAATTTGAGTAGATAACTCAGCAGTTGTTTGCATCAGAGCGAAAATTTTTGAGATAGTTATTAAAACTATTTAAAGGTTGTCAAACGATGTTTCTCGTTGTATATCCTTTAATACTAGAGTTAAATTGATAAATACCGTGTACGAATTTGTTTAACCCATTTGTTTTGGTTACTCGACGGCTCCGTTCTCGTGTAGCCTACATATTGCGTTTTTTTTTTTTAATTTGCTTACCGAGCTAAAGGTTAGCATGCTTAAAATACGTAAGTCGTTTTGTTCAACAAATTTGAGTAGATAACTCAGCAGTTGTTTGCATCAGAGCGACAATTTTTGAGATAGTTATTAAAACTATTTAAAGGTTGTCAAACGATGTTTCTCGTTGTATATCCTTTAATACGAGAGTTAAATTGATAAATACCGTGTACGAATTTGTTTAACCCATTTGTTTTGGTTACTCGACGGCTCCGTTCTCGTGTAGCCTACATATTGCGTTTTTTTTTTTAATTTGCTTACCGGGCTAAAGGTTAGCATGCTTAAAACACGTAAGTCGTTTTGTTCAACAAATTTGAGTAGATAACTCAGCAGTTGTTTGCATCAGAGCGACAATTTTTGAGATAGTTATTAAAACTGTTTAAAGGTTGTGAAACGTTGTATCTCCTTGTATATCCTTTAATTCTAGAGTTAAATTGATAAATATCGTGTACGAATTTGTTTAACCCATTTGTTTTGCTTACTCGACGGCTCCGTTCTCGTGTAGCCTACATATTGCGTTTTTTTTATTTGCTTACCGGGCTAAAGGTTAGCATGCTTAAAATACGTAAGTCGTTTTGTTCAACAAATTTGAGTAGATAACTCAGCAGTTGTTTGTATCAGAGCGACAATTTTTGAGATAGTTATTAAAACTGTTTAAAGGTTGTCAAACGTTGTTTCTCGTTGTATATCCTTTAATTTTAGAGTTAAATTGATAAATACCGTGTACGAATTTGTTTAACCCATTTGTTTTGGTTACTCGGCGGCTCCGTTATCGTGTAGCCTACATATTGCGTTTTTTTTAATTTGCTTACCGGGCTAAAGGTTAACATGCTTAAAATACGTAAGTCGTTTTGTTCAACAAATTTGAGTAGATAACTCAGCAGTTGTTTGCATCAGAGCGACAATTTTTGGGATAGTTATTAAAACTGTTTAAAGGTTGTCAAACGTTGTTTCTCGTTGTATATCCTTTAATTCTAGAGTTAAATTGATAAATACCGTGTACGAATTTGTTTAACCCATTTGTTTTGGTTACTCGACGGCTCCGTTCTCGTGTAGCCTACGTATTGCGTTTTTTTTTAATTTGCTTACCGGGCTAAAGGTTAGCATGCTTAAAATACGTAAGTCGTTTTGTTCAACAAATTTGAGTAGATAACTCAACAGTTGTTTGCATCAGAGCGACAATTTTTGAGAAAGTTATTAAAACTGTTTAAAGGTTGTCAAACGTTGTTTTTCGTTGTATATCCTTTAATTCTAGAGTTAAATTGATAAATACTGTGTACGAATTTGTTTAACCCATTTGTTTTGGTTACTCGACGGCTCCGTTCTCGTGTAGCCTACACATTGCGTTTTTTTTTAATTTGCTTACCGGGATAAAGGTTAGCATGCTTAAAACATGTAAGTCGTTTTGTTCAACAAACTTGAGTAGATAACTCAGCAGTTGTTTGCATCAGAGCGACAATTTTTGAGATAGTTATTAAAACTGTTTAAAGGTTTTCAAACGTTGTTTCTCGTTGTATATCCTTTAATTCTAGAGTTAAATTGATAAATACCGTGTCCGAATTTGTTTAACCCATTTGTTTTGGTTACTCGGCGGCTCAGTTCTCGTGTAGCCTACACATTGCGTTTTTTTTAAATTTGCTTACCGGGATAAAGGTTAGCATGCTTAAAACATGTAAGTCGTTTTGTTCAACAAACTTGAGTAGATAACTCAGCAGTTGTTTGCATCAGAGCGACAATTTTTGAGATAGTTATTAAAACTGTTTAAAGGTTTTCAAACGTCGTTTCTCATTGTATATCCTTTAATTCTAGAGTTAAATTGATAAATACCGTGTACGAATTTGTTTAACCCATTTGTTTTGGTTACTCGACGGCTCCGTTCTCGAGTAGCCTACATATTGCGTTTTTTTTTTTTTAATTTGATAACCGGGCTAAAGGTTAGCATGCTTAAAATACGTAAGTCGTTTTATTCAACAAATTTGAGTAGATAACTCAGCAGTTGTTTGCATCAGAGCGACAATTTTTGAGATAGTTATTAAAACTGTTTAAAGGTTTTCAAACGTTGTTTCTCGTTGTATATCCTTTAATTCTAGAGTTAAATTGATAAATACCGTGTCCGAATTTGTTTAACCCATTTGTTTTTGTTACTCGGCGGCTCAGTTCTCGTGTAGCCTACACATTGCGTTTTTTTTTAATTTGCTTACCGGGATAAAGGTGAGCATGCTTAAAACATGTAAGTCGTTTTGTTCAACAAACTTGAGTAGATAACTCAGCAGTTGTTTGCATCAGAGCGACAATTTTTGAGATAGTTATTAAAACTGTTTAAAGGTTTTCAAACGTCGTTTCTCATTGTATATCCTTTAATTCTAGAGTTAAATTGATAAATACCGTGTACGAATTTGTTTAACCCATTTGTTTTGGTTACTCGACGGCTCCGTTCTCGAGTAGCCTACATATTGCGTTTTTTTTTTTAATTTGATAACCGGGCTAAAGGTTAGCATGATTAAAATACGTAAGTCGTTTTGTTCAACAAATTTGAGTAGATAACTTAGCAGTTGTTTGCATCAGAGCGACAATTTTTGAGATAGTTATTAAAACTGTATAAAGGTTGTCAAACATTGTTTCTCGTTGTATATCCTTTAATTCTAGAGTTAAATTGATAAATACCGTGTAGAATTTGTTTAACCCATTTGTTTTGGTTACTCGACGGCTCCGTTCTCGTGTAGCCTACATATTGCTTTTTTTTTAATTTGCTTACCGGGCTAAAGGTTAGCATACTTAAAATACGTAAGTCGTTTTGTTCAACAAATTTGAGTAGATAACTCGGCAGTTGTTTGCATCAGAGCGACAATTTTTGAGATAGTTATTAAAACTAGTTAAAGGTTGTCAAACGTTGTTTCTCGTTGTATATCCTTTAATTATAGAGTTAAATTGATAAATACCGTGTACGAATTTGTTTAACCCATTTGTTTTGGTTACCCGACGGCTCCGTTCTCGTGTAGCCTACATATTGCGTTTTTTTTTTAATTTGCTTACCGGGCTAAAGGTTAGCATGATTAAAATACGTAAGTCGTTTTGTTCAACAAATTTGAGTAGATAACTCAGCAGTTGTTTATATCAGAGCGACAATTTTTGAGATAGTTATTAAAACTATTTAAAGGTTGTCAAAGGATGTTTCTCGTTGTATATCCTTTAATACTAGAGTTAAATTGATAAATACCGTGTACGAATTTGTTTAACCCATTTGTTTTGGTTACTCGACGGCTCCTTTCTCGTGTAGCTTACATATTGCTTTTTTTTTAATTTGCTTACCAGGCTAAAGGTTAGCATACTTAAAATACGTAAGTCGTTTTGTTCAACAAATTTGAGTAGATAACTCAGCAGTTGTTTGTATCAGAGCGACAATTTTTGAGATAGTTATTAAAACTGTTTAAAGGTTGTCAAACGTTGTTTCTCGTTGTATATCCTTTAATTTTAGAGTTAGATTGATAAATACCGTGTACGAATTTGTTTAACCCATTTGTTTTGGTTACTCGGCGGCTCCGTTATCGTGTAGCCTACATATTGCGTTTTTTTTAATTTGCTTACCGGGCTAAAGGTTAGCATGCTTAAAATACGTAAGTCGTTTTGTTCAACAAATTTGAGTAGATAACTCAGCAGTTGTTTGCATCAGAGCGACAATTTTTGGGATAGTTATTAAAACTGTTTAAAGGTTGTCAAACGTTGTTTCTCGTTGTATATCCTTTAATTCTAGAGTTAAATTGATAAATACCGTGTACGAATTTGTTTAACCCATTCGTTTTGGTTACTCGACGGCTCCGTTCTCGTGTAGCCTACGTATTGCGTTTTTTTTTTAATTTGCTTACCGGGCTAAAGGTTAGCATGCTTAAAATACGTAAGTTGTTTTGTTCAACAAATTTGAGTAGATAACTCAACAGTTGTTTGCATCAGAGCGACAATTTTTGAGAAAGTTATTAAAACTGTTTAAAGGTTGTCAAACGTTGTTTCTCGTTGTATATCCTTTAATTCTAGAGTTAAATTGATAAATACTGTGTACGAATTTGTTTAACCCATTTGTTATGGTTACTCGACGGCTCCGTTCTCGTGTAGCCTACATATTTCGTTTTTTTTTTTTAATTTGCTTACCGGGCTAAATTTTAGCATGCTTAAAATACGTAAGTCGTTTTATTCAACAAATTTGAGTAGATAACTCAGCAGTTGTTTGCATCAGAGCGACAATTTTTGAGATAGTTATTAAAACTGTTTAAAGGTTGTCAAACGTTGTTTCTCGTTGTATATCCTTTAATTCTAGAGTTAAATTGATAAATACCGTGTACGAATTTGTTTAACCCATTTGTTTTGGTTACTCGACGGCTCCGTTCTCGTGTAGCCTACGTATTGCGTTTTTTTTTTAATTTGCTTACCGGGCTAAAGTTTAGCATGCTTAAAATACGTAAGTCGTTTTATTCAACAAATTTGAGTAGATAACTCAGCAGTTGTTTGCATCAGAGCAACAATTTTTGAGATAGTTATTAAAACTGTTTAAAGGTTTTCAAACGTTGTTTCTCGTTGTATATCCTTTAATTCTAGAGTTAAATTGATAAATACCGTGTACGAATTTGTATAACCCATTTGTTTTGGTTACTCGAAGGCTCCGTTCTCGTGTAGCCTACACATTGCGTTTTTTTTTTAATTTGCTTACCGGGCTAAAGGTTAGCATGCTTAAAATACGTAAGTCGTTTTGTTCAACAAATTTGAGTAGATAACTCAGCAGTTGTTTGCATCAGAGCGACAATTTTTGAGATAGTTATTAAAACTGTTTAAAGGTTTTCAAACGTTGTTTCTCGTTGTATATCCTTTAATTCTAGAGTTAAATTGATAAATACCGTGTACGAATTTGTATAACCCATTTGTTTTGGTTACTCGACGGCTCCGTTCTCGTGTAGCCTACACATTGCGTTTTTTTTAATTTGCTTACCGGCCTAAAGCTTAGCATGCTTAAAACACGTAAGTCGTTTTGTTCAACAAATTTGAGTAGATAACTCAGCAGTTGTTTGCATCAGAGCGACAATTTTTGAGATAGTTATTAAAACTGTTTAAAGGTTGTCGTAGCCTACATATTGAGTTTTTTTTTAATTTGCTTACCGGGCTAAAGGTTAGCATGCTTAAAATACGTAAGTCGTTTTGTTCAACAAATTTGAGTAGATAACTCAGCAGTTGTTTGCATCAGAGCGACAATTTTTGAGATAGTTATTAAAACTGTTTAAAGGTTTTCAAACGTTGTTTCTCGTTGTATATCCTTTAATTCTAGAGTTAAATTGATAAATACCGTGTACGAATTTGTTTAACCCATATGTTTTGGTTACTCGACGGCTCCGTTCTCGTGTAGCCTACACATTGCGTTTTTTTTAATTTGCTTACCGGGATAAAGGTTAGCATGCTTAAAACATGTAAGTCGTTTTGTTCAACAAACTTGAGTAGATAACTCAGCAGTTGTTTGCATCAGAGCGACAATTTTTGAGATAGTTATTAAAACTGTTTAAAGGTTTTCAAACGTCGTTTCTCATTGTATATCCTTTAATTCTAGAGTTAAATTGATAAATACCGTGTACGAATTTGTTTAACCCATTTGTTTTGGTTACTCGACGGCTCCGTTCTCGAGTAGCCTACATATTGCGTTTTTTTTTTTAATTTGATAACCGGGCTAAAGGTTAGCATGATTAAAATACGTAAGTCGTTTTGTTCAACAAATTTGAGTAGATAACTTAGCAGTTGTTTGCATCAGAGCGACAATTTTTGAGATAGTTATTAAAACTGTATAAAGGTTGTCAAACATTGTTTCTCGTTGTATATCCTTTAATTCTAGAGTTAAATTGATAAATACCATGTAGAATTTGTTTAACCCATTTGTTTTGGTTACTCGACGGCTCCGTTCTCGTGTAGCCTACATATTGCTTTTTTTTTAATTTGTTTACCGGGCTAAAGGTTAGCATACTTAAAATACGTAAGTCGTTTTGTTCAACAAATTTGAGTAGATAACTCGGCAGTTGTTTGCATCAGAGCGACAATTTTTGAGATAGTTATTAAAACTAGTTAAAGGTTGTCAAACGTTGTTTCTCGTTGTATATCCTTTAATTATAGAGTTAAATTGATAAATACCGTGTACGAATTTGTTTAACCCATTTGTTTTGGTTACCCGACGGCTCCGTTCACGTGTAGCCTACATATTGCGTTTTTTTTTGTCACTAAAGGTTAGCATGCTTAAAATACGTAAGTCGTTTTGTTCAACAAATTTGAGTAGATAACTCAGCAGTTGTTTATATCAGAGCGACAATTTTTGAGATAGTTATTAAAACTATTTAAAGGTTGTCAAAGGATGTTTCTCGTTGTATATCCTTTAATACTAGAGTTAAATTGATAAATACCGTGTACGAATTTGTTTAACCCATTTGTTTTGGTTACTCGACGGCTCCGTTCTCGTGTAGCTTACATATTGCTTTTTTTTTTAATTTGCTTACCAGGCTAAAGGTTAGCATACTTAAAATACGTAAGTCGTTTTGTTCAACAAATTTGGGTAGATAACTCAGCAGTTGTTTGTATCAGAGCGACAATTTTTGAGATAGTTATTAAAACTGTTTAAAGGTTGTCAAACGTTGTTTCTCGTTGTATATCCTTTAATTTTAGAGTTAAATTGATAAATACCGTGTACGAATTTGTTTAACCCATTTGTTTTGGTTACTCGGCGGCTCCGTTATCGTGTAGCCTACATATTGCGTTTTTTTTAATTTGCTTACCGGGCTAAAGGTTAGCATGCTTAAAATACGTAAGTCGTTTTGTTCAACAAATTTGAGTAGATAACTCAGCAGTTGTTTGCATCAGAGCGACAATTTTTGGGATAGTTATTAAAACTGTTTAAAGGTTGTCAAACGTTGTTTCTCGTTGTATATCCTTTAATTCTAGAGTTAAATTGATAAATACCGTGTACGAATTTGTTTAACCCATTTGTTTTGGTTACTCGACGGCTCCGTTCTCGTGTAGCCTACGTATTGCGTTTTTTTTTTAATTTGATTACCGGGCTAAAGGTTAGCATGCTTAAAATACGTAAGTTGTTTTGTTCAACAAATTTGAGTAGATAACTCAACAGTTGTTTGCATCAGAGCGACAATTTTTGAGAAAGTTATTAAAACTGTTTAAAGGTTGTCAAACGTTGTTTCTCGTTGTATATCCTTTAATTATAGAGTTAAATTGATAAATACTGTGTACGAATTTGTTTAACCCATTTGTTATGGTTACTCGACGGCTCCGTTCTCGTGTAGCCTACATATTTCGTTTTTTTTTTAAATTTGCTTACCGGGCTAAAGTTTAGCATGCTTAAAATACGTAAGTCGTTTTATTCAACAAATTTGAGTAGATAACTCAGCAGTTGTTTGCATCAGAGCGACAATTTTTGAGATAGTTATTAAAACTGTTTAAAGGTTTTCAAACGTTGTTTCTCGTTGTATATCCTTTAATTCTAGAGTTAAATTGATAAATACCGTGAACGAATTTGTATAACCCATTTGTTTTGGTTACTCGACGGCTCCGTTCTCGTGTAGCCTACACATTGCGTTTTTTTTTTAATTTGCTTACCGGGCTAAAGGTTAGCATGCTTAAAATACGTAAGTCGTTTTGTTCAACAAATTTTAGTAGATAACTCAGCAGTTGTTTGCATCAGAGCGACAATTTTTAGATAGTTATTAAAACTGTTTAAAGGTTTTCAAACGTTGTTTCTCGTTGTATATCCTTTAATTCTAGAGTTAAATTGATAAATACCGTGTACGAATTTGTATAACCCATTTGTTTTGGTTACTCGACGGCTCGGTTCTCGTGTAGCCTACACATTGCGTTTTTTTTAATTTGCTTACCGGCCTAAAGCTTAGCATGCTTAAAACACGTAAGTCGTTTTGTTCAACAAATTTGAGTAGATAACTCAGCAGTTGTTTGCATCAGAGCGACAATTTTTGAGATAGTTATTAAAACTGTTTAAAGGTTGTCGTAGCCTACATATTGAGTTTTTTTTAATTTGCTTACCGGGCTAAAGGTTAGCATGCTTAAAATACGTAAGTCGTTTTGTTCAACAAATTTGAGTAAATAACTCAGCAGTTGTTTGCATCAGAGCGACAATTTTTGAGATAGTTATTAAAACTGTTTAAAGGTTTTCAAACGTTGTTTCTCGTTGTATATCCTTTAATTCTAGAGTTAAATTGATAAATACCGTGTACGAATTTGTTTAACCCATATGTTTTGGTTACTCGACGGCTCCGTTCTCGTGTAGCCTACACATTGCGTTTTTTTTAATTTGCTTACCGGGATAAAGGTTAGCATGCTTAAAACATGTAAGTCGTTTTGTTCAACAAACTTGAGTAGATAACTCAGCAGTTGTTTGCATCAGAGCGACAATTTTTGAGATAGTTATTAAAACTGTTTAAAGGTTTTCAAACGTCGTTTCTCATTGTATATCCTTTAATTCTAGAGTTAAATTGATAAATACCGTGTACGAATTTGTTTAACCCATTTGTTTTGGTTACTCGACGGCTCCGTTCTCGAGTAGCCTACATATTGCGTTTTTTTTTTTTAATTTGATAACCGGGCTAAAGGTTAGCATGATTAAAATACGTAAGTCGTTTTGTTCAACAAATTTGAGTAGATAACTTAGCAGTTGTTTGCATCAGAGCGACAATTTTTGAGATAGTTATTAAAACTGTATAAAGGTTGTCAAACATTGTTTCTCGTTGTATATCCTTTAATTCTAGAGTTAAATTGATAAATACCGTGTAGAATTTGTTTAACCCATTTGTTTTGGTTACTCGACGGCTCCGTTCTCGTGTAGCCTACATATTGCTTTTTTTTTAATTTGCTTACCGGGCTAAAGGTTAGCATACTTAAAATACGTAAGTCGTTTTGTTCAACAAATTTGAGTAGATAACTCGGCAGTTGTTTGCATCAGAGCGACAATTTTTGAGATAGTTATTAAAACTAGTTAAAGGTTGTCAAACGTTGTTTCTCGTTGTATATCCTTTAATTATAGAGTTAAATTGATAAATACCGTGTACGAATTTGTTTAACCCATTTGTTTTGGTTACCCGACGGCTCCGTTCTCGTGTAGCCTACATATTGCGTTTTTTTTTTAATTTGCTTACCGGGCTAAAGGTTAGCATGCTTAAAATACGTAAGTCGTTTTGTTCAACAAATTTGAGTAGATAACTCAGCAGTTGTTTGCATCAGAGCGACAATTTTTGAGATAGTTATTAAAACTATTTAAAGGTTGTCAAAGGATGTTTCTCGTTGTATATCCTTTAATACTAGAGTTAAATTGATAAATACCGTGTACGAATTTGTTTAACCCATTTGTTTTGGTTACTCGACGGCTCCGTTCTCGTGTAGCTTACATATTGCTTTTTTTTTTAATTTGCTTACCAGGCTAAAGGTTAGCATACTTAAAATACGTAAGTCGTTTTGTTCAACAAATTTGAGTAGATAACTCAGCAGTTGTTTGTATCAGAGCGACAATTTTTGAGATAGTTATTAAAACTGTTTAAAGGTTGTCAAACGTTGTTTCTCGTTGTATATCCTTTAATTTTAGAGTTAAATTGATAAATACCGTGTACGAATTTGTTTAACCCATTTGTTTTGGTTACTCGGCGGCTCCGTTATCGTGTAGCCTACATATTGCGTTTTTTTTAATTTGCTTACCGGGCTAAAGGTTAGCATGCTTAAAATACGTAAGTCGTTTTGTTCAACAAATTTGAGTAGATAACTCAGCAGTTGTTTGCATCAGAGCGACAATTTTTGGGATAGTTATTAAAACTGTTTAAAGGTTGTCAAACGTTGTTTCTCGTTGTATATCCTTTAATTCTAGAGTTAAATTGATAAATACCGCGTACGAATTTGTTTAACCCATTTGTTTTGGTTACTCGACGGCTCCGTTCTCGTGTAGCCTACGTATAGCGTTTTTTTTTTAATTTGCTTACCGGGCTAAAGGTTAGCATGCTTAAAATACGTAAGTTGTTTTGTTCAACAAATTTGAGTAGATAACTCAACAGTTGTATGCATCAGAGCGACAATTTTTGAGAAAGTTATTAAAACTGTTTAAAGGTTGTCAAACGTTGTTTCTCGTTGTATATCCTTCAATTCTAGAGTTAAATTGATAAATACTGTGTACGAATTTGTTTAACCCATTTGTTATGGTTACTCGACGGCTCCGTTCTCGTGTAGCCTACATATTTCGTTTTTTTTTTTTTAATTTGCTTACCGGGCTAAAGTTTAGCATGCTTAAAATACGTAAGTCGTTTTATTCAACAAATTTGAGTAGATAACTCAGCAGTTGTTTGCATCAGAGCGACAATTTTTGAGATAGTTATTAAAACTGTTTAAAGGTTTTCAAACGTTGTTTCTCGTTGTATATCCTTTAATTCTAGAGTTAAATTGATAAATACCGTGTACGAATTTGTATAACCCATTTGTTTTGGTTACTCGACGGCTCCGTTCTCGTGTAGCCTACACATTGCGTTTTTTTTTTTAATTTGCTTACCGGCCTAAAGCTTAGCATGCTTAAAACACGTAAGTCGTTTTGTTCAACAAATTTGAGTAGATAACTCAGCAGTTGTTTGCATCAGAGCGACAATTTTTGAGATAGTTATTAAAACTGTTTAAAGGTTGTCGTAGCCTACATATTGAGTTTTTTTTAATTTGCTTACCGGGCTAAAGGTTAGCATGCTTAAAATACGTAAGTCGTTTTGTTCAACAAATTTGAGTAGATAACTCAGCAGTTGTTTGCATCAGAGCGACAATTTTTGAGATAGTTATTAAAACTGTTTAAAGGTTTTCAAACGTTGTTTCTCGTTGTATATCCTTTAATTCTAGAGTTAAATTGATAAATACCGTGTACGAATTTGTTTAACCCATTTGTTTTGGTTACTCGACGGCTCCGTTCTCGTGTAGCCTACACATTGCGTTTTTTTTAATTTGCTTACCGGGATAAAGGTTAGCATGCTTAAAACATGTAAGTCGTTTTGTTCAACAAACTTGAGTAGATAACTCAGCAGTTGTTTGCATCAGAGCGACAATTTTTGAGATAGTTATTAAAACTGTTTAAAGGTTTTCAAACGTCGTTTCTCATTGTATATCCTTTAATTCTAGAGTTAAATTGATAAATACCGTGTACGAATTTGTTTAACCCATTTGTTTTGGTTACTCGACGGCTCCGTTCTCGAGTAGCCTACATATTGCGTTTTTTTTTTTAATTTGATAACCGGGCTAAAGGTTAGCATGATTAAAATACGTAAGTCGTTTTGTTCAACAAATTTGAGTAGATAACTTAGCAGTTGTTTGCATCAGAGCGACAATTTTTGAGATAGTTATTAAAACTGTATAAAGGTTGTCAAACATTGTTTCTCGTTGTATATCCTTTAATTCTAGAGTTAAATTGATAAATACCGTGTAGAATTTGTTTAACCCATTTGTTTTGGTTACTCGGCGGCTCCGTTATCGTGTAGCCTACATATTGCGTTTTTTTTTTAATTTGCTTACCGGGCTAAAGGTTAGCATGCTTAAAATATGTAAGTCGTTTTGTTCAACAAATTTGAGTAGATAACTCAGCAGTTGTTTGCATCAGAGCGACAATTTTTGAGATAGTTATTAAAACTATTTAAAGGTTGTCAAAGGATGTTTCTCGTTGTATATCCTTTAATACTAGAGTTAAATTGATAAATACCGTGTACGAATTTGTTTAACCCATTTGTTTTGGTTACTCGACGGCTCCGTTCTCGTGTAGCTTACATATTGCTTTTTTTTTTAATTTGCTTACCAGGCTAAAGGTTAGCATACTTAAAATACGTAAGTCGTTTTGTTCAACAAATTTGAGTAGATAACTCAGCAGTTGTTTGTATCAGAGCGACAATTTTTGAGATAGTTATTAAAACTGTTTAAAGGTTGTCAAACGTTGTTTCTCGTTGTATATCCTTTAATTTTAGAGTTAAATTGATAAATACCGTGTACGAATTTGTTTAACCCATTTGTTTTGGTTACTCGGCGGCTCCGTTATCGTGTAGCCTACATATTGCGTTTTTTTTAATTTGCTTACCGGGCTAAAGGTTAGCATGCTTAAAATACGTAAGTCGTTTTGTTCAACAAATTTGAGTAGATAACTCAGCAGTTGTTTGCATCAGAGCGACAATTTTTGGGATAGTTATTAAAACTGTTTAAAGGTTGTCAAACGTTGTTTCTCGTTGTATATCCTTTAATTCTAGAGTTAAATTGATAAATACCGTGTACGAATTTGTTTAACCCATTTGTTTTGGTTACTCGACGGCTCCGTTCTCGTGTAGCCTACGTATTGCGTTTTTTTTTTAATTTGCTTACCGGGCTAAAGGTTAGCATGCTTAAAATACGTAAGTTGTTTTGTTCAACAAATTTGAGTAGATAACTCAACAGTTGTATGCATCAGAGCGACAATTTTTGAGAAAGTTATTAAAACTGTTTAAAGGTTGTCAAACGTTGTTTCTCGTTGTATATCCTTTAATTCTAGAGTTAAATTGATAAATAATGTGTACGAATTTGTTTAACCCATTTGTTATGGTTACTCGACGGCTCCGTTCTCGTGTAGCCTACATATTTCGTTTTTTTTTTTAATTTGCTTACCGGGCTAAAGTTTAGCATGCTTAAAATACGTAAGTCGTTTTATTCAACAAATTTGAGTAGATAACTCAGCAGTTGTTTGCATCAGAGCGACAATTTTTGAGATAGTTATTAAAACTGTTTAAAGGTTTTCAAACGTTGTTTCTTGTTGTATATCCTTTAATTCTAGAGTTAAATTGATAAATACCGTGTACGAATTTGTATAACCCATTTGTTTTGGTTACTCGACGGCTCCGTTCTCGTGTAGCCTACACATTGCGTTTTTTTTTTAATTTGCTTACCGGGCTAAAGGTTAGCATGCTTAAAATACGTAAGTCGTTTTGTTCAACAAATGTGAGTAGATAACTCAGCAGTTGTTTGCATCAGAGCGACAATTTTTGAGATAGTTATTAAAACTGTTTAAAGGTTTTCAAACGTTGTTTCTCGTTGTATATCCTTTAATTCTAGAGTTAAATTGATAAATACCGTGTACGAATTTGTTTAACCCATTTGTTTTGGTTACTCGACGGCTCCGTTCTCGTGTAGCCTACACATTGCGTTTTTTTTTAATTTGCTTACCGGGATAAAGGTTAGCATGCTTAAAACATGTAAGTCGTTTTGTTCAACAAATTTGAGTAGATAACTCAGCAGTTGTTTGCATCATAGCGACAATTTTTGAGATAGTTATTAAAACTGTTTAAAGGTTTTCAAACGTCGTTTCTCATTGTATATCCTTTAATTCTAGAGTTAAATTGATAAATACCGTGTACGAATTTGTTTAACCCATTTGTTTTGGTTACTCGACGGCTCCGTTCTCGAGTAGCCTACATATTGCGTTTTTTTTTTTAATTTGATAACCGGGCTAAAGGTTAGCATGATTAAAATACGTAAGTCGTTTTGTTCAACAAATTTGAGTAGATAACTTAGCAGTTGTTTGCATCAGAGCGACAATTTTTGAGATAGTTATTAAAACTGTATAAAGGTTGTCAAACATTGTTTCTCGTTGTATATCCTTTAATTCTAGAGTTAAATTGATAAATACCGTGTAGAATTTGTTTAACCCATTTGTTTTGGTTACTCGACGGCTCCGTTCTCGTGTAGCCTACATATTGCTTTTTTTTTAATTTGCTTACCGGGCTAAAGGTTAGCATACTTAAAATACGTAAGTCGTTTTGTTCAACAAATTTGAGTAGATAACTCGGCAGTTGTTTGCATCAGAGCGACAATTTTTGAGATAGTTATTAAAACTAGTTAAAGGTTGTCAAACGTTGTTTCTCGTTGTATATCCTTTAATTATAGAGTTAAATTGATAAATACCGTGTACGAATTTGTTTAACCTATTTGTTTTGGTTACCCGACGGCTCCGTTCTCGTGTAGCCTACATATTGCGTTTTTTTTTTTAATTTGCTTACCGGGCTAAAGGTTAGCATGCTTAAAATACGTAAGTCGTTTTGTTCAACAAATTTGAGTAGATAACTCAGCAGTTGTTTGCATCAGAGCGACAATTTTTGAGATAGTTATTAAAACTATTTAAAGGTTGTCAAAGGATGTTTCTCGTTGTATATCCTTTAATACTAGAGTTAAATTGATAAATACCGTGTACGAATTTGTTCAACCCATTTGTTTTGGTTACTTGACGGCTCCGTTCTCGTGTAGCTTACATATTGCTTTTTTTTTTAATTTGCTTACCAGGCTAAAGGTTAGCATACTTAAAATACGTAAGTCGTTTTGTTCAACAAATTTGAGTAGATAACTCAGCAGTTGTTTGTATCAGAGCGACAATTTTTGAGATAGTTATTAAAACTGTTTAAAGGTTGTCAAACGTTGTTTCTCGTTGTATATCCTTTAATTTTAGAGTTAAATTGATAAATACCGTGTACGAATTTGTTTAACCCATTTGTTTTGGTTACTCGGCGGCTCCGTTATCGTGTAGCCTACATATTGCGTTTTTTTTAATTTGCTTACCGGGCTAAAGGTTAGCATGCTTAAAATACGTAAGTCGTTTTGTTCAACAAATTTGAGTAGATAACTCAGCAGTTGTTTGCATCAGAGCGACAATTATTGGGATAGTTATTAAAACTGTTTAAAGGTTGTCAAACGTTGTTTCTCGTTGTATATCCTTTAATTCTAGAGTTAAATTGATAAATACCGTGTACGAATTTGTTTAACCCATTTGTTTTGGTTACTCGACGGCTCCGTTCTCGTGTAGCCTACACATTGCGTTTTTTTTTAATTTGCTTACCGGGATAAAGGTTAGCATGCTTAAAACATGTAAGTCGTTTTGTTCAACAAACTTGAGTAGATAACTCAGCAGTTGTTTGCATCAGAGCGACAATTTTTGAGATAGTTATTAAAACTGTTTAAAGGTTTTCAAACGTCGTTTCTCATTGTATATCCTTTAATTCTAGAGTTAAATTGATAAATACCGTGTACGAATTTGTTTAACCCATTTGTTTTGGTTACTCGACGGCTCCGTTCTCGAGTAGCCTACATATTGCGTTTTTTTTTTTAATTTGATAACCGGGCTAAAGGTTAGCATGATTAAAATACGTAAGTCGTTTTGTTCAACAAATTTGAGTAGATAACTCAGCAGTTGTTTGCATCAGAGCGACAATTTTTGAGATAGTTATTAAAACTGTTTAAAGGTTTTCAAACGTTGTTTCTCGTTGTATATCCTTTAATTCTAGAGTTAAATTGATAAATACCGTGTACGAATTTGTATAACCCATTTGTTTTGGTTACTCGACGGCTCCGTTCTCGTGTAGCCTACACATTGCGTTTTTTTTTTTAATTTGCTTACCGGCCTAAAGCTTAGCATGCTTAAAACACGTAAGTCGTTTTGTTCAACAAATTTGAGTAGATAACTCAGCAGTTGTTTGCATCAGAGCGACAATTTTTGAGATAGTTATTAAAACTGTTTAAAGGTTGTCGTAGCCTACATATTGAGTTTTTTTTAATTTGCTTACCGGGCTAAAGGTTAGCATGCTTAAAATACGTAAGTCGTTTTGTTCAACAAATTTGAGTAGATAACTCAGCAGTTGTTTGCATCAGAGCGACAATTTTTGAGATAGTTATTAAAACTATTTAAAGGTTGTCAAAGGATGTTTCTCGTTGTATATCCTTTAATACTAGAGTTAAATTGATAAATACCGTGTACGAATTTGTTTAACCCATTTGTTTTGGTTACTCGACGGCTCCGTTCTCGTGTAGCTTACATATTGCTTTTTTTTTTAATTTGCTTACCAGGCTAAAGGTTAGCATACTTAAAATACGTAAGTCGTTTTGTTCAACAAATTTGAGTAGATAACTCGGCAGTTGTTTGCATCAGAGCGACAATTTTTGAGATAGTTATTAAAACTAGTTAAAGGTTGTCAAACGTTGTTTCTCGTTGTATATCCTTTAATTATAGAGTTAAATTGATAAATACCGTGTACGAATTTGTTTGACCCATTTGTTTTGGTTACCCGACGGCTCCGTTATCGTGAAATACATATTGCGTTTTTTTTAATTTGCTTACCGGGCTAAAGGTTAGCATGCTTAAAATACGTAAGTCGTTTTGTTCAACAAATTTGAGTAGATAATTCAGCAGTTGTTTGCATCAGAGCGACAATTTTTGGGATAGTTATTAAAACTGTTTAAAGGTTGTCAAACGTTGTTTCTCGTTGTATATCCTTTAATTCTAGAGTTAAATTGATAAATACCGTGTACGAATTTGTTTAACCCATTTGTTTTGGTTACTCGACGGCTCCGTTCTCGTGTAGCTTACATATTGCTTTTTTTTTTAATTTGCTTACCAGGCTAAAGGTTAGCATACTTAAAATACGTAAGTCGTTTTGTTCAACAAATTTGAGTAGATAACTCGGCAGTTGTTTGCATCAGAGCGACAATTTTTGAGATAGTTATTAAAACTAGTTAAAGGTTGTCAAACGTTGTTTCTCGTTGTATATCCTTTAATTATAGAGTTAAATTGATAAATACCGTGTACGAATTTGTTTAACCCATTTGGTTTGGTTACCCGACGGCTCCGTTATCGTGTAGCCTACATATTGCGTTTTTTTTAATTTGCTTACCGGGCTAAAGGTTAGCATGCTTAAAATACGTAAGTCGTTTTGTTCAACAAATTTGAGTAGATAACTCAGCAGTTGTTTGCATCAGAGCGACAATTTTTGGGATAGTTATTAAAACTGTTTAAAGGTTGTCAAACGTTGTTTCTCGTTGTATATCCTTTAATTCTAGAGTTAAATTGATAAATACCGTGTACGAATTTGTTTAACCCATTTGTTTTGGTTACTCGACGGCTCCGTTCTCGTGTAGCCTACGTATTGCGTTTTTTTTTTAATTTGCTTACCGGGCTAAAGGTTAGCATGCTTAAAATACGTAAGTTGTTTTGTTCAACAAATTTGAGTAGATAACTCAACAGTTGTTTGCATCAGAGCGACAATTTTTGAGAAAGTTATTAAAACTGTTTAAAGGTTGTCAAACGTTGTTTCTCGTTGTATATCCTTTAATTCTAGAGTTAAATTGATAAATACCGTGTACGAATTTGTTTAACCCATTTGTTTTGGTTACTCGACGGCTCCGTTCTCGTGTAGCCTACATATTTCGTTTTTTTTTTTAATTTGCTTACCGGGCTAAAGTTTAGCATGCTTAAAATACGTAAGTCGTTTTATTCAACAAATTTGAGTAGATAACTCAGCAGTTGTTTGCATCAGAGCGACAATTTTTGAGATAGTTATTAAAACTGTTTAAAGGTTTTCAAACGTTGTTTCTCGTTGTATATCCTTTAATTCTAGAGTTAAATTGATAAATACCGTGTACGAATTTGTATAACGCATTTGTTTTGGTTACTCGACGGCTCTGTTCTCGTGTAGCCTACACATTGCGTTTTTTTTTTAATTTGCTTACCGGCCTAAAGCTTAGCATGCTTAAAACACGTAAGTCGTTTTGTTCAACAAATTTGAGTAGATAACTCAGCAGTTGTTTGCATCAGAGCGACAATTTTTGAGATAGTTATTAAAACTGTTTAAAGGTTGTCGTAGCCTACATATTGAGTTTTTTTTAATTTGCTTACCGGGCTAAAGGTTAGCATGCTTAAAATACGTAAGTCGTTTTGTTCAACAAATTTGAGTAGATAACTCAGCAGTTGTTTGCATCAGAGCGACAATTTTTGAGATAGTTATTAAAACTGTTTAAAGGTTTTCAAACGTTGTGTCTCGTTGTATATCCTTTAATTCTAGAGTTAAATTGATAAATACCGTGTACGAATTTGTTTAACCCATTTGTTTTGGTTACTCGACGGCTCCGTTCTCGTGTAGCATACACATTGCGTTTTTTTTAATTTGCTTACCGGGATAAAGGTTAGCATGCTTAAAACATGTAAGTCGTTTTGTTCAACAAACTTGAGTAGATAACTCAGCAGTTGTTTGCATCAGAGCGACAATTTTTGAGATAGTTATTAAAACTGTTTAAAGGTTTTCAAACGTCGTTTCTCATTGTATATCCTTTAATTCTAGAGTTAAATTGATAAATACCGTGTACGAATTTGTTTAACCCATTTGTTTTGGTTACTCGACGGCTCCGTTCTCGAGTAGCCTACATATTGCGTTTTTTTTTTTAATTTGATAACCGGGCTAAAGGTTAGCATGATTAAAATACGTAAGTCGTTTTGTTCAACAAATTTGAGTAGATAACTTAGCAGTTGTTTGCATCAGAGCGACAATTTTTGAGATAGTTATTAAAACTGTATAAAGGTTGTCAAACATTGTTTCTCGTTGTATATCCTTTAATTCTAGAGTTAAATTGATAAATACCGTGTAGAATTTGTTTAACCCATTTGTTTTGGTTACTCGACGGCTCCGTTCTCGTGTAGCCTACATATTGCTTTTTTTTTAATTTGCTTACCGGGCTAAAGGTTAGCATACTTAAAATACGTAAGTCGTTTTGTTCAACAAATTTGAGTAGATAACTCGGCAGTTGTTTGCAACAGAGCGACAATTTTTGAGATAGTTATTAAAACTAGTTAAAGGGTGTCAAACGTTGTTTCTCGTTGTATATCCTTTAATTATAGAGTTAAATTGATAAATACCGTGTACGAATTTGTTTAACCCATTTGTTTTGGTTACCCGACGGCTCCGTTCTCGTGTAGCCTACATATTGCGTTTTTTTTTAATTTGCTTACCGGGCTAAAGGTTAGCATGCTTAAAACACGTAAGTCGTTTTGTTCAACAAATTTGAGTAGATAACTCAGCAGTTGCTTGCATCAGAGCGACAATTTTTGAGATAGTTATTAAAACTGTTTAAAGGTTGTCAAACGTTGTTTCTCGCTGTATATCCTTTAATTCTAGAGTTAAATTGATAAATACCGTGTACGAATTTGTTTAACCCATTTGTTTTGGTTACTCGACGGCTCCGTTCTCGTGTAGCTTACATATTGCTTTTTTTTAAATTTGCTTACCAGGCTAAAGGTTAGCATACTTAAAATACGTAAGTCGTTTTGTTCAACAAATTTGAGTAGATATCTCAGCAGTTGTTTGCATCAGAGCGACAATTTTTGAGATAGTTATTAAAACTGTTTAAAGGTTGTCGTAGCCTACATATTGAGTTTTTTTTAATTTGCTTACCGGGCTAAAGGTTAGCATGTTTAAAATACGCAAGTCGTTTTGTTCAACAAATTTGACTAGATAACTCAGCAGTTGTTTGCATCAGAGCGACAATTTTTGAGATAGTTATTGAAACTGTTTAAAGGTTGTCAAACGTTGTTTCTCGTTGTATATCCTTTAATTCTAGAGCTAAATTGATAAATACCGTGTACGAATTTGTTTAACCCATTTGGTTTGGTTACTCGACGGCTCCGTTCTCGTGTAGCTTACATATTCCGTTTTTTTTTAATTAGCTTAACGGGCTAAAGGTTAGCATGCTTAAAATACGTAAGTTGTTTTGTTCAACAAATTTGAGTAGATAACTCAGCAGTTGTTTGCATCAGAGCGACAATTTTTGAGATAGTTATTAAAACTGTTTAAAGGTTTTCAAACGTTGTTTCTCGTTGTATATCCTTTAATTCTAGAGTTAAATTGATAAATACCGTGTACGAATTTGTTTAACCCATTTGTTTTGGTTACTCGACGGATCCGTTCTCGTGTAGCCTACGTATTGCGTTTTTTTTTAATTTGCTTACCGGGCTAAAGGTTAGCATGCTTAGAATACGTAAGTCGTATTGTTCAACAAATTTGAGTAGATAACTCAGCAGTTGTTTGCATCAGAACGACAATTTTTGAGAAAGTTATTAAAACTGTTTAAAGGTTGTCAAACGTTGTTTCTCGTTGTATATCCTTTAATTCTAGAGTTAAATTGATAAATACCGTGTACGAATTTGTTTAACCCATTTGTTTTGGTTACTCGACGGCTCCGTTCTCGTGTAGCCTACATATTGCGTTTTTTTTTTTAATTTGCTTACCGGGCTAAAGGTTAGCATGCTTAAAATACGTAAGTCGTTTTGTTCAAAAAATTTGAGTAGATAACTCAGCAGTTGTTTGCATCAGAGCGACAATTTTTGAGATAGTTATTAAAACTGTTTAAAGGTTGTCAAACGTTGTTTCTCGTTGTATATCCTTTAATTCTAGAGTTAAATTGATAAATACCGTGTACGAATTTGTTTAACCCATTTGTTTTGGTTACTCGACGGCTCCGTTCTCGTGTAGCCTACATATTGTGTTTTTTTTTTAATTTGCTTACCGGGCTAAAGGTTAGCTTGCTTAAAATACGTAAGTCGTTTTGTTCAACAAATTTGAGTAGATAACTCAGCAGTTGTTTGCATCAGAGCGACAATTTTTGAGATAGTTATTAAAACTGTTTAAAGGTTGTCAAACGTTGTTTCTCGTTGTATATCTGTTAATTCTAGAATTAAATTGATAAATACCGTGTAGAATTTGTTTAACCCATTTGTTTTGGTTACTCGACGGCTCCGTTCTCGTGTAGCCTACATGTTGCGTTTTTTTTTTAATTTGCTTTCCGGGCTAAAGGTTATCATGCTTAAAATACGTAAGTCGTTTTGTTCAACAAATTTGAGTAGATAACTCAGCAGTTGTTTGCATCAGAGCGACAATTTTTGAGATAGTTATTAAAACTATTTAAAGGTTGTCAAACGATGTTTCTCGTTGTATATCCTTTAATACTAGAGTTAAATTGATAAATACCGTGTACGAATTTGTTTAACCCATTTGTTTTGGTTACTCGACGGCTCCGTTCTCGTGTAGCCTACATATTGGGTTTTTTTTTTTTAATTTGCTTACCGGGCTAAAGGTTAGCATGCTTAAAACACGTAAGTCGTTTTGTTCAACAAATTTGAGTAGATAACTTAGCAGTTGTTTGCATCAGAACGACAATTTTTGAGAAAGTTATTAAAACTGTTTAAAGGTTGTCAAACGTTGTTTCTCGTTGTATATCCTTTAATTCTAGAGTTAAATTGATAAATACCGTGTACGAATTTGTTTAACCCATTTGTTTTGGTTGCTCGATGGCTCCGTTCTCGTGTAGCCTACATATTGCGTTTTTTTTTTAATTTGCTTACCGGGCTAAAGGTTAGCATGCTTAAAATACGTAAGTCGTTTTGTTCAAAAAATTTGAGTATATAACTCAGCAGTTGTTTGCATCACAGCGACAATTTTTGAGATAGTTATTAAAACTGTTTAAAGGTTGTCAAACGTTGTTTCTCGTTGTATATCCTTTAATTCTAGATTTAAATTGATAAATACCGTGTACGAATTTGTTTAATCCATTTTTTTTGGTTACTCGACGGCTCCGTTCTCGTGCAGCCTACATATTGCTTTTTTTTTTAATTTGCTTACCGGGCTAAAGGTTAGCATGCTTAAAATAAGTAAGTCGTTTTGTTCAACAAATTTGAGTAGATAACTCAGCAGTTGTTTGCATCAGAGCCACAATTTTTGAGAAAATTATAAAAACTGTTTAAAGGTTGTCAAACGTTGTTTCTCGTTGTATATCCTTTAATTCTAGAGTTAAATTGATAAATACTGTGTACGAATTTGTTTAACCCATTTGTTTTGGTTACTCGACGGCTCCGTTCTCGTGTAGCCTACGTATTGCGTTTTTTTTTTTTAATTTGCTTACCGGGCTAAAGGTTAGCATGCTTGAAATACGTAAGTCGTTTTGTTCAACAAATTTGAGTAGATAACTCAGCAGTTGTTTGCATCAGAACGACAATTTTTGAGAAAGTTATTAAAACTGTTTAAAGGTTGTCAAACGTTGTTTCTCGTTGTATATCCTTTAATTCTAGAGTTAAATTGATAAATACCGTGTACGAATTTGTTTAACCCATTTGGTTTGGTTACTCGACGGCTCCGTTCTCATGTAGCCTACATATTGCGTTTTTTTTTAATTTGCTTACCGGGCTAAAGGTTAGCATGCTTAAAATACGTAAGTCGTTTTGTTCAAAAAATTTGAGTAGATAACTCAGCAGTTGTTTGCATCAGAGCGACAATTTTTGAGATAGTTATTAAAACTGTTTAAAGGTTGTCAAACGTTGTTTCTCGTTGTATATCCTTTAATTCTAGAGTTAAATTGATAAATACCGTGTACGAATTTGTTTAACCCATTTGTTTTGGTTACTCGACGGCTCCGTTCTCGTGTAGCCTACATATTGCGTTTTTTTTTTAATTTGCTTACCGGGCTAAAGGTTAGCATGCTTAAAATACGTAAGTCGTTTTGTTGAACAAATTTGAGTAGATAACTCAGCAGTTGTTTGCATCAGAGCGACAATTTTTGAGATAGTTATTAAAACTGTTTAAAGGTTGTCAAACGTTGTTTCTCGTTGTATACCCGTTAATTCTAGAGTTAAATTGATAAATACCGTGTACGAATTTATTTAACCCATTTGTTTTGGTTACTCGACGGCTCCGTTCTCGTGTAGCCTACATATTGCGTTTTTTTTTTAATTTGCTTACCGGGCTAAAGGTTAGCATGCTTAAAATACGTAAGTCGTTTTGTTCAAAAAATTTGAGTAGATAACTCAGCAGTTGTTTGCATCAGAGCGACAATTTTTGAGATAGTTATTAAAACTGTTTAAAGGTTGTCAAACGTTGTTTCTCGTTGTATATCCTTTAATTCTAGATTTAAATTGATAAATACCGTGTACGAATTTGTTTAATCCATTTTTTTTGGTTACTCGACGGCTCCGTTCTCGTGTAGCCTACATATTGCTTTTTTTTTAATTTGCTTACCGGGCTAAAGGTTAGCTTGCTTAAAATTCGTAAGTCGTTTTGTTCAATAAATTTGAGTAGATAAGTCAGCAGTTGTTTGCATCAGAGCGACAATTTTTGAGATAGTTATTAAAACTGTTTAAAGGTTGTCAAACGTTGTTTCTCGTTGTATATCCTTTAATTCTAGAGTTAAATTGATAAATACCGTGTACGAATTTGTTTAACCCATTTGTTTTGGTTACTCGACGGCTCGGTTCTCGTGTAGCCTACATATTGCGTTTTTTTTTATTTGCTTGCCGGGCTAAAGGTTAGCATGCTTAAAATACGTAAGTCGTTTTGTTCAACAAATTTGAATAGATAACTCAGCAGTTGTTTGCATCAGAGCGACAATTTTTGGGATAGTTATTAAAACTGTTTAAAGGTTGTCAAACGTTATTTCTCGTTGTATATCCTTTAATTTTAGAGTTAAATTTATAAATACGGTGTACGAATTTGTTTAACCCATTTGTTTTGGTTAATCGGCGGCTCCGTTCTCGTGTAGCCTACATATTGCGTTTTTTTAATTTGCTTACCGGGCTAAAGGTTAGCATGCTTAAAATACGTAAGTCGTTTTGTTCAACAAATTTGAGTAGATAACTCAGCAGTTGTTTGCATCAGAGCGACAATTTTTGGGATAGTTATTAAAACTGTTTAAAGGTTGTCAAACGTTGTTTCTCGTTGTATATCCTTTAATTCTAGAGTTAAATTGATAAATAACGTGTACGAATTTGTTTAACCCATTTGTTTTGGTTACTCGACGGCTCCGTTCTCGTGTAGCCTACATATTTGGTTTTTTTTTTAATTTGCTTACCGAGCTAAAGGTTAGCATGCTTAAAATACGTAAGTCGTTTTGTTCAACAAATTTGAGTAGATAACTCAGCAGTTGTTTGCATCAGAGCGACAATTTTTGGGATAGTTATTAAAACTGTTTAAAGGTTGTCAAACGTTGTTTCTCGTTGTATATCCTTTAATTCTAGAGTTAAATTGATAAATAACGTGTACGAATTTGTTTAACCCATTTGTTTTGGTTACTCGACGGCTCCGTTCTCGTGTAGCCTACATATTGCGTTTTTTTTTATTTGCTTGCCGGGCTAAAGGTTAGCATGCTTAAAATACGTAAGTCGTTTTGTTCAACAAATTTGAGTAGATAACTCAGCAGTTGTTTGCATCAGAGCGACAATTTTTGGGATAGTTATTAAAACTGTTTAAAGGTTGTCAAACGTTATTTCTCGTTGTATATCCTTTAATTTTAGAGTTAAATTGATAAATACGGTGTACGAATTTGTTTAACCCATTTGTTTTGGTTACTCGAGGGCTCCGTTCTCGTGTAGCCTACACATTGCGTTTTTTTTTAATTTGGTTACCGGGCTAAAGGTTAGCATGCTTAAAACACGTAAGTCGTTTTGTTCAACAAACTTGAGTAGATAACTCAGCAGTTGTTTGCATCAGAGCGACAATTTTTGAGATAGTTATTAAAACTGTTTAAAGGTTTTCGTAGCCTACATATTGAGTTTTTTTTAATTTGCTTACCGGGCTAAAAGTTAGCGTGCTTAAAATACGTAAGTCGTTTTGTTCAACAAATTTGAGTAGATAACTCAGCAATTGTTTGCATCAGAGCGACAATTTTTGAGATAGTTATTAAAACTGTTTAAAGGTTTTCAAACGTTGTTTCTCGTTGTATATCCTTTAATTCTAGAGTTAAATTGATAAATACCGTGTATGAATTTGTTTAACCCATTTGTTTTGGTTACTCGAGGGCTCCGTTCTCGTGTAGCCTACACATTGCGTTTTTTTTTTTTAATTTGGTTACCGGGCTAAAGGTTAGCATGCTTAAACTTGAGTAGATAACTCAGCAGTTGTTTGCATCAGAGCGACAATTTTTGAGATAGTTATTAAAACTGCTTAAAGGTTGTCGTAGCCTACATATTGAGTTTTTTTTAATTTGCTTACCGGGCTAAAGGTTAGCGTGCTTAAAATACGTAAGTCGTTTTGTTCAACAAATTTGAGTAGATAACTCAGCAGTTGTTTGCATCAGAGCGACAATTTTTGAGAAAGTTGTTAAAACTGTTTAAAGGTTGTCAAACGTTGTTTCTATTTGTATATCCTTTAATTCTAGAGTTAAATTGATAAATACTGTGTACGAATTTGTTTAACCCATTTGTTTTGGTTACTCGACGGCTCCGTTCTCGTGTAGCCTACATATTTGGTTTTTTTTTTAATTTGCTTACCGAGCTAAAGGTTAGCATGCTTAAAATACGTAAGTCGTTTTGTTCAACAAATTTGAGTAGATAACTCAGCAGTTGTTTGCATCAGAGCGACAATTTTTTAGATAGTTATTAAAACTGTTTAAAGGTTTTCAAACGTTGTTTCTCGTTGTATATCCTTTAATTCTAGAGTTAAATTGATAAATACCGTGTATGAATTTGTTTAACCCATTTGTTTTGGTTACTCGAGGGCTCCGTTCTCGTGTAGCCTACACATTGCGTTTTTTTTTTAATTTGGTTACCGGGCTAAAGGTTAGCATGCTTAAACTTGAGTAGATAACTCAGCAGTTGTTTGCATCAGAGCGACAATTTTTGAGATAGTTATTAAAACTGCTTAAAGGTTGTCGTAGCCTACATATTGAGTTTTTTTTAATTTGCTTACCGGGCTAAAGGTTAGCGTGCTTAAAATACGTAAGTCGTTTTGTTCAACAAATTTGAGTAGATAACTCAACAGTTGTTTGCATCAGAGCGACAATTTTTGAGAAAGTTATTAAAACTGTTTAAAGGTTGTCAAACGTTGTTTCTCGTTGTATATCCTTTAATTCTAGAGTTAAATTGATAAATACTGTGTACGAATTTGTTTAACCCATTTGTTATGGTTACTCGACGGCTCCGTTCTCGTGTAGCCTACATATTTCGTTTTTTTTTTTTAATTTGCTTACCGGGCTAAAGTTTAGCATGCTTAAAATACGTAAGTCGTTTTATTCAACAAATTTGAGTAGATAACTCAGCAGTTGTTTGCATCAGAGCGACAATTTTTGAGATAGTTATTAAAACTGTTTAAAGGTTTTCAAACGTTGTTTCTCGTTGTATATCCTTTAATTCTAGAGTTAAATTGATAAATACCGTGTACGAATTTGTATAACCCATTTGTTTTGGTTACTCGACGGCTCTGTTCTCGTGTAGCCTACACATTGCGTTTTTTTTTTAATTTGCTTACCGGCCTAAAGCTTAGCATGCTTAAAACACGTAAGTCGTTTTGTTCAACAAATTTGAGTAGATAACTCAGCAGTTGTTTGCATCAGAGCGACAATTTTTGAGATAGTTATTAAAACTGTTTAAAGGTTGTCGTAGCCTACATATTGAGTTTTTTTTAATTTGCTTACCGGGCTAAAGGTTAGCATGCTTAAAATACGTAAGTCGTTTTGTTCAACAAATTTGAGTAGATAACTCAGCAGTTGTTTGCATCAGAGCGACAATTTTTGAGATAGTTATTAAAACTGTTTAAAGGTTTTCAAACGTTGTGTCTCGTTGTATATCCTTTAATTCTAGAGTTAAATTGATAAATACCGTGTACGAATTTGTTTAACCCATTTGTTTTGGTTACTCGACGGCTCCGTTCTCGTGTAGCATACACATTGCGTTTTTTTTAATTTGCTTACCGGGATAAAGGTTAGCATGCTTAAAACATGTAAGTCGTTTTGTTCAACAAACTTGAGTAGATAACTCAGCAGTTGTTTGCATCAGAGCGACAATTTTTGAGATAGTTATTAAAACTGTTTAAAGGTTTTCAAACGTCGTTTCTCATTGTATATCCTTTAATTCTAGAGTTAAATTGATAAATACCGTGTACGAATTTGTTTAACCCATTTGTTTTGGTTACTCGACGGCTCCGTTCTCGAGTAGCCTACATATTGCGTTTTTTTTTTTAATTTGATAACCGGGCTAAAGGTTAGCATGATTAAAATACGTAAGTCGTTTTGTTCAACAAATTTGAGTAGATAACTTAGCAGTTGTTTGCATCAGAGCGACAATTTTTGAGATAGTTATTAAAACTGTATAAAGGTTGTCAAACATTGTTTCTCGTTGTATATCCTTTAATTCTAGAGTTAAATTGATAAATACCGTGTAGAATTTGTTTAACCCATTTGTTTTGGTTACTCGACGGCTCCGTTCTCGTGTAGCCTACATATTGCTTTTTTTTTAATTTGCTTACCGGGCTAAAGGTTAGCATACTTAAAATACGTAAGTCGTTTTGTTCAACAAATTTGAGTAGATAACTCGGCAGTTGTTTGCAACAGAGCGACAATTTTTGAGATAGTTATTAAAACTAGTTAAAGGGTGTCAAACGTTGTTTCTCGTTGTATATCCTTTAATTATAGAGTTAAATTGATAAATACCGTGTACGAATTTGTTTAACCCATTTGTTTTGGTTACCCGACGGCTCCGTTCTCGTGTAGCCTACATATTGCGTTTTTTTTTAATTTGCTTACCGGGCTAAAGGTTAGCATGCTTAAAACACGTAAGTCGTTTTGTTCAACAAATTTGAGTAGATAACTCAGCAGTTGTTTGCATCAGAGCGACAATTTTTGAGATAGTTATTAAAACTGTTTAAAGGTTGTCAAACGTTGTTTCTCGCTGTATATCCTTTAATTCTAGAGTTAGATTGATAAATACCGTGTACGAATTTGTTTAACCCATTTGTTTTGGTTACTCGACGGCTCCGTTCTCGTGTAGCTTACATATTGCTTTTTTTTAAATTTGCTTACCAGGCTAAAGGTTAGCATACTTAAAATACGTAAGTCGTTTTGTTCAACAAATTTGAGTAGATATCTCAGCAGTTGTTTGCATCAGAGCGACAATTTTTGAGATAGTTATTAAAACTGTTTAAAGGTTGTCGTAGCCTACATATTGAGTTTTTTTTAATTTGCTTACCGGGCTAAAGGTTAGCATGTTTAAAATACGCAAGTCGTTTTGTTCAACAAATTTGACTAGATAACTCAGCAGTTGTTTGCATCAGAGCGACAATTTTTGAGATAGTTATTGAAACTGTTTAAAGGTTGTCAAACGTTGTTTCTCGTTGTATATCCTTTAATTCTAGAGCTAAATTGATAAATACCGTGTACGAATTTGTTTAACCCATTTGGTTTGGTTACTCGACGGCTCCGTTCTCGTGTAGCTTACATATTCCGTTTTTTTTTAATTAGCTTAACGGGCTAAAGGTTAGCATGCTTAAAATACGTAAGTTGTTTTGTTCAACAAATTTGAGTAGATAACTCAGCAGTTGTTTGCATCAGAGCGACAATTTTTGAGATAGTTATTAAAACTGTTTAAAGGTTTTCAAACGTTGTTTCTCGTTGTATATCCTTTAATTCTAGAGTTAAATTGATAAATACCGTGTACGAATTTGTTTAACCCATTTGTTTTGGTTACTCGACGGATCCGTTCTCGTGTAGCCTACGTATTGCGTTTTTTTTTAATTTGCTTACCGGGCTAAAGGTTAGCATGCTTAGAATACGTAAGTCGTATTGTTCAACAAATTTGAGTAGATAACTCAGCAGTTGTTTGCATCAGAACGACAATTTTTGAGAAAGTTATTAAAACTGTTTAAAGGTTGTCAAACGTTGTTTCTCGTTGTATATCCTTTAATTCTAGAGTTAAATTGATAAATACCGTGTACGAATTTGTTTAACCCATTTGTTTTGGTTACTCGACGGCTCCGTTCTCGTGTAGCCTACATATTGCGTTTTTTTTTTTAATTTGCTTACCGGGCTAAAGGTTAGCATGCTTAAAATACGTAAGTCGTTTTGTTCAAAAAATTTGAGTAGATAACTCAGCAGTTGTTTGCATCAGAGCGACAATTTTTGAGATAGTTATTAAAACTGTTTAAAGGTTGTCAAACGTTGTTTCTCGTTGTATATCCTTTAATTCTAGAGTTAAATTGATAAATACCGTGTACGAATTTGTTTAACCCATTTGTTTTGGTTACTCGACGGCTCCGTTCTCGTGTAGCCTACATATTGTGTTTTTTTTTTAATTTGCTTACCGGGCTAAAGGTTAGCTTGCTTAAAATACGTAAGTCGTTTTGTTCAACAAATTTGAGTAGATAACTCAGCAGTTGTTTGCATCAGAGCGACAATTTTTGAGATAGTTATTAAAACTGTTTAAAGGTTGTCAAACGTTGTTTCTCGTTGTATATCTGTTAATTCTAGAATTAAATTGATAAATACCGTGTAGAATTTGTTTAACCCATTTGTTTTGGTTACTCGACGGCTCCGTTCTCGTGTAGCCTACATGTTGCGTTTTTTTTTTAATTTGCTTTCCGGGCTAAAGGTTATCATGCTTAAAATACGTAAGTCGTTTTGTTCAACAAATTTGAGTAGATAACTCAGCAGTTGTTTGCATCAGAGCGACAATTTTTGAGATAGTTATTAAAACTATTTAAAGGTTGTCAAACGATGTTTCTCGTTGTATATCCTTTAATACTAGAGTTAAATTGATAAATACCGTGTACGAATTTGTTTAACCCATTTGTTTTGGTTACTCGACGGCTCCGTTCTCGTGTAGCCTACATATTGGGTTTTTTTTTTTTAATTTGCTTACCGGGCTAAAGGTTAGCATGCTTAAAACACGTAAGTCGTTTTGTTCAACAAATTTGAGTAGATAACTCAGCAGTTGTTTGCATCAGAACGACAATTTTTGAGAAAGTTATTAAAACTGTTTAAAGGTTGTCAAACGTTGTTTCTCGTTGTATATCCTTTAATTCTAGAGTTAAATTGATAAATACCGTGTACGAATTTGTTTAACCCATTTGTTTTGGTTGCTCGATGGCTCCGTTCTCGTGTAGCCTACATATTGCGTTTTTTTTTTAATTTGCTTACCGGGCTAAAGGTTAGCATGCTTAAAATACGTAAGTCGTTTTGTTCAAAAAATTTGAGTATATAACTCAGCAGTTGTTTGCATCACAGCGACAATTTTTGAGATAGTTATTAAAACTGTTTAAAGGTTGTCAAACGTTGTTTCTCGTTGTATATCCTTTAATTCTAGATTTAAATTGATAAATACCGTGTACGAATTTGTTTAATCCATTTTTTTTGGTTACTCGACGGCTCCGTTCTCGTGCAGCCTACATATTGCTTTTTTTTTTTAATTTGCTTACCGGGCTAAAGGTTAGCATGCTTAAAATAAGTAAGTCGTTTTGTTCAACAAATTTGAGTAGATAACTCAGCAGTTGTTTGCATCAGAGCCACAATTTTTGAGAAAATTATAAAAACTGTTTAAAGGTTGTCAAACGTTGTTTCTCGTTGTATATCCTTTAATTCTAGAGTTAAATTGATAAATACTGTGTACGAATTTGTTTAACCCATTTGTTTTGGTTACTCGACGGCTCCGTTCTCGTGTAGCCTACGTATTGCGTTTTTTTTTTTAATTTGCTTACCGGGCTAAAGGTTAGCATGCTTGAAATACGTAAGTCGTTTTGTTCAACAAATTTGAGTAGATAACTCAGCAGTTGTTTGCATCAGAACGACAATTTTTGAGAAAGTTATTAAAACTGTTTAAAGGTTGTCAAACGTTGTTTCTCGTTCTTTATCCTTTAATTCTAGAGTTAAATTGATAAATACCGTGTACGAATTTGTTTAACCCATTTGGTTTGGTTACTCGACGGCTCCGTTCTCATGTAGCCTACATATTGCGTTTTTTTTTAATTTGCTTACCGGGCTAAAGGTTAGCATGCTTAAAATACGTAAGTCGTTTTGTTCAAAAAATTTGAGTAGATAACTCAGCAGTTGTTTGCATCAGAGCGACAATTTTTGAGATAGTTATTAAAACTGTTTAAAGGTTGTCAAACGTTGTTTCTCGTTGTATATCCTTTAATTCTAGAGTTAAATTGATAAATACCGTGTACGAATTTGTTTAACCCATTTGTTTTGGTTACTCGACGGCTCCGTTCTCGTGTAGCCTACATATTGCGTTTTTTTTTAATTTGCTTACCGGGCTAAAGGTTAGCATGCTTAAAATACGTAAGTCGTTTTGTTCAACAAATTTGAGTAGATAACTCAGCAGTTGTTTGCATCAGAGCGACAATTTTTGAGATAGTTATTAAAACTGTTTAAAGGTTGTCAAACGTTGTTTCTCGTTGTATACCCGTTAATTCTAGAGTTAAATTGATAAATACCGTGTACGAATTTATTTAACCCATTTGTTTTGGTTACTCGACGGCTCCGTTCTCGTGTAGCCTACATATTGCGTTTTTTTTTTAATTTGCTTACCGGGCTAAAGGTTAGCATGCTTAAAATACGTAAGTCGTTTTGTTCAAAAAATTTGAGTAGATAACTCAGCAGTTGTTTGCATCAGAGCGACAATTTTTGAGATAGTTATTAAAACTGTTTAAAGGTTGTCAAACGTTGTTTCTCGTTGTATATCCTTTAATTCTAGATTTAAATTGATAAATACCGTGTACGAATTTGTTTAATCCATTTTTTTTGGTTACTCGACGGCTCCGTTCTCGTGTAGCCTACATATTGCTTTTTTTTTTAATTTGCTTACCGGGCTAAAGGTTAGCTTGCTTAAAATTCGTAAGTCGTTTTGTTCAATAAATTTGAGTAGATAAGTCAGCAGTTGTTTGCATCAGAGCGACAATTTTTGAGATAGTTATTAAAACTGTTTAAAGGTTGTCAAACGTTGTTTCTCGTTGTATATCCTTTAATTCTAGAGTTAAATTGATAAATACCGTGTACGAATTTGTTTAACCCATTTGTTTTGGTTACTCGACGGCTCCGTTCTCGTGTAGCCTACATATTGCGTTTTTTTTTATTTGCTTGCCGGGCTAAAGGTTAGCATGCTTAAAATACGTAAGTCGTTTTGTTCAACAAATTTGAGTAGATAACTCAGCAGTTGTTTGCATCAGAGCGACAATTTTTGGGATAGTTATTAAAACTGTTTAAAGGTTGTCAAACGTTATTTCTCGTTGTATATCCTTTAATTTTAGAGTTAAATTGATAAATACGGTGTACGAATTTGTTTAACCCATTTGTTTTGGTTAATCGGCGGCTCCGTTCTCGTGTAGCCTACATATTGCGTTTTTTTAATTTGCTTACCGGGCTAAAGGTTAGCATGCTTAAAATACGTAAGTCGTTTTGTTCAACAAATTTGAGTAGATAACTCAGCAGTTGTTTGCATCAGAGCGACAATTTTTGGGATAGTTATTAAAACTGTTTAAAGGTTGTCAAACGTTGTTTCTCGTTGTATATCCTTTAATTCTAGAGTTAAATTGATAAATAACGTGTACGAATTTGTTTAACCCATTTGTTTTGGTTACTCGACGGCTCCGTTCTCGTGTAGCCTACATATTTGGTTTTTTTTTTAATTTGCTTACCGAGCTAAAGGTTAGCATGCTTAAAATACGTAAGTCGTTTTGTTCAACAAATTTGAGTAGATAACTCAGCAGTTGTTTGCATCAGAGCGACAATTTTTGGGATAGTTATTAAAACTGTTTAAAGGTTGTCAAACGTTGTTTCTCGTTGTATATCCTTTAATTCTAGAGTTAAATTGATAAATAACGTGTACGAATTTGTTTAACCCATTTGTTTTGGTTACTCGACGGCTCCGTTCTCGTGTAGCCTACATATTGCGTTTTTTTTTATTTGCTTGCCGGGCTAAAGGTTAGCATGCTTAAAATACGTAAGTCGTTTTGTTCAACAAATTTGAGTAGATAACTCAGCAGTTGTTTGCATCAGAGCGACAATTTTTGGGATAGTTATTAAAACTGTTTAAAGGTTGTCAAACGTTATTTCTCGTTGTATATCCTTTAATTTTAGAGTTAAATTGATAAATACGGTGTACGAATTTGTTTAACCCATTTGTTTTGGTTACTCGAGGGCTCCGTTCTCGTGTAGCCTACACATTGCGTTTTTTTTTAATTTGGTTACCGGGCTAAAGGTTAGCATGCTTAAAACACGTAAGTCGTTTTGTTCAACAAACTTGAGTAGATAACTCAGCAGTTGTTTGCATCAGAGCGACAATTTTTGAGATAGTTATTAAAACTGTTTAAAGGTTTTCGTAGCCTACATATTGAGTTTTTTTTAATTTGCTTACCGGGCTAAAGGTTAGCGTGCTTAAAATACGTAAGTCGTTTTGTTCAACAAATTTGAGTAGATAACTCAGCAATTGTTTGCATCAGAGCGACAATTTTTGAGATAGTTATTAAAACTGTTTAAAGGTTTTCAAACGTTGTTTCTCGTTGTATATCCTTTAATTCTAGAGTTAAATTGATAAATACCGTGTATGAATTTGTTTAACCCATTTGTTTTGGTTACTCGAGGGCTCCGTTCTCGTGTAGCCTACACATTGCGTTTTTTTTTTAATTTGGTTACCGGGCTAAAGGTTAGCATGCTTAAACTTGAGTAGATAACTCAGCAGTTGTTTGCATCAGAGCGACAATTTTTGAGATAGTTATTAAAACTGCTTAAAGGTTGTCGTAGCCTACATATTGAGTTTTTTTTAATTTGCTTACCGGGCTAAAGGTTAGCGTGCTTAAAATACGTAAGTCGTTTTGTTCAACAAATTTGAGTAGATAACTCAGCAGTTGTTTGCATCAGAGCGACAATTTTTGAGAAAGTTGTTAAAACTGTTTAAAGGTTGTCAAACGTTGTTTCTATTTGTATATCCTTTAATTCTAGAGTTAAATTGATAAATACTGTGTACGAATTTGTTTAACCCATTTGTTTTGGTTACTCGACGGCTCCGTTCTCGTGTAGCCTACATATTTGGTTTTTTTTTTAATTTGCTTACCGAGCTAAAGGTTAGCATGCTTAAAATACGTAAGTCGTTTTGTTCAACAAATTTGAGTAGATAACTCAGCAGTTGTTTGCATCAGAGCGACAATTTTTTAGATAGTTATTAAAACTGTTTAAAGGTTTTCAAACGTTGTTTCTCGTTGTATATCCTTTAATTCTAGAGTTAAATTGATAAATACCGTGTATGAATTTGTTTAACCCATTTGTTTTGGTTACTCGAGGGCTCCGTTCTCGTGTAGCCTACACATTGCGTTTTTTTTTTAATTTGGTTACCGGGCTAAAGGTTAGCATGCTTAAACTTGAGTAGATAACTCAGCAGTTGTTTGCATCAGAGCGACAATTTTTGAGATAGTTATTAAAACTGCTTAAAGGTTGTCGTAGCCTACATATTGAGTTTTTTTTAATTTGCTTACCGGGCTAAAGGTTAGCGTGCTTAAAATACGTAAGTCGTTTTGTTCAACAAATTTGAGTAGATAACTCAGCAGTTGTTTGCATCAGAGCGACAATTTTTGAGAAAGTTGTTAAAACTGTTTAAAGGTTGTCAAACGTTGTTTCTATTTGTATATCCTTTAATTCTAGAGTTAAATTGATAAATACTGTGTACGAATTTGTTTAACCCATTTGTTTTGGTTACTCGACGGCTCCGTTCTCGTGTAGCCTACATATTTCGTTTTTTTTTTTAATTTGCTTACCGGGCTAAAGGTTAGCATGCTTAAAATACGTAAGTCGTTTTGTTCAACAAATTTGAGTAGATAACTCAGCAGTTGTTTGCATCAGAGCGGCAATTTTTGACATAGTTATTAAAACTATTTAAAGGTTGTCAAACGATGTTTCTCGTTGTATATCCTTTAATACTAGAGTTAAATTGATAAATACCGTGTACGAATTTGTTTAACCCATTTGTTTTGGTTACTCGACGGCTCCGTTCTCGTGTAGCCTACATATTGCGTTTTTTTTTTTAATTTGCTTACCGGGCTAAAGGTTAGCATGCTTAAAATACGTAAGTCGTTTTGTTCAACAAATTTGAGTAGATAACTCAGCAGTTGTTTGCATCAGAGCGACAATTTTTGAGATAGTTATTAAAACTGTTTAAAGGTATTCAAACATTGTTTCTCGTTGTATATCCTTTAATTCTAGAGTTAAATTGCTAAATACCGTGTACGAATTTGTTTAACCCATTTGTTTTGGTTACTCGACGGCTCCGTTCTCGTGTAGCCTACATATTGCGTTTTTTTTTAATTTGCTTACCGGGCTAAAGGTTAGCATACTTAAAATACGTAAGTCGTTTTGTTCAACAAATTTGAGTAGATAACTCAGCAGTTGTTTGCATCAGAGCGACAATTTTTGAGATAGTTATTAAAACTGTTTAAAGGTTTTCAAACGTTGTTTCTCGTTGTATATCCTTTAAATCTAGAGTTAAATTGCTAAATACCGTGTACGAATTTGTTTAACCCATTTGTTTTGGTTACTCGACGGCTCCGTTCTCGTGTAGCCTACATATTGCGTTTTTTTTTTAATTTGCTTACCGGGCTAAAGGTTAGCATACTTAAAATACGTAAGTCGTTTTGTTCAACAAATTTGAGTAGAGAACTCGGCAGTTGTTTGCATCAGAGCGACAATTTTTGAGATAGTTATTAAAACTGTTTAAAGGTTGTCAAACGTTGTTTCTCGTTGTATATCCTTTAATTCTAGAGTTAAATTGATAAATACCGTGTACGAATTTGTTTAACCCATTTGTTTTGGTTACTCGAGGGCTCCGTTCTCGTGTAGCCTACACATTGCGTTTTTTTTTAATTTGGTTACCGGGCTAAATGTTAGCATGCTTAAAACACGTAAGTCGTTTTGTTCAACAAACTTGAGTAGATAACTCAGCAGTTGTTTGCATCAGAGCGACAATTTTTGAGATAGTTATTAAAACTGTTTAAAGGTTGTCGTAGCCTACATATTGAGTTTTTTTTAATTTGCTTACCGGGCTAAAGGTTAGCGTGCTTAAAATACGTAAGTCGTTTTGTTCAACAAATTTGAGTAGATAACTCAGCAATTGTTTGCATCAGAGCGACAATTTTTGAGATAGTTATTAAAACTGTTTAAAGGTTTTCAAACGTTGTTTCTCGTTGTATATCCTTTAATTCTAGAGTTAAATTGATAAATACCGTGTATGAATTTGTTTAACCCATTTGTTTTGGTTACTCGAGGGCTCCGTTCTCGTGTAGCCTACACATTGCGTTTTTTTTTTAATTTGGTTACCGGGCTAAAGGTTAGCATGCTTAAACTTGAGTAGATAACTCAGCAGTTGTTTGCATCAGAGCGACAATTTTTGAGATAGTTATTAAAACTGTTTAAAGGTTGTCGTAGCCTACATATTGAGTTTTTTTTAATTTGCTTACCGGGCTAAAGGTTAGCGTGCTTAAAATACGTAAGTCGTTTTGTTCAACAAATTTGAGTAGATAACTCAGCAGTTGTTTGCATCAGAGCGACAATTTTTGAGATAGTTATTAAAACTGTTTAAAGGTTTTCAAACGTTGTTTCTCGTTGTATATCCTTTAATTCTAGAGTTAAATTGCTAAATACCGTGTACGAATTTGTTTAACCCATTTGTTTTGGTTACTCGACGGCTCCGTTCTCGTGTAGCCTACATATTGCGTTTTTTTTTTAATTTGCTTACCGGGCTAAAGGTTAGCATACTTAAAATACGTAAGTCGTTTTGTTCAACAAATTTGAGTAGAGAACTCGGCAGTTGTTTGCATCAGAGCGACAATTTTTGAGATAGTTATTAAAACTGTTTAAAGGTTGTCAAACGTTGTTTCTCGTTGTATATCCTTTAATTCTAGAGTTAAATTGATAAATACCGTGTACGAATTTGTTTAACCCATTTGTTTTGGTTACCCGACGGCTCCGTTCTCGTGTAGCCTACATATTTCGTTTTTTTTTTTAATTTGCTTACCGGGCTAAAGGTTAGCATGCTTAAAATACGTAAGTCGTTTTGTTCAACAAATTTGAGTAGATAACTCAGCAGTTGTTTGCATCAGAGCGACAATTTTTGACATAGTTATTAAAACTATTTAAAGGTTGTCAAACGATGTTTCTCGTTGTATATCCTTTAATACTAGAGTTAAATTGATAAATACCGTGTACGAATTTGTTTAACCCATTTGTTTTGGTTACTCGACGGCTCCGTTCTCGTGTAGCCTACATATTGCGTTTTTTTTTTTTTTAATTTGCTTACCGGGCTAAAGGTTAGCATGCTTAAAATACGTAAGTCGTTTTGTTCAACAAATTTGAGTAGATAACTCAGCAGTTGTTTGCATCAGAGCGTCAATTTTTGAGATAGTTATTAAAACTATTTAAAGGTTGTCAAACGATGTTTCTCGTTGTATATCCTTTAATACTAGAGTTAAATTGATAAATACCGTGTACGAATTTGTTTAACCCATTTGTTTTGGTTACTCGACGGCTCCGTTCTCGAGTAGCCTACATATTGCGTTTTTTTAAATTTGATAACCGGGCTAAAGGTTAGCATGCTTAAAATACGTAAGTCGTTTTGTTCAACAAATTTGAGTAGATAACTCAGCAGTTGTTTGCATCAGAGCGACAATTTTTGAGATAGTTATTAAAACTGTTTAAAGGTTGTCAAACGTTGTTTCTCGTTGTATATCCTTTAATTCTAGAGTTAAATTGATAAATACCGTGTACGAATTTGTTTAACCCATTTGTTTTGGTTACTCGACGGCTCCGTTCTCGTGTGGCCTGCATATTCCTTTTTTTTTAATTTGCTTAACGGGCTAAAGGTTAGCATATTTAAAATACGTAAGTCGTTTTGTTCAACAAATTTGAGTAGATAACTCAGCAGTTGTTTGCATCAGAGCGACAATTTTTGAGATAGTTATTAAAACTGTTTAAAGGTTGTCAAACGTTGTTTCTCGTTGTATATCCTTTAATTCTAGAGTTAAATTGATAAATACCCTGTACGAATTTGTTTAACCCATTTGTTTTGGTTACTCGACGGCTCCGTTCTCGTGTAGCCTACGTATTGCGTTTTTTTTTTAATTTGCTTACCGGGCTAAAGGTTAGCATGCTTAAAATACGTAAGTCATTTTGTTCAACAAATTTGAGTAGATAACTCAGCAGTTGTTTGCATCAGGGCGACAATTTTTGAGATAGTTATTAAAACTGTTTAAAGGTTGTCAAACGTTGTTTCTCGTTGTATATCCTTTAATTCTAGAGTTAAATTGATAAATACAGTGTACGAATTTGTTTAACCCATTTGTTTTGGTTACTCGACGGCTCCGTTCTCGTGTAGCCTACGTATTGCGTTTTTTTTTTAATTTGCTTACCGGGCTAAAGGTTAGCATGCTTAAAATACGTAAGTCATTTTGTTCAACAAATTTGAGTAGATAACTCAGCAGTTGTTTGCATCAGGGCGACAATTTTTGAGATAGTTATTAAAACTGTTTAAAGGTTGTCAAACGTTGTTTCTCGTTGTATATCCTTTAATTCTAGAGTTAAATTGATAAATACCGTGTACGAATTTGTTTAACCCATTTGTTTTGGTTACTCGAGGGCTCCGTTCTCGTGTAGCCTACACATTGCGTTTTTTTTTAATTTGGTTACCGGGCTAAATGTTAGCATGCTTAAAACACGTAAGTCGTTTTGTTCAACAAACTTGAGTAGATAACTCAGCAGTTGTTTGCATCAGAGCGACAATTTTTGAGATAGTTATTAAAACTGTTTAAAGGTTGTCGTAGCCTACATATTGAGTTTTTTTTAATTTGCTTACCGGGCTAAAGGTTAGCGTGCTTAAAATACGTAAGTCGTTTTGTTCAACAAATTTGAGTAGATAACTCAGCAATTGTTTGCATCAGAGCGACAATTTTTGAGATAGTTATTAAAACTGTTTAAAGGTTTTCAAACGTTGTTTCTCGTTGTATATCCTTTAATTCTAGAGTTAAATTGATAAATACCGTGTATGAATTTGTTTAACCCATTTGTTTTGGTTACTCGAGGGCTCCGTTCTCGTGTAGCCTACACATTGCGTTTTTTTTTTAATTTGGTTACCGGGCTAAAGGTTAGCATGCTTAAACTTGAGTAGATAACTCAGCAGTTGTTTGCATCAGAGCGACAATTTTTGAGATAGTTATTAAAACTGTTTAAAGGTTGTCGTAGCCTACATATTGAGTTTTTTTTAATTTGCTTACCGGGCTAAAGGTTAGCGTGCTTAAAATACGTAAGTCGTTTTGTTCAACAAATTTGAGTAGATAACTCAGCAGTTGTTTGCATCAGAGCGACAATTTTTGAGATAGTTATTAAAACTGTTTAAAGGTTTTCAAACGTTGTTTCTCGTTGTATATCCTTTAATTCTAGAGTTAAATTGCTAAATACCGTGTACGAATTTGTTTAACCCATTTGTTTTGGTTACTCGACGGCTCCGTTCTCGTGTAGCCTACATATTGCGTTTTTTTTTTAATTTGCTTACCGGGCTAAAGGTTAGCATACTTAAAATACGTAAGTCGTTTTGTTCAACAAATTTGAGTAGAGAACTCGGCAGTTGTTTGCATCAGAGCGACAATTTTTGAGATAGTTATTAAAACTGTTTAAAGGTTGTCAAACGTTGTTTCTCGTTGTATATCCTTTAATTCTAGAGTTAAATTGATAAATACCGTGTACGAATTTGTTTAACCCATTTGTTTTGGTTACCCGACGGCTCCGTTCTCGTGTAGCCTACATATTTCGTTTTTTTTTTTAATTTGCTTACCGGGCTAAAGGTTAGCATGCTTAAAATACGTAAGTCGTTTTGTTCAACAAATTTGAGTAGATAACTCAGCAGTTGTTTGCATCAGAGCGACAATTTTTGACATAGTTATTAAAACTATTTAAAGGTTGTCAAACGATGTTTCTCGTTGTATATCCTTTAATACTAGAGTTAAATTGATAAATACCGTGTACGAATTTGTTTAACCCATTTGTTTTGGTTACTCGACGGCTCCGTTCTCGTGTAGCCTACATATTGCGTTTTTTTTTTTTTTAATTTGCTTACCGGGCTAAAGGTTAGCATGCTTAAAATACGTAAGTCGTTTTGTTCAACAAATTTGAGTAGATAACTCAGCAGTTGTTTGCATCAGAGCGTCAATTTTTGAGATAGTTATTAAAACTATTTAAAGGTTGTCAAACGATGTTTCTCGTTGTATATCCTTTAATACTAGAGTTAAATTGATAAATACCGTGTACGAATTTGTTTAACCCATTTGTTTTGGTTACTCGACGGCTCCGTTCTCGAGTAGCCTACATATTGCGTTTTTTTAAATTTGATAACCGGGCTAAAGGTTAGCATGCTTAAAATACGTAAGTCGTTTTGTTCAACAAATTTGAGTAGATAACTCAGCAGTTGTTTGCATCAGAGCGACAATTTTTGAGATAGTTATTAAAACTGTTTAAAGGTTGTCAAACGTTGTTTCTCGTTGTATATCCTTTAATTCTAGAGTTAAATTGATAAATACCGTGTACGAATTTGTTTAACCCATTTGTTTTGGTTACTCGACGGCTCCGTTCTCGTGTGGCCTGCATATTCCTTTTTTTTTAATTTGCTTAACGGGCTAAAGGTTAGCATATTTAAAATACGTAAGTCGTTTTGTTCAACAAATTTGAGTAGATAACTCAGCAGTTGTTTGCATCAGAGCGACAATTTTTGAGATAGTTATTAAAACTGTTTAAAGGTTGTCAAACGTTGTTTCTCGTTGTATATCCTTTAATTCTAGAGTTAAATTGATAAATACCCTGTACGAATTTGTTTAACCCATTTGTTTTGGTTACTCGACGGCTCCGTTCTCGTGTAGCCTACGTATTGCGTTTTTTTTTTAATTTGCTTACCGGGCTAAAGGTTAGCATGCTTAAAATACGTAAGTCATTTTGTTCAACAAATTTGAGTAGATAACTCAACAGTTGTTTGCATCAGGGCGACAATTTTTGAGATAGTTATTAAAACTGTTTAAAGGTTGTCAAACGTTGTTTCTCGTTGTATATCCTTTAATTCTAGAGTTAAATTGATAAATACAGTGTACGAATTTGTTTAACCCATTTGGTTTGGTTACTCGACGGCTCCGTTCTCGTGTAGCCTACGTATTGCGTTTTTTTTTTAATTTGCTTACCGGGCTAAAGGTTAGCATGCTTAAAATACGTAAGTCATTTTGTTCAACAAATTTGAGTAGATAACTCAGCAGTTGTTTGCATCAGGGCGACAATTTTTGAGATAGTTATTAAAACTGTTTAAAGGTTGTCAAACGTTGTTTCTCGTTGTATATCCTTTAATTCTAGAGTTAAATTGATAAATACCCTGTACGAATTTGTTTAACCCATTTGTTTTGGTTACTCGACGGCTCCGTTCTCGTGTAGCCTACGTATTGCGTTTTTTTTTTTAATTTGCTTACCGGGCTAAAGGTTAGCATGCTTAAAATACGTAAGTCATTTTGTTCAACAAATTTGAGTAGATAACTCAGCAGTTGTTTGCATCAGGGCGACAATTTTTGAGATAGTTATTAAAACTGTTTAAAGGTTGTCAAACGTTGTTTCTCGTTGTATATCCTTTAATTCTAGAGTTAAATTGATAAATACAGTGTACGAATTTGTTTAACCCATTTGTTTTGGTTACCCGACGGCTCCGTTATCGTGTAGCCTACATATTTCGTTTTTTTTAAATTTGCTTACCGGGCTAAAGGTTAGCATGCTTAAAATACGTAAGTCGTTTTGTTCAACAAATTTGAGTAGATAACTCAGCAGTTGTTTGCATCAGAGCGACAATTTTTGAGATAGTTATTAAAACTGTTTAAAGGTTGTCAAACGTTGTTTCTCGTTGTATATCCTTTAATTCTAGAGCTAAATTGATAAATACCGTGTACGAATTTGTTTAACCCATTTGTTTTGGTTACTCGACGGCTCCGTTCTCGTGTAGCCTACATATTCCGTTTTTTTTAATTTGCTTACCGGGCTAAAGGTTAGCATGCTTAAAATACGTAAGTCGTTTTGTTCAACAAATTTGAGTAGATAACTCAGCAGTTGTTTGCATCAGAGCGACAATTTTTGAGATAGTTATTAAAACTATTTAAAGGTTTTCAAACGATGTTTCTCGTTGTATATCCTTTAATACTAGAGTTAAATTGATAAATACCGTGTACGAATTTGTTTAACCCATTTGGTTTGGTTACTCGACGGCTCCGTTCTCGTGTAGCCTACATATTGCGTGTTTTTTTTAATTTGCTTACCGGGCTAAAAGTTAGCATGCTTAAAATACGTAAGTCGTTTTGTTCAACAAATTTGAGTAGATAACTCAGCAGTTGTTTGCATCAGAGAGACAATTTTTGAGATAGTTATTAAAACAATTTAAAGGTTGTCAAACGATGTTTCTCGTTGTATATCCTTTAATACTAGAGTTAAATTGATAAATACCGTGTACGAATTTGTTTAACCCATTTGGTTTGGTTACTCGACGGCTCCGTTCTCGTGTAGCCTACATATTGCGTTTTTTTTTTAATTTGCTTACCGGGCTAAAAGTTAGCATGCTTAAAATACGTTTTGTTCAACAAATTTGAGTAGATAACTCAGCAGTTGTTTGCATCAGAGCGACAATTTTTGAGATAGTTATTAAAACTGTTTAAAGGTTGTCAAACGTTGTTTCTCGTTGTATATCCTTTAATTCTAGAGTTAAATTGATAAATACCGTGTACGAATTTGTTTAACCCATTTGTTTTGGTTACTCGACGGCTCCGTTCTCGTGTAGCCTACGTATTGCGTTTTTTTTTTTTTAATTTGCTTACCGGGCTAAAGGTTAGCATGCTTAAAATACGTAAGTCGTTTTGTTCAACAAATTTGAGTAGATAACTCAGCAGTTGTTTGCATCAGAGCGACAATTTTTTGGATAGTTATTAAAACTGTTTAAAGGTTGTGAAACGTTGTTTCTCGTTGTATATCCTTTAATTCTAGAGTAAAATTGATAAATACCGTGTACGAATTTGTTTAACCCATTTGTTTTGGTTACTCGACGGCTCCGTTCTCGTATAGCCTATGTATTGCGTTTTTTTTTAATTTGCTTACCGGGCTAAAGGTTAGCATGCTTAAAATACGTAAGTCGTTTTGTTCAACAAATTTGAGTAGATAACTCAGCAGTTGTTTGCATCAGAGCGACAATTTTTGAGAAAGTTATTAAAACTGTTTAAAGGTTGTCAAACGTTGTTTCTCGTTGTATATCCTTTAATTCTAGAGTTAAATTGATAAATACCGGGTACGAATTTGTTTAACCCATTTGTTTTGGTTACTCGACGGCTCCGTTCTCGTGTAGCCTACATATTGCGTTTTTTTTTAATTTGCTTACCGGGCTAAAGGTTAGCTTGCTTAAAATACGTAAGTCGTTTTGTTCAACAAATTTGAGTAGATAACTCAGCAGTTGTTTGCATCAGAGCGACAATTTTTGAGATATTTATTAAAACTGTTTAAAGGTTGTCAAACGTTGTTTCTCGTTGTATATCCTTTAATTCTAGAGTTAAATTGATAAATACCCTGTACGAATTTGTTTAACCCATTTGTTTTGGTTACTCGACGGCTCCGTTCTCGTGTAGCCTACATATTGCGTTTTTTTTTAATTTGCTTACCGGGCTAAAGGTTAGCTTGCTTAAAATACGTAAGTCGTTTTGTTCAACAAATTTGAGTAGATAACTCAGCAGTTGTTTGCATCAGAGCGACAATTTTTGAGATAGTTATTAAAACTGTTTAAAGGTTGTCAAACGTTGTTTCTCGTTGTATATCCTTTAATTCTAGAGTTAAATTGATAAATACCCTGTACGAATTTGTTTAACCCATTTGTTTTGGTTACTCGACGGCTCCGTTCTCGTGTAGCCTACGTATTGCGTTTTTTTTTTTAATTTGCTTACCGGGCTAAAGGTTAGCATGCTTAAAATACGTAAGTCATTTTGTTCAACAAATTTGAGTAGATAACTCAGCAGTTGTTTGCATCAGGGCGACAATTTTTGAGATAGTTATTAAAACTGTTTAAAGGTTGTCAAACGTTGTTTCTCGTTGTATATCCTTTAATTCTAGAGTTAAATTGATAAATACAGTGTACGAATTTGTTTAACCCATTTGTTTTGGTTACTCGACGGCTCCGTTCTCGTGTAGCCTACGTATTGCGTTTTTTTTTTAATTTGCTTACCGGGCTAAAGGTTAGCATGCTTAAAATACGTAAGTCATTTTGTTCAACAAATTTGAGTAGATAACTCAGCAGTTGTTTGCATCAGGGCGACAATTTTTGAGATAGTTATTAAAACTGTTTAAAGGTTGTCAAACGTTGTTTCTCGTTGTATATCCTTTAATTCTAGAGTTAAATTGATAAATACCCTGTACGAATTTGTTTAACCCATTTGTTTTGGTTACTCGACGGCTCCGTTCTCGTGTAGCCTACGTATTGCGTTTTTTTTTTAATTTGCTTACCGGGCTAAAGGTTAGCATGCTTAAAATACGTAAGTCATTTTGTTCAACAAATTTGAGTAGATAACTCAGCAGTTGTTTGCATCAGGGCGACAATTTTTGAGATAGTTATTAAAACTGTTTAAAGGTTGTCAAACGTTGTTTCTCGTTGTATATCCTTTAATTCTAGAGTTAAATTGATAAATACAGTGTACGAATTTGTTTAACCCATTTGTTTTGGTTACCCGACGGCTCCGTTATCGTGTAGCCTACATATTTCGTTTTTTTTAGATTTGCTTACCGGGCTAAAGGTTAGCATGCTTAAAATACGTAAGTCGTTTTGTTCAACAAATTTGAGTAGATAACTCAGCAGTTGTTTGCATCAGAGCGACAATTTTTGAGATAGTTATTAAAACTGTTTAAAGGTTGTCAAACGTTGTTTCTCGTTGTATATCCTTTAATTCTAGAGCTAAATTGATAAATACCGTGTACGAATTTGTTTAACCCATTTGTTTTGGTTACTCGACGGCTCCGTTCTCGTGTAGCCTACATATTCCGTTTTTTTTAATTTGCTTACCGGGCTAAAGGTTAGCATGCTTAAAATACGTAAGTCGTTTTGTTCAACAAATTTGAGTAGATAACTCAGCAGTTGTTTGCATCAGAGCGACAATTTTTGAGATAGTTATTAAAACTATTTAAAGGTTTTCAAACGATGTTTCTCGTTGTATATCCTTTAATACTAGAGTTAAATTGATAAATACCGTGTACGAATTTGTTTAACCCATTTGGTTTGGTTACTCGACGGCTCCGTTCTCGTGTAGCCTACATATTGCGTGTTTTTTTTAATTTGCTTACCGGGCTAAAAGTTAGCATGCTTAAAATACGTAAGTCGTTTTGTTCAACAAATTTGAGTAGATAACTCAGCAGTTGTTTGCATCAGAGAGACAATTTTTGAGATAGTTATTAAAACTATTTAAAGGTTGTCAAACGATGTTTCTCGTTGTATATCCTTTAATACTAGAGTTAAATTGATAAATACCGTGTACGAATTTGTTTAACCCATTTGGTTTGGTTACTCGACGGCTCCGTTCTCGTGTAGCCTACATATTGCGTTTTTTTTTTAATTTGCTTACCGGGCTAAAAGTTAGCATGCTTAAAATACGTAAGTCGTTTTGTTCAACAAATTTGAGTAGATAACTCAGCAGTTGTTTGCATCAGGGCGACAATTTTTGAGATAGTTATTAAAATTGTTTAAAGGTTGTCAAACGTTGTTTCTCGTTGTATATCCTTTAATTCTAGAGTTAAATTGATAAATACCGTGTACGAATTTGTTTAACCCATTTGTTTTGGTTACTCGACGGCTCCGTTCTCGTGTAGCCTACGTATTGCGTTTTTTTTTTTTAATTTGCTTACCGGGCTAAAGGTTAGCATGCTTAAAATACGTAAGTCGTTTTGTTCAACAAATTTGAGTAGAAAACTCAGCAGTTGTTTGCATCAGAGCGACAATTTTTGAGATAGTTATTAAAACTGTTTAAAGGTTGTCAAACGTTGTTTCTCGTTGTATATCCTTTAATTCTAGAGTTAAATTGATAAATACCCTGTACGAATTTGTTTAACCCATTTGTTTTGGTTACTCGACGGCTCCGTTCTCGTGTAGCCTACGTATTGCGTTTTTTTTTTAATTTGCTTACCGGGCTAAAGGTTAGCATGCTTAAAATACGTAAGTCATTTTGTTCAACAAATTTGAGTAGATAACTCAGCAGTTGTTTGCATCAGGGCGACAATTTTTGAGATAGTTATTAAAACTGTTTAAAGGTTGTCAAACGTTGTTTCTCGTTCTATATCCTTTAATTCTAGTGTTAAATTGATAAATACAGTGTACGAATTTGTTTAACCCATTTGTTTTGGTTACTCGACGGCTCCGTTCTCGTGTAGCCTACGTATTGCGTTTTTTTTTTAATTTGCTTACCGGGCTAAAGGTTAGCATGCTTAAAATACGTAAGTCATTTTGTTCAACAAATTTGAGTAGATAACTCAGCAGTTGTTTGCATCAGGGCGACAATTTTTGAGATAGTTATTAAAACTGTTTAAAGGTTGTCAAACGTTGTTTCTCGTTGTATATCCTTTAATTCTAGAGTTAAATTGATAAATACCCTGTACGAATTTGTTTAACCCATTTGTTTTGGTTACTCGACGGCTCCGTTCTCGTGTAGCCTACGTATTGCGTTTTTTTTTTAATTTGCTTACCGGGCTAAAGGTTAGCATGCTTAAAATACGTAAGTCATTTTGTTCAACAAATTTGAGTAGATAACTCAGCAGTTGTTTGCATCAGGGCGACAATTTTTGAGATAGTTATTAAAACTGTTTAAAGGTTGTCAAACGTTGTTTCTCGTTGTATATCCTTTAATTCTAGAGTTAAATTGATAAATACAGTGTACGAATTTGTTTAACCCATTTGTTTTGGTTACCCGACGGCTCCGTTATCGTGTAGCCTACATATTTCGTTTTTTTTAAATTTGCTTACCGGGCTAAAGGTTAGCATGCTTAAAATACGTAAGTCGTTTTGTTCAACAAATTTGAGTAGATAACTCAGCAGTTGTTTGCATCAGAGCGACAATTTTTGAGATAGTTATTAAAACTGTTTAAAGGTTGTCAAACGTTGTTTCTCGTTGTATATCCTTTAATTCTAGAGCTAAATTGATAAATACCGTGTACGAATTTGTTTAACCCATTTGTTTTGGTTACTCGACGGCTCCGTTCTCGTGTAGCCTACATATTCCGTTTTTTTTAATTTGCTTACCGGGCTAAAGGTTAGCATGCTTAAAATACGTAAGTCGTTTTGTTCAACAAATTTGAGTAGATAACTCAGCAGTTGTTTGCATCAGAGCGACAATTTTTGAGATAGTTATTAAAACTATTTAAAGGTTTTCAAACGATGTTTCTCGTTGTATATCCTTTAATACTAGAGTTAAATTGATAAATACCGTGTACGAATTTGTTTAACCCATTTGGTTTGGTTACTCGACGGCTCCGTTCTCGTGTAGCCTACATATTGCGTGTTTTTTTTAATTTGCTTACCGGGCTAAAAGTTAGCATGCTTAAAATACGTAAGTCGTTTTGTTCAACAAATTTGAGTAGATAACTCAGCAGTTGTTTGCATCAGAGAGACAATTTTTGAGATAGTTATTAAAACTATTTAAAGGTTGTCAAACGATGTTTCTCGTTGTATATCCTTTAATACTAGAGTTAAATTGATAAATACCGTGTACGAATTTGTTTAACCCATTTGGTTTGGTTACTCGACGGCTCCGTTCTCGTGTAGCCTACATATTGCGTTTTTTTTTTAATTTGCTTACCGGGCTAAAAGTTAGCATGCTTAAAATACGTAAGTCGTTTTGTTCAACAAATTTGAGTAGATAACTCAGCAGTTGTTTGCATCAGAGCGACAATTTTTGAGATAGTTATTAAAACTGTTTAAAGGTTGTCAAACGTTGTTTCTCGTTGTATATCCTTTAATTCTAGAGTTAAATTGATAAATACCGTGTACGAATTTGTTTAACCCATTTGTTTTGGTTACTCGACGGCTCCGTTCTCGTGTAGCCTACGTATTGCGTTTTTTTTTTAATTTGCTTACCGGGCTAAAGGTTAGCATGCTTAAAATACGTAAGTCGTTTTGTTCAACAAATTTGAGTAGATAACTCAGCAGTTGTTTGCATCAGAGCGACAATTTTTTGGATAGTTATTAAAACTGTTTAAAGGTTGTCAAACGTTGTTTCTCGTTGTATATCCTTTAATTCTAGAGTAAAATTGATAAATACCGTGTACGAATTTGTTTAACCCATTTGTTTTGGTTACTCGACGGCTCCGTTCTCGTGTAGCCTATGTATTGCGTTTTTTTTTAATTTGCTTACCGGGCTAAAGGTTAGCATGCTTAAAATACGTAAGTCGTTTTGTTCAACAAATTTGAGTAGATAACTCAGCAGTTGTTTGCATCAGAGCGACAATTTTTGAGAAAGTTATTAAAACTGTTTAAAGGTTGTCAAACGTTTTTTCTCGTTGTATATCCTTTAATTCTAGAGTTAAATTGATAAATACCGGGTACGAATTTGTTTAACCCATTTGTTTTGGTTACTCGACGGCTCCGTTCTCGTGTAGCCTACATATTGCGTTTTTTTTTAATTTGCTTACCGGGCTAAAGGTTAGCTTGCTTAAAATACGTAAGTCGTTTTGTTCAACAAATTTGAGTAGATAACTCAGCAGTTGTTTGCATCAGAGCGACAATTTTTGAGATATTTATTAAAACTGTTTAAAGGTTGTCAAACGTTGTTTCTCGTTGTCGTCAATTTTTGAGATAGTTATTAAAACTGTTTAAAGGTTGTCAAACGTTGTTTCTCGTTGTCGACAATTTTTGAGATAGTTATTAAAACTGTTTAAAGGTTGTCAAACGTTGTTTCTCGTTGTATATGCTTTAATTCTAGATTTAAATTGATAAATACCGTGTACGAATTTGTTTAACCCATTTTTTTTGGTTACTCGACGTCTCCGTTCTCGTGTAGCCTACATATTGCGTTTTTTTTTTAATTTGCTTACCGGGCTAAAGGTTAGCATGCTTAAAATACGTAAGTCGTTTTGTTCAACAAATTTGAGTAGATAACTCAGCAGTTGTTTGCATGAGAGCGACAATTTTTGAGATAGTTATTAAAACTGTTTAAAGGTTATCAAACGTCGTTTCTCGTTGTCGACAATTTTTGAGATAGTTATTAAAACTGTTTAAAGGTTGTCAAACGTTTTTTCTCGTTGTATATCCTTTAATTCTAGATTTAAATTGATAAATACCGTGTACGAATTTGTTTAACCCATTTGTTTTGGTTTCTCGACGGCTCCGTTCTCGTGTAGCCTACATATTGCGTTTTTTTTTTAATTTGCTTACCGGGCTAAAGGTTAGCATGCTTAAAATACGTAAGTCGTTTTGTTCAACAAATTTGAGTAGATAACTCAGCAGTTGTTTGCATCAGAGCGACAATTTTTGAGATAGTTATTAAAACTGTTTAAAGGTTGTCAAACGTTGTTTCTCGTTGTATATCCTTTAATTCTAGAGTTAAATTGATAAATACCGTGTACGAATTTGTTTAACCCATTTGTTTTGGTTACTCGACGGCTCCGTTCTCGTGTAGCCTACGTATTGCGTTTTTTTTTTAATTTGCTTACCTGGCTAAAGGTTAGCATGCTTAAAATACCTAAGTCGTTTTGTTCAACAAATTTGAGTAGATAACTCACCAGTTGTTTGCATCAGAGCGACAATTTTTGAGAAAGTTATTAAAACTGTTTAAAGGTTGTCAAACGTTGTTTCTCGTTGTATATCCTTTAATTCTAGAGTTAAATTGGTAAATACCGTGTACGAATTTGTTTAACCCATTTGTTTTGGTTACTCGACGGCTCCGTTCTCGTGTAGCCTACATATTGCGTTTTTTTTTTTTATTTGCTTACCGGGCTAAAGGTTAGCATGCTTAAAATACGTAAGTCGTTTTGTTCACCAAATTTGAGTAGATAACTCAGCAGTTGTTTGCATCAGAGCGACAATTTTTGAGATAGTTATTAAAACTGTTTCAAGGTTGTCAAAAGTTGTTTCTCGTTGTATATCCTTTAATTCTAGAGTTAAATTGATAAATACGGTGTACGAATTTGTTTAACCCATTTGCTTTGGTTACTCGACGGCTCCGTTCTCGTGTAGCCTACATATTGCGCTTTTTTTTAAATTGGCTTACCGGGCTAAAGGTTAGCATGCTTAAAATACATAAGTGGTTTTGTTCAACAAATTTGAGTAGATAACTCAGCAGTTGTTTGCATCAGAGCGACAATTTTTGAGATAGTTATTAAAACTGTTTAAAGGTTGTCTAACGTTGTTTCTCGTTGTATATCCTTTAATTCTAGAGTTAAATTGATAAATACCGTGTACGAATTTGTTTAACCCATTTGTTTTGGTTACTCGATGGCTCCGTTCTCGTGTAGCCTAAGTATTGCGTTTTTTTTTAATTTGCTTACCGGGCTAAAGGTTAGCATGCTTAAAATACGTAAGTCGTTTTGTTTAACAAATTTGAGTAGATAACTCAGCAGTTGTTTGCATCAGAGCGACAATTTTTGAGATAGTTATTAAAACTGTTTAAAGGTTGTCAAACGTTGTTTCTCGTTGTATATCCTTTCATTCTAGAGCTAAATTGATAAATACCGTGTACGAATTTGTTTAACCCATTTGTTTTGGTTACTCGACGGCTACGTTCTCGTGTAGCTACATATTGCGTTTTTTTTTAATTTTCTTACCGGGCTAAAGGTTAGCATGCTTAAAATACGTAAGTCGTTTTGTTCAACAAATTTGAGTAGATAACTCAGCAGTTGTTTGCATCAGAGCGACAATTTTTGAGACAGTTATTAAAACCATTTAAAGGTTGTCAAACGATGTTTCTCGTTGCATATCCTTTAATACTAGAGTTAAATTGATAAATACCGTGTACGAATTTGTTTAACCCATTTGTTTTGGTTACTCGACGGCTCCGTTCTCGTGTAGCCTACATATTGCGTTTTTTTTTTTTAATTTGCTTACCGGGCTAAAGGTTAGCATGATTAAAATACGTAAGTCGTTTTGTTTAACAAATTTGAGTAGATAACTCAGCAGTTGTTTGCATCAGAGCGACAATTTTTGAGATAGTTATTAAAACTATTTAAAGGTTGTCAAACGATGTTTCTCGTTGCATATCCTTTAATTCTAGAGTTAAATTGATAAATACCGTGTACGAATTTGTTTAACCCATTTGTTTTGGTTACTCGACGGCTCCGTTCTCGTGTAGCCTACGTATTGCGTTTTTTTTTTAATTTGCTTACCGGGCTAAAGGTTAGCATGCTTAAAATACCTAAGTCGTTTTGTTCAACAAATTTGAGTAGATAACTCACCAGTTGTTTGCATCAGAGCGACAATTTTTGAGAAAGTTATTAAAACTGTTTAAAGGTTGTCAAACGTTGTTTCTCGTTATATATCCTTTAATTCTAGAGTTAAATTGATAAATACCGTGTACGAATTTGTTTAACCCATTTGTTTTGGTTACTCGACGGCTCCGTTCTCGTGTAGCCTACATATTGCGTTTTTTTTTATTGCTTACCGGGCTAAAGGTTAGCTTGCTTAAAATACGTAAGTCGTTTTGTTCAACAAATTTGAGTAGATAGCTCAGCAGTTGTTTGCATCAGAGCGACAATTTTTGAGATAGTTATTAAAACTGTTTAAAGGTTGCAGACGTTGTTTCTCGTTGTCGACAATTTTTGAGATAGTTATTAAACCTGTTTAAAGGTTGTCAAACGTTGTTTCTCGTTGTATATCCTTTAATTCTAGCTTTAATTTGATAAATACCGTGTACGAATTTGTTTAACCCATTTGTTTTGGTTTCTCGACGGCTCCGTTCTCGTGTAGCCTACATATTGCGTTTTTTCAAATTTGCTTACCGGGCTAAAGGTTAGCATGCTTAAAATACGTAAGTCGTTTTGTTCAACAAATTTGAGTAGATAACTCAGCAGTTGTTTGCATCAGAGCGACAATTTTTGAGATAGTTATTAAAACTGTTTAAAGGTTGGCAAACGTTGTTTCTCGTTGTCGACAATTTTGGAGATAGTTACTAAAACTATTTAAAGGTTGTCAAACGATGTTTCTCGTTGTATATCCTTTAATACTAGAGTTAAATTGATAAATGCCGTGTACGAATTTGTTTAACCCATTTGTTTTGGTTACACGACGGCTCCGTTCTCGAGAAGCCTACATATTGCGTTTTTTTAAATTTGATAACCGGGCTAAAGGTTAGCATGCTTAAAATACGTAAGTCGTTTTGTTCAACAAATTTGAGTAGACAACTCAGCAGTTGTTTGCATCAGAGCGACAATTTTTGAGATAGTTATTAAAACTGTTTAAAGGTTGTCAAACGTTGTTTCTCGTTGTATATCCTTTAATTCTAGAGTTAAATTGATAAATACCGTGTACGAATTTGTTTAACCCATTTGTTTTGGTTACTCGACGGCTCCGTTCTCGTGTGGCCTACATATTCCATTTTTTTTAATTTGCTTAACGGGCTAAAGGTTAGCATATTTAAAATACGTAAGTCGTTTTGTTCAACAAATTTGAGTAGATAACTCAGCAGTTGTTTGCATCAGAGCGACAATTTTTGAGATAGTTATTAAAACTGTTTAAAGGTTGTCAAACGTTGTTTCTAGTTGTATATCCTTTAATTCTAGAGTTAAATTGATAAATACCCTGTACGAATTTGTTTAACCCATTTGTTTTGGTTACTCGACGGCTCCGTTCTCGTGTAGCCTACGTATTGCGTTTTTTTTTTAATTTGCTTACCGGGCTAAAGGTTAGCATGCTTAAAATACGTAAGTCGTTTTGTTCAACAAATTTGAGTAGATAACTCAGCAGTTGTTTGCATCAGAGCGACAATTTTTGAGATAGTTATTAAAACTGTTTAAAGGTTGTCAAACGTTGTTTCTCGTTGTATATCCTTTAATTCTAGAGTTAAATTGATAAATACCGTGTACGAATTTGTTTAACCCATTTTTTTTGGTTACCCGACGGCTCCGTTCTCGTGTAGCCTACATATTTCGTTTTTTTTAAATTTGCTTACCGGGCTAAAGGTTAGCATGCTTAAAATACGTAAGTCGTTTTGTTCAACAAATTTGAGTAGATAACTCAGCAGTTGTTTGCATCAGAGCGACAATTTTTGAGATAGTTATTAAAACTGTTTAAAGGTTGTCAAACGTTGTTTCTCGTTGTATATCCTTTAATTCTAGAGCTAAATTGATAAATACCGTGTACGAATTTGTTTAACCCATTTGTTTTGGTTACTCGACGGCTCCGTTCTCGTGTAGCCTACATATTCCGTATTTTTTAATTTGCTTACCGGGCTAAAGGTTAGCATGCTTAAAATACGTAAGTCGTTTTGTTCAACAAATTTGAGTAGATAACTCAGCAGTTGTTTGCATCAGAGCGACAATTTTTGAGATAGTTATTAAAACTATTTAAAGGTTGTCAAACGATGTTTCTCGTTGTATATCCTTTAATACTAGAGTTAAATTTATAAATACCGTGTACGAATTTGTTTAACTCATTTGGTTTGGTTACTCGACGGCTCCGTTCTCGTGTAGCCTACATATTGCGTTTTTTTTTTAATTTGCTTACCGGGCTAAAGGTTAGCATGCTTAAAATACGTAAGTCGTTTTGTTCAACAAATTTGAGTAGATAACTCAGCAGTTGTTTGCATCAGAGCGACAATTTTTGAGATAGTTATTAAAACTATTTAAAGGTTGTCAAACGATGTGTCTCGTTGTATATCCTTTAATACTAGAGTTAAATTGATAAATACCGTGTACGAATTTGTTTAACCCATTTTTTTGGTTACTCGACGGCTCCGTTCTCGAGTAGCCTACATATTGCGTTTTTTTAAATTTGATAACCGGGCTAAAGGTTAGCATGCTTAAAATGCGTAAGTCGTTTTGTTCAACAAATTTGAGTAGATAACTAAGCAGTTGTTTGCATCAGAGCGACAATTTTTGAGATAGTTATTAAAACTGTTTAAAGGTTGTCAAACGTTGTTTCTCGTTGTATATCCTTTAATTCTAGAGTTAAATTGATAAATACCGTGTACGAATTTGTTTAACCCATTTGTTTTGGTTCCTCGACGGCTCCGTTCTCGTGTAGCCTACATATTCCGTTTTTTTTTAATTTGCTTAACGGGCTAAAGGTTAGCATATTTAAAATACGTAAGTCGTTTTGTTCAACAAATTTGAGTAGATAACTCAGCAGTTGTTTGCATCAGAACGACAATTTTTGAGATAGTTATTAAAACTGTTTAAAGGTTGTCAAAAGTTGTTTCTCGTTGTATATCCTTTAATTCTAGAGTTAAATTGATAAATACCGTGTACGAATTTGTTTAACCCATTTGTTTTGGTTACTCGACGGCTCCGTTCTCGTGTAGCCTACGTATTGAGTTTTTTTTTTTAATTTGCTTACCGGGCTAAAGGTTAGCATGCTTAAAATACGTAAGTCGTTTTGTTCAACAAATTTGAGTAGATAACTCAGCAGTTGTTTGCATCAGAGCGACAATTTTTTGGATAGTTATTAAAACTGTTGAAAGGTTGTCAAACGTTGTTTCTCGTTGTATATCCTTTAATTCTAGAGTAAAATTGATAAATACCGTGTACGAATTTGTTTAACCAATTTGTTTTGGTTACTCGACGGCTCCATTCTCGTGTAGCCTATGTATTGCGTTTTTTTTTAATTTGCTTACCGGGCTAAAGGTTAGCATGCTTAAAATACGTAAGTCGTTTTGTTCAACAAATTTGAGTAGATAACTCAGCAGTTGTTTGCATCAGAGCGACAATTTTTGAGAAAGTTATTAAAACTGTTTAAAGGTTGTCAAACGTTGTTTCTCGTTGTATATCCTTTAATTCTAGAGTTAAATTTATAAATACCGTGTACGAATTTGTTTAACCCATTTGTTTTGGTTACTCGACGGCTCCGTTCTCGTGTAGCCTACATATTGCGTTTTTTTTAATTTGCTTACCGGGCTAAAGGTTAGCTTGCTTAAAATACGTAAGTCGTTTTGTTCAACAAATTTGAGTAGATAACTCAGCAGTTGTTTACATCAGAGCGACAATTTTTGAGATATTTATTAAAACTGTTTAAAGGTTGTCAAACGTTGTTTCTCGTTGTCGACAATTTTTGAGATAGTTATTAAAACTGTTTAAAGGTTGTCAAACGTTGTTTCTCGTTGTATATCCTTTAATTCTAGATTTAAATTGATAAATATCGTGTACGAATTTGTTTAACCCATTTGTTTTGGTTTCTCCACGGCTCCGTTCTCGTGTAGCCTACATATTGCGTTTTTTTTTAATTTGCTTACCGGGATAAAGGTTAGCATGCTTAAAATACGTAAGTCGTTTTGTTCAACAAATTTGAGTAGATAACTCAGCAGTTGTTTGCATCAGAGCGACAATTTTTGAGATAGTTATTAAAACTGTTTAAAGGTTGTCAAACGTTGTTTCTCGTTGTCGACAATTTTTGAGATAGTTATTAAAACTGTTTAAAGGTTGTCAAACGTTGTTTCTCGTTGTATATCCTTTAATTCTAGATTTAAATGGATAAATACCGTGTACGAATTTGTTTAAGCCATTTGTTTTGGTTTCTCGACGGCTCTGTTACCGTGTAGCCTACATATTGCGTTTTTTTTTAATTTGCTTACCGGGCTAAAGGTTAGCATGCTTAAAATACCTAAGTCGTTTTGTTCAACAATTTTGAGTAGATAACTCACCAGTTGTTTGCATCAGAGCGACAATTTTTGAGAAAGTTATTAAAACTGTTTAAAGGTTGTCAAACGTTGTTTCTCGTTGTATATCCTTTAATTCTAGAGTTAAATTGATAAATACCGTGTACGAATTTGTCTAACCCATTTGTTTTGGTTACTCGACGGCTCCGTTCTCGTGTAGCCTACGTATTGCGTTTTTTTTTAATTTGCTTACCGGGCTAAAGGTTAGCATGCTTAAAATACCTAAGTCGTTTTGTTCAACAATTTTGAGTAGATAACTCACCAGTTGTTTGCATCAGAGCGACAATTTTTGAGAAAGTTATTAAAACTGTTTAAAGGTTGTCAAACGTTGTTTCTCGTTGTATATCCTTTAATTCTAGAGTTAAATTGATAAATACCGTGTACGAATTTGTTTAACCCATTTGTTTTGGTTACTCGACGGCTCCGTTCTCGTGTAGCCTACATATTGCGTTTTTTTTTTATTTGCTTACCGGGCTAAAGATTAGCATGCTTAAAATACGTAAGTCGTTTTGTTCAACAAATTTGAGTAGATAACTCAGCAGTTGTTTGCATCATAGCGACAATTTTTGAGATAGTTATTAAAACTGTTTAAAGGTTGTCAAACGTTGTTTCTCGTTGTATATCCTTTAATTCTAGAGTTAAATTGATAAATACCGTGTACGAATTTGTTTAACCCATTTGTTTTGGTTACTCGACGGCTCCGTTCTCGTGTAGCCTACATATTGCGTTTTTTTTTAATTTACTTACCGGGCTAAAGGTTAGCATGCTTAAAATACATAAGTGGTTTTGTTCAACAAATTTGAGTAGATAACTCAGCAGTTGTTTGCATCAGAGCGACAATTTTTGAGATAGTTATTAAAACTGTTTAAAGGTTGTCTAACGTTGTTTCTCGTTGTATATCCTTTAATTCTAGAGTTAAGTTGATAAATACCGTGTACGAATTTTTTTAACCCATTAGTTTTGGTTACTCGATGGCTCCGTTCTCGTGTAGCCTAAGTATTGCGTTTTTTTTTAATTTGCTTACCGGGCTAAAGGTTAGCATGCTTAAAATACGTAAGTCGTTTTGTTCAACAAGTTTGAGTAGATAACTCAGCAGTTGTTTGCATCAGAGCGACAATTTTTGAGAAAGTTATTAAAACTGTTTAAAGGTTGTCAAACGTTGTTTCTCGTTGTATATCCTTTAATTCTAGAGTTAAATTGATAAATACCGTGTACGAATTTTTTTAACCCATTTATTTTGGTTACTCGACGGCTCCGTTCTCGTGTAGCCTACATATTGGTTTTTTTTTTTAATTTGCTTAGCGGGCTAAAGGTTAGCATGCTTAAAATACGTAAGTCGTTTTGTTTAACAAATTTGAGTAGATAACTCAGCAGTTGTTTGCATCAGAGCGACAATTTTTGAGATAGTTATTAAAACTGTTTAAAGGTTGTCAAACGTTGTTTCTCGTTGTATATCCTTTCATTCTAGAGCTAAATTGATAAATACCGTGTACGAATTTGTTTAACCCATTTGTTTTGGTTACTCGACGGCTCCGTTCTCGTGTAGCTACATATTGCGTTTTTGTAATTTGCTTACTAAAGGTTAGCATGCTTAAAATACGTAAGTCGTTTTGTTCAACAAATTTGAGTAGATAACTCAGCAGTTGTTTGCATCAGAGCGACAATTTTTGAGATAGTTATTAAAACCATTTAAAGGTTGTCAAACGATGTTTTTCGTTGTATATCCTTTAATACTAGAGTTAAATTGATAAATACCGTGTACGAATTTGTTTAACCCATTTGTTTTGGTTACTCGACGGCTCCGTTCTCGTGTAGCCTACATATTGCGTTTTTTTTTTAATTTGCTTACCGGGCTAAAGGTTAGCATGCTTAAAATACGTAAGTCGTTTTGTTCAACAAATTTGAGTAGATAACTCAGCAGTTGTTTGCATCAGAGCGACAATTTTTGAGATAGTTATTAAAACTGTTTAAAGGTTGCCAAACGTTGTTTCTCGTTGTATATCCTTTAATTCTAGAGTTAAATTGATATATACCGTGTACGAATTTGTTTAACCCATTTGTTTTGGTTACCCGACGGCTCCGTTCTCGTGTAGCCTACATATTCCGTTTTTTTTTAATTTGCTTAACGGGCTAAAGGTTAGCATATTTAAAATACGTATGTCGTTTTGTTCAACAAATTTGAGTAGATAACTCAGCAGTTGTTTGCATCAGAGCGACAATTTTTGAGATAGTTATTAAAACTGTTTAAAGGTTGTCAAACGTTGTTTCTCGTTGTATATCCTTTAATTCTAGAGTTAAATTGATAAATACCGTGTACTAATTTGTTTAACCCATTTGTTTTGGTTACTCGACGGCTCCGTTCTCGTGTAGCCTACGTATTGCGTTTTTTTTTTAAATTTGCTTACCGGGCTAAAGGTTAGCACGCTTAAAATACGTAAGTCGTTTTGTTCAACAAATTTGAGTAGATAACTCAGCAGTTGTTTGCATCAGAGCGACAATCTTTTGGATAGTTATTAAAACTGTTTAAAGGTTGTCAAACGTTGTTTCTCGTTGTATATCCTTTAATTCTAGAGTTAAATTGATAAATACCGTGTACGAATTTGTTTAACCCATTTGTTTTGGTTACTCGACGGCTCCGTTCTCGTGTAGCCTACATATTGCGTTTTTTTTTAATTTGCTTACCGGGCTAAAGGTTAGCTTGCTTAAAATACGTAAGTCGTTTTGTTCAACAAATTTGAGTAGATAACTCAGCAGTTGTTTGCATCAGAGCGACAATCTTTTGGATAGTTATTAAAACTGTTTAAAGGTTGTCAAACGTTGTTTCTCGTTGTATATCCTTTAATTCTAGATTTAAATTGATAAATATCGTGTACGAATTTGTTTAACCCATTTGTTTTGGTTTCTCCACGGCTCCGTTCTCGTGTAGCCTACATATTGCGTTTTTTTTTTATTTGCTTACCGGGATAAAGGTTAGCATGCTTAAAATACGTAAGTCGTTTTGTTCAACAAATTTGAGTAGATAACTCAGCAGTTGTTTGCATCAGAGCGACAATTTTTGAGATAGTTATTAAAACTGTTTAAAGGTTGTCAAACGTTGTTTCTCGTTGTCGACAATTTTTGAGATAGTTATTAAAACTGTTTAAAGGTTGTCAAACGTTGTTTCTCGTTGTATATCCTTTAATTCTAGATTTAAATGGATAAATACCGTGTACGAATTTGTTTAAGCCATTTGTTTTGGTTTCTCGACGGCTCCGTTACCGTGTAGCCTACATATTGCGTTTTTTTTTAATTTGCTTACCGGGCTAAAGGTTAGCATGCTTAAAATACGTAAGTCGTTTTGTTCAACAAATTTGAGTAGATAACTCAGCAGTTGTTTGCATCAGAGCGACAATTTTTGAGATAGTTATTAAAACTGTTTAAAGGTTGTCAAACGTTGTTTCTCGTTGTATATCCTTTAATTCTAGAGTTAAATTGATAAATACCGTGTACGAATTTGTCTAACCCATTTGTTTTGGTTACTCGACGGCTCCGTTCTCGTGTAGCCTACGTATTGCGTTTTTTTTTAATTTGCTTACCGGGCTAAAGGTTAGCATGCTTAAAATACCTAAGTCGTTTTGTTCAACAATTTTGAGTAGATAACTCACCAGTTGTTTGCATCAGAGCGACAATTTTTGAGAAAGTTTTTAAAACTGTTTAAAGGTTGTCAAACGTTGCTTCTCGTTGTATATCCTTTAATTCTAGAGTTAAATTGATAAATACCGTGTACGAATTTGTTTAACCCATTTGTTTTGGTTACTCGACGGCTCCGTTCTCGTGTAGCCTACATATTGCGTTTTTTTTTTATTTGCTTACCGGGCTAAAGATTAGCATGCTTAAAATACGTAAGTCGTTTTGTTCAACAAATTTGAGTAGATAACTCAGCAGTTGTTTGCATCATAGCGACAATTTTTGAGATAGTTATTAAAACTGTTTAAAGGTTGTCAAACGTTGTTTCTCGTTGTATATCCTTTAATTCTAGAGTTAAATTGATAAATACCGTGTACGAATTTGTTTAACCCATTTGTTTTGGTTACTCGACGGCTCCGTTCTCGTGTAGCCTACATATTGCGTTTTTTTTAAATTTACTTACCGGGCTAAAGGTTAGCATGCTTAAAATACATAAGTGGTTTTGTTCAACAAATTTGAGTAGATAACTCAGCAGTTGTTTGCATCAGAGCGACAATTTTTGAGATAGTTATTAAAACTGTTTAAAGGTTGTCTAACGTTGCTTCTCGTTGTATATCCTTTAATTCTAGAGTTAAGTTGATAAATACCGTGTACGAATTTGTTTAACCCATTAGTTTTGGTTACTCGATGGCTCCGTTCTCGTGTAGCCTAAGTATTGCGTTTTTTTTTAATTTGCTTACCGGGCTAAAGGTTAGCATGCTTAAAATACGTAAGTCGTTTTGTTCAACAAGTTTGAGTAGATAACTCGGCAGTTGTTTGCATCAGAGCGACAATTTTTGAGAAAGTTATTAAAACTGTTTAGAGGTTGTCAAACGTTGTTTCTCGTTGTATATCCTTTAATTCTAGAGTTAAATTGATAAATACCGTGTACGAATTTTTTTAACCCATTTGTTTTGGTTACTCGACGGCTCCGTTCTCTTGTAGCCTACATATTGGTTTTTTTTTTTAATTTGCTTAGCGGGCTAAAGGTTAGCATGCTTAAAATACGTAAGTCGTTTTGTTTAACAAATTTGAGTAGATAACTCAGCAGTTGTTTGCATCAGAGCGACAATTTTTGAGATAGTTATTAAAACTGTTTAAAGGTTGTCAAACGTTGTTTCTCGTTGTATATCCTTTCATTCTAGAGCTAAATTGATAAATACCGTGTACGAATTTGTATAACCCATTTGTTTTGGTTACTCGACGGCTCCGTTCTCGTGTAGCTACATATTGCGTTTTTTTTAATTTGGTTACCGGGCTAAAGGTTAGCATGCTTAAAATACGTAAGTCGTTTTGTTCAACAAATTTGAGTAGATAACTCAGCAGTTGTTTGCATCAGAGCGACAATTTTTGAGATAGTTATTAAAACTATTTAAAGGTTGTCAAACGATGTTTCTCGTTGTATATCCTTTAACACTAGAGTTAAATTGATAAATACCGTGTACGAATTTGTTTAACCCATTTGTTTTGGTTACTCGACGGCTCCGTTCTCTTGTAGCCTACATATTGGTTTTTTTTTTTAATTTGCTTAGCGGGCTAAAGGTTAGCATGCTTAAAATACGTAAGTCGTTTTGTTCAACAAATTTGAGTAGATAACTCAGCAGTTGTTTGCATCAGAGCGACAATTTTTGAGATAGTTATTAAAACTATTTAAAGGTTGTCAAACGATGTTTCTCGTTGTATATCCTTTAACACTAGAGTTAAATTGATAAATACCGTGTACGAATTTTTTTAACCCATTTGTTTTGGTTACTCGACGGCTCCGTTCTCTTGTAGCCTACATATTGGTTTTTTTTTTTAATTTGCTTAGCGGGCTAAAGGTTAGCATGCTTAAAATACGTAAGTCGTTTTGTTCAACAAATTTGAGTAGATAACTCAGCAGTTGTTTTCATCAGAGCGACAATTTTTGAGATAGTTATTAAAACCATTTAAAGGTTGTCAAACGATGTTTTTCGTTGTATATCCTTTAATACTAGAGTTAAATTGATAAATACCGTGTACGAATTTGTTTAACCCATTTGTTTTGGTTACTCGACGGCTCCGTTCTCGTGTAGCCTACATATTGCGTTTTTTTTTTAATTTGCTTACCGGGCTAAAGGTTAGCATGCTTAAAATACGTAAGTCGTTTTGTTCAACAAATTTGAGTAGATAACTCAGCAGTTGTTTGCATCAGAGCGACAATTTTTGAGATAGTTATTAAAACTATTTAAAGGTTGTCAAACGATGTTTCTCGTTGTATATCCTTTAACACTAGAGTTAAATTGATAAATACCGTGTACGAATTTGTTTAACCCATTTGTTTTGGTTACCCGACGGCTCCGTTCTCGTGTAGCCTACATATTCCGTTTTTTTTTAATTTGCTTAACGGGCTAAAGGTTAGCATATTTAAAATACGTAAGTCGTTTTGTTCAACAAATTTGAGTAGATAACTCAGCAGTTGTTTGCATCAGAGCGACAATTTTTGAGATAGTTATTAAAACTGTTTAAAGGTTGTCAAACGTTGTTTCTCGTTGTATATCCTTTAATTCTAGAGTTAAATTGATAAATACCGTGTACTAATTTGTTTAACCCATTTGTTTTGGTTACTCGACGGCTCCGTCCTCGTGTAGCCTACGTATTGCGTTTTTGTTTTTAATTTGCTTACCGGGCTAAAGGTTAGCACGCTTAAAATACGTAAGTCGTTTTGTTCAACAAATTTGAGTAGATAACTCAGCAGTTGTTTGCATCAGAGCGACAATCTTTTGGATAGTTATTAAAACTGTTTAAAGGTTGTCAAACGTTGTTTCTCGTTGTATATCCTTTAATTCTAGAGTTAAATTGATAAATACCGTGTACGAATTTGTTTAACCCATTTGTTTTGGTTACTCGACGGCTCCGTTCTCGTGTAGCCTACGTATTGCGTTTTTTTTAATTTGCTTACCGGGCTAAAGGTTAGCATGCTTAAAATACGTAAGTCGTTTTGTTCAACAAATTTGAGTAGATAACTCAGCAGTTGTTTGCATCAGAGCGAAAATTTTTGAGATAGTTATTAAAACTGTTTAAAGGTTGTCAAACGTTGTTTCTCGTTGTCGACAATTTTTGAGATAGTTATTAAAACTGTTTAAAGGTTGTCAAACGTTTTTTCTTGTTGTATATCCTTTAATTCTAGATTTAAATTGATAAATACCGTGTACGAATTTGTTTAACCCATTTGTTTTGGTTTCTCGACGGCTCCGTTCTCGTGTAGCCTACATATTGCGTTTTTTTTTTTTAATTTGCTTACCGGGCTAAAGGTTAGCATGCTTAAGATACGTAAGTCGTTTTGTTCAACAAATTTGAGTAGATAACTCAGCAGTTGTTTGCATCACAGCGACAATTTTTGAGATAGTTATTAAAACTGTTTAAAGGTTGTCAAACGTTGTTTCTCGTTGTACATCCTTTAATTCTAGAGTTAAATTGATAAATACTGTGTACGAATTTGTTTAACCCATTTGTTTTGGTTACTCGACGGCTCCGTTCTCGTGTAGCCTACATATTGCGTTTTTTTTTTTTATTTGCTTACCGGGCTAAAGGATAGCATGCTTAAAATACGTAAGTCGTTTTGTTCAACAAATTTGAGTAGATAACTCAGCAGTTGTTTGCATCAGAGCGACAATTTTTGAGATAGTTATTAAAACTGTTTAAAGGTTGTCAAACGTTGTTTCTCGTTGTATATCCTTTAATTCTAGAGTTAAATTGATAAATACCGTGTACGAATTTGTTTAACCCATTTGTTTTGGTTACTCGACGGCTCCGTTCTCGTGTAGCCTACATATTGCGTTTTTTTTAAATTTGCTTACCGGGCTAAAGGTTAGCATGCTTAAAATACATAAGTCGTTTTGTTCAACAAATTTGAGTAGATAACTCAGCAGTTGTTTGCATCAGAGCGATAATTTTTGAGATAGTTATTAAAACTGTTTAAAGGTTGGTAAACGTTGTTTCTCGTTGTATATCCTTTAATTCTAGGGTTAAATTGATAAATACCGTGTACGAATTTGTTTAACCCATTTGTTTTGGTTACTCGACGGCTCCGTTCTCGTGTAGCCTACGTATTGCGTTTTTTTTTAATTTGCTTACCGGGCTAAAGGTTAGCATGCTTAAAATACCTAAGTCGTTTTGTTCAACAAATTTGAGTAGATAACTCACCAGTTGTTTGCATCAGAGCGACAATTTTTGAGAAAGTTATTAAAACTGTGTAAAGGTTGTCAAACGTTGTTTCTCGTTGTATATCCTTTAATTCTAAAGTTAAATTGATAAATACCGTGTACGAATTTGTTTAACCCATTTGTTTTGGTTACTCGACGGCTCCGTTCTCGTGTAGCCTACATATTGCGTTTTTTTTTATTTGCTTACCGGGCTAAAGGTTAGCATGCTTAAAATACGTTAGTCGTTTTGTTCAACAAATTTGAGTAGATAACTCAGCAGTTGTTTGCATCAGAGCGACAATTTTTGAGATAGTTATTAAAACTGTTTAAAGGTTATCAAACGTTGTTTCTCGTTGTATATCCTTTAATTCTAGAGTTAAATTGATAAATACCGTGTACGAATTTGTTTAACCCATTTGTTTTGGTTACTCGACGGCTCCGTTCTCGTGTAGCCTACATATTGCGTTTTTTTTAAATTTGCTTACCGGGCTAAAGGTTAGCATGCTTAAAATACATAAGTCATTTTGTTCAACAAATTTGAGTAGATAACTCAGCAGTTGTTTGCATCAGAGCGACAGTTTTTGAGAAAGTTATTAAAACTGTTTAAAGGTTGTCAAACGTTGTTTCTCGTTGTATATCCTTTATTTCTAGAGATAAATTGATAAATACCGTGTACGAATTTGTTTAACCAATTTGTTTTGGTTACTCGACGGCTCCGTTCTCGTGTAGCCTACATATTGCGTTTTTTTTTATTTGCTTACCGGGCTAAAGGTTAGCATGCTTAAAATACGTTAGTCGTTTTGTTCAACAAATTTGTGTAGATAACTCAGCAGTTATTTGCATCAGAGCGACAATTTTTGAGATAATTATTAAAAGTGTTTAAAGGTTGTCAAACATTGTTTCTCGTTTTATATCCTTTAATTCTAGAGTTAAATTGATAAATACCGTGTACGAATTTGTTTAACCCATTTGTTTTGGTTACTTGATGGCTCCGTTCTTGTGTAGCCTACATATTGCGTTTTTTTTAATTTGCTTACCGGGTTAAAGGTTAGCATGCTTAAAATACGTAAATCGTTTTGTTCAACAAATTTGAGTAGATAACTCAGCAGTTGTTTGCATCAGAGCGACAATTTTTGAGATAGTTATTAAAACTGTTTAAAGGTTGTCAACCGTTGTTTCTCGTTGTATATCTTTAATTCTAGAGTTAAATTGAAAAATACCGCGTACGAATATGTTACCCCATTTGTTTTGGTTACTCGACGGCTCCGTTCTCGTGTAGCCGACATATTGCGTTTTTTTTAATTTGCTTACCGGGCTAAAGGTTAGCATGCTTAAAATACGTAAGTCGTTTTGTTCAACAAATTTGTGTAGATAACTCAGCAGTTATTTGCATCAGAGCGACAATTTTTGAGATAGTTATTAAAACTGTTTAAAGGTTGTCAAACGTTGTTTCTCGTTGTATATCCTTTAATTCTAGAGTTAAATTGATAAATACCGTGTACGAATTTGTTTAACCCATTTGTTTTGGTTACTCGATGGCTCCGTTCTCGTGTAGCCTACATATTGCGTTTTTTTTTAATTTGCTTACCGGGTTAAAGGTTAGCATGCTTAAAATACGTAAGTCGTTTTGTTCAACAAATTTGAGTAGATAACTCAGCAGTTGTTTGCATCAGAGCGACAATTTTTGAGATAGTTATTAAAACTGTTTAAAGGTTGTCAAACGTTGTTTCTCGTTGTATATCCTTTAATTCTAGAGTTAAATTGATAAATACCGTGTACGAATTTGTTTAACCCATTTGTTTTGGTTACTCGATGGCTCCGTTCTCGTGTAGCCTACATATTGCGTTTTTTTTAAATTTGCTTACCGGGCTAAAGGTTAGCATGCTTAAAATACATAAGTCGTTTTGTTCAACAAATTTGAGTAGATAACTCAGCAGTTGTTTGCATCAGAGCGACAATTTTTGAGATAGTTATTAAAACTGTTTAAAGGTTGTCTAACGTTGTTTCTCGTTGTATATCCTTTAATTCTAGAGTTAAATTTATAAATACCGTGTACGAATTTGTTTAACCCATTTGTTTTGGTTACTCGATGGCTCCGTTCTCGTGTAGCCTACATATTGCGTTTTTTTTTTAATTTGCTTACCGGGTTAAAGGTTAGCATGCTTAAAATACGTAAGTCGTTTTGTTCAACAAATTTGAGTAGATAACTCAGCAGTTGTTTGCATCAGAGCGACAATTTTTGAGATAGTTATTAAAACTGTTTAAAGGTTGTCAACCGTTGTTTCTCGTTGTATATCCTTTAATTCTAGAGTTAAATTGACAAATACCGCGTACGAATTTTTTATCCCATTTGTTTTGGTTACTCGACGGCTCCGTTCTCGTGTAGCCGACATATTGCGTTTTTTTTTTTATTTGCTTACCGGGCTAAAGGTTAGCATGCTTAAAATACGTAAGTCGTTTTGTTCAACAAATTTGAGTAGATAACTCAGCAGTTGTTTGCATCAGAGCGACAATTTTTGAGATAGTTATTAAAACTGTTTAAAGGTTGTCAACCTTTGTTTCTCGTTGTATATCTTTAACTCTAGAGTTAAATTGAAAAATACCGCGTACGAATATGTTATCCCATTTGTTTTGGTTACTCGACGGCTCCGTTCTCGTGTAGCCGACATATTGAGATAACTCAGCAGTTGTTTCCATCAGAGCGACAATTTTTGAGATAGTTATTAAAACTGTTTAAAGGTTGTCAAACGTTGTTTCTCGTTGTATATCCTTTAATTCTAGAGTTAAATTGAAAAATACCGCGTACGAATTTTTTATCCCATTTGTTTTGGTTACTCGACGGCTCCGTTCTCGTGTAGCCGACATATTGCGTTTTTTTTAATTTGCTTACCGGGCTAAAGGTTAGCATGCTTAAAATACGTAAGTCGTTTTGTTCAACAAATTTGAGTAGATAACTCAGCAGTTGTTTGCATCAGAGCGACAATTTTTGAGATAGTTATTAAAACTGTTTAAAGGTTGTCAAACGTTGTTTCTCGTTGTATATCCTTTAATTCTAGAGTTAAATTGAAAAATACCGCGTACGAATTTGTTATCCCATTTGTTTTGGTTACTCGATGGCTCCGTTCTCGTGTAGCCTACATATTGCGTTTTTTTTTAATTTGCTTACCGGGCTAAAGGTTAGCATGCTTAAAATACGTAAGTCTTTTTGTTCAACAAATTTGAGTAAATAATTCAGCAGTTGTTTGCATCAGAGCGACAATTTTTGAGGCAGTTATTAAAACTGTTTAAAGGTTGTCAAACGTTGTTTCTCGTTGTATATCCTTTAATTCTAGAGTTAAATTGAAAAATACCACGTACGAATTTTTTATCCCATTTGTTTTGGTTACTCGACGGCTCCGTTCTCGTGTAGCCGACATATTGCGTTTTTTTTTTAGTTGCTTACCGGGCTAAAGGTTAGCATGCTTAAAATACGTAAGTCGTTTTGTTCAACAAATTTGAGTAGATAACTCAGCAGTTGTTTGCATCAGAGCGACAATTTTTGAGATAGTTATTAAAACTGTTTAAAGGTTGTCAACCTTTGTTTCTCGTTGTATATCTTTAATTCTAGAGTTAAATTGAAAAACACCGCGTACGAATATGTTATCCCATTTGTTTTGGTTACTCGACGGCTCCGTTCTCGTGTAGCCGACATATTGCGTTTTTTTTAATTTGCTTACCGGGCTAAAGGTTAGCATGCTTAAAATACGTAAGTCGTTTTGTTCAACAAATTTGTGTAGATAACTCAGCAGTTGTTTGCATCAGAGCGACAATTTTTGAGATAGTTATTAAAACTGTTTAAAGGTTGTCAAACGTTGTTTCTCGTTGTATATCCTTTAATTGATAAATACCGTGTACGAATTTGTTTAACCCATTTGTTTTGGTTACTCGACGGCTCCGTTCTCGTGTAGCCTACAAATTGCGTTTTTTTTTTAATTTGCTTACCGGGCTAAAGGTTAGCATGCTTAAAACACGTAAGTCGTTTTGTTCAACAAATTTGAGTAGATAACTCAGCAGTTGTTTGCATCAGAGCGACAATTTTTGAGATAGTTATTAAAACTCTTTAAAGGTTGTCAAACGTTGTTTCTCGTTGTATATCCTTTAATCCTAGAGTTAAATTGTTAAATACCGTGTACGAATTTGTTTAACCCATTTGTTTTGGTTACTCGACGGCTCCGTTCTCGTGTAGCATACATATTGCGTTTTTTTATTTGCTTACCGGGCTAAAGGTTAGCGTGCTTAAAATACGTAAGTCGTTTTGTTCAACAAATTTGAGTAGATAACTCAGCAGTTGTTTGCATCAGAGCGACAATTTTTGAGATAGTTATTAAAACTGTTTAAAGGTTGTCAAACGTTGTTTCTCGTTATATATCCTTTAATTCTAGAGTTAAATTGAAAAATACCGCGTACGAATTTGTTATCCCATTTGTTTTGGTTACTCGACGGCTCCGTTCTCGTGTAGCCGACATATTGCGTTTTTTTTTAATTTGCTTACCGGGCTAAAGGTTAGCATGCTTAAAATACGTAAGTCGTTTTGTTCAACAAATTTGAGTAGATATCTCAGCAGTTGTTTGCATCAGAGCGCCAATTTTTGAGATAGTTATTAAAACTGTTTAAAGGTTGTCAAACGTTGTTTCTCGTTATATATCCTTTAATTCTAGAGTTAAATTGAAAAATACCGCGTACGAATTTGTTATCCCATTTGTTTTGGTTACTCGACGGCTCCGTTCTCGTGTAGCCGACATATTGCGTTTTTTTTTAATTTGCTTACCGGGCTAAAGGTTAGCATGCTTAAAATACGTAAGTCGTTTTGTTCAACAAATTTGAGTAGATATCTCAGCAGTTGTTTGCATCAGAGCGACAATATTTTGAGATAGTTATTAAAACTGTTTAAAGGTTGTCAAACGTTGTTTCTCGTTGTATATCCTTTAATTCTAGAGTTAAATTGATAAGTACCGTGTACGAATTTGTTTAACCCATTTGTTTTGGTTACCCGACGGCTCCGTTCTCGTGTAGCCTACATATTGCGTTTTTTTTTAATTTGCTTACCGGGCTAAAGGTTAGCATGCTTAAAATACGTAAGTCGTTTTGTTCAACAAATTTGAGTAGATAACTCAACAGTTGTTTGCATCAGAGCGACAATTTTTGAGATAGTTATTAAAACTGTTGAAAGGTTGTCAAACGTTGTTTCTCGTTGTATATCCTTTAATTCTAGAGCTAAATTGATAAATACCGTGTACGAATTTGTTTAACACATTTGTTTTGGTTACTCGACGGCTCCGTTCTCGTGTAGCCTACATATTGCGTTTTTTTTAATTTGCTTACCGGGCTAAAAGTTAGCATGCTTAAAATACGTAAGTCGTTTTGTTCAACAAATTTGAGTAGATAACTAAGCAGTTGTTTGCATCAGAGCGACAATTTTTGAGATAGTTATTAAAACTGTTTAAAGGTTGTCAAACGTTGTTTCTCGTTGTATATCCTTTAATTCTAGAGTTAAATTGATAAATACCGTGTACGAATTTGTTTAACCCATTTGTTTTGGTTACTCGACGGCTCCGTTCTCGTGTAGCCTACATATTGCGTTTTTTTTTTAATTTGCTTACCGGGCTAAAGGTTAGCATGCTTAAAATAAGTAAGTCGTTTTGTTCAACAAATTTGAGTTGATAACTCAGCAGTTGTTTGCATCAGAGCGACAATTTTTGAGATACTTATTAAAACTGTTTAAAGGTTGTCAAACGTTGTTTCTCGTTGTATATCCTTTAATTCTAGAGTTAAATTGATAAATACCGTGTACGAATTTGTTTAACACATTTGGTTTGGTTACCCGACGGCTCCGTTCTCGTGTAGACTACATATTGCGTTTTTTTTTAACTTGCTTACCGGGCTAAAGGTTAGCATGCTTAAAATACGTAAGTCGTTTTGTTCAACAAATTTGAGTAGATAACTCAGCAGTTGTTTGTATCAGAGCAACAATTTTTGAGATAGTTATTAAAACTGTTTAACGGTTGTCAAACGTTGTTTCTCGTTGTATATCCTTTAATTCTAGAGTTAAACTGATAAATACCATGTACGAATTTGTTTAACCCATTTGTTTTGGTTACTCGACGGTTCCGTTCTCGTGTAGCCTACATATTGCGTTTTTTTTTTAATTTGCTTCCCGGGCTAAAAGTTAGCATGCTTAAAATACGTAGGTCATTTTGTTCAACAAATTTGAGTAGATAACTTAGCAGTTGTTTGCATCAGAGCGCCAATTTTTGAGATAGTTATTAAAACTGTTTAAAGGTTGTCAAACGTTGTTTCTCGTTGTATATCCTTTAATTCTAGATTTAAATTAATAAATACCGTGTACGAATTTGTTTAACCCATTTGTTTTGGTTACTCGACGGCTCCGTTCTCGTGTAGCCTACGTATTGCGTTTTTTTTTAATTTGCTTACCGGGATAAAGGTTAGCATGCTTAAAATACGTAAGTCGTTTTGTTCAACAAATTTGAGTAGATAACTCAGCAGTTGTTTGCATCAGAGCGAAAATTTTTGAGATAGTTATTAAAACTGTTTAAAGGTTGTCAAACGTTGTTTCTCGTTGTCGACAATTTTTGAGATAGTTATTAAAACTGTTTAAAGGTTGTCAAACGTTTTTTCTCGTTGTATATCCTTTAATTCTAGATTTAAATTGATAAATACCGTGTACGAATTTGTTTAACCCATTTGTTTTGGTTTCTCGACGGCTCCGTTCTCGTGTAGCCTACATATTGCGTTTTTTTTAATTTGCTTACCGGGCTAAAGGTTAGCATGCTTAAGATACGTAAGTCGTTTTGTTCAACAAATTTGAGTAGATAACTCAGCAGTTGTTTGCATCACAGCGGCAATTTTTGAGATAGTTTTTAAAACTGTTTAAAGGTGGTCAAACGTTGTTTCTCGTTGTACATCCTTTAATTCTAGAGTTAAATTGATAAATACTGTGTACGAATTTGTTTAACCCATTTGTTTTGGTTACTCGACGGCTCCGTTCTCGTGTTGCCTACATATTGCGTTTTTTTTTTTTTTATTTGCTTACCGGGCTAAAGGATAGCATGCTTAAAATACGTAAGTCGTTTTGTTCAACAAATTTGAGTAGATAACTCAGCAGTTGTTTGCATCAGAGCGACAATTTTTGAGATAGTTATTAAAACTGTTTATAGGTTGTCAAACGTTGTTTCTCGTTGTATATCCTTTAATTCTAGAGTTAAATTGATAAATACCGTGTACGAATTTGTTTAACCCATTTGTTTTGGTTACTCGACGGCTCCGTTCTCGTGTAGGCTACATATTGCGTTTTTTTTAAATTTGCTTACCGGGCTAAAGGTTAGCATGCTTAAAATACATAAGTCGTTTTGTTCAACAAATTTGAGTAGATAACTCAGCAGTTGTTTGCATCAGAGCGATAATTTTTGAGATAGTTATTAAAACTGTTTAAAGGTTGTCAAACGTTGTTTCTCGTTGTATATCCTTTAATTCTAGAGTTAAATTGATAAATACCGTGTACGAATTTGTTTAACCCATTTGTTTTGGTTACTCGACGGCTCCGTCCTCGTGTAGCCTACGTATTGCGTTTTTTTTTAATTTGCTTACCGGGCTAAAGGTTAGGATGCTTAAAATACCTAAGTCGTTTTGTTCAACAAATTTGAGTAGATAACTCACCAGTTGTTTGCATCAGAGCGACAATTTTTGAGAAAGTTATTAAAACTGTGTAAAGGTTGTCAAACGTTGTTTCTCGTTGTATATCCTTTAATTCTAGAGTTAAATTGATAAATACCGTGTACGAATTTGTTTAACCCATTTGTTTTGGTTACTCGACGGCTCCGTTCTCGTGTAGCCTACATATTGCGTTTTTTTTTATTTGCTTACCGGGCTAAAGGTTAGCATGCTTAAAATACGTTAGTCGTTTTGTTCAACAAATTTGAGTAGATAACTCAGCAGTTGTTTGCATCAGAGCGACAATTTTTGAGATAGTTATTAAAACTGTTTACAGGTTGTCAAACGTTGTTTCTCGTTGTATATCCTTTAATTCTAGAGTTAAATTGATAAATACCGTGTACGAATTTGTTTAACCCATTTGTTTTGGTTACTCGACGGCTCCGTTCTCGTGTAGCCTACATATTGCGTTTTTTTTAAATTTGTTTACCGGGCTAAAGGTTAGCATGCTTAAAATACATAAGTCGTTTTGTTCAACAAATTTGAGTAGATAACTCAGCAGTTGTTTGCATCAGAGCGACAATTTTTGAGATAGTTATTAAAACTGTTTAAAGGTTGTCTAACGTTGTTTCTCGTTGTATATCCTTTAATTCTAGAGCTAAATTGATAAATACCGTGTACGAATTTGTTTAACCCATTTGTTTTGGTTACTCGATGGCTCCGTTCTCGTGTAGCCTACGTATTGCGTTTTTTTTTTTTAATTTGCTTACCGGGCTAAAGGTTAGCATGCTTAAAATACGTAAGTCGTTTTGTTCAACAAATTTGAGTAGATAACTCAGCTGTTGTTTGCATCAGAGAGACAATTTTTGAGAAAGTTATTAAAACTGTTTAAAGGTTGTCAAACGTTGTTTCTCGTTGTATATCCTTTAATTCTAGAGTTAAATTGATAAATACCGTGTACGAATTTTTTTAACCCATTTGTTTTGGTTACTCAACGGCTCCGTTCTCGTGTAGCCTACATATTGGGTTTTTTTTTTAATTTGCTTACCGGGCTAAAGGTTAGCATGCTAAAAATACGTAAGTCGTTTTGTTTAACAAATTTGAGTAGATAACTCAGCAGTTGTTTGCATCAGAGCGACAATTTTTGAGATAGTTATTAAAACTATTTAAAGGTTGTCAAACGTTGTTTCTCGTTGTATATCCTTTAATTCTAGAGTTAAATTGATTAATACCGTGTACGAATTTGTTTAACCCATTTGTTTTGATTACTCGACGGCTCCGTTCTTGTTTAACCTACATATTGCGTTTTTTTTTTAATTTGCTTACCGGGCTAAAGGTTAGCATGCTTAAAACACGTAAGTCGTTTTGTTCAATAAATTTGAGTAGATAACTCAGCAGTTGTTTGCATCAGAGCGACAATTTTTGAGATAATTATTAAAAGTGTTTAAAGGTTGTCAAACATTGTTTCTCGTTTTATATCCTTTAATTCTAGAGTTAAATTGATAAATACCGTGTACGAATTTGTTTAACCCATTTGTTTTGGTTACTTGATGGCTCCGTTCTCGTGTAGCCTACATATTGCGTTTTTTTTTAATTTGCTTACCGGGTTAAAGGTTAGCATGCTTAAAATACGTAAGTCGTTTTGTTCAACAAATTTGAGTAGATAACTCAGCAGTTGTTTGCATCAGAGCGACAATTTTTGAGATAGTTATTAAAACTGTTTAAAGGTTGTCAACCGTTGTTTCTCGTTGTATATCTTTAATTCTAGAGTTAAATTGAAAAATACCGCGTACGAATATGTTATCCCATTTGTTTTGGTTACTCGACGGCTCCGTTCTCGTGTAGCCGACATATTGCGTTTTTTTTAATTTGCTTACCGGGCTAAAGGTTAGCATGCTTAAAATACGTAAGTCGTTTTGTTCAACAAATTTGTGTAGATAACTCAGCAGTTGTTTGCATCAGAGCGACAATTTTTGAGATAGTTATTAAAACTGTTTAAAGGTTGTCAAACGTTGTTTCTCGTTGTATATCCTTTAATTCTAGAGTTAAATTGATAAATACCGTGTACGAATTTGTTTAACCCATTTGTTTTGGTTACTCGATGGCTCCGTTCTCGTGTAGCCTACATATTGCGTTTTTTTTTAATTTGCTTACCGAGTTAAAGGTTAGCAGGCTTAAAATACGTAAGTCGTTTTGTTCAACAAATTTGAGTAGATAACTCAGCAGTTGTTTGCATCAGAGCGACAATTTTTGAGATAGTTATTAGAACTGTTTAAAGGTTGTCAAACGTTGTTTCTCGTTGTATATCCTTTAATTCTAGAGTTAAATTGATAAATACAGTGTACGAATTTGTTTAACCCATTTGTTTTGGTTACTCGATGGCTCCGTTCTCGTGTAGCCTACATATTGCGTTTTTTTTTAAATTTGCTTACCGGGCTAAAGGTTAGCATGCTTAAAATACATAAGTCGTTTTGTTCAACAAATTTGATTAGATAACTCAGCAGTTGTTTGCATCAGAGCGACAATTTTTGAGATAGTTATTAAAACTGTTTAAAGGTTGTCTAACGTTGTTTCTCGTTGTATATCCTTTAATTCTAGAGTTAAATTTATAAATACCGTGTACGAATTTGTTTAACCCATTTGTTTTGGTTACTCGATGGCTCCGTTCTCGTGTAGCCTACATATTGCGTTTTTTTTTAATTTGCTTACCGGGTTAAAGGTTAGCATGCTTAAAATACGTAAGTCGTTTTGTTCAACAAATTTGAGTAGATAACTCAGCAGTTGTTTGCATCAGAGCGACAATTTTTGAGATAGTTATTAAAACTGTTTAAAGGTTGTCAACCGTTGTTTCTCGTTGTATATCTTTAATTCTAGAGTTAAATTGAAAAATACCGCGTACGAATATGTTATCCCATTTGTTTTGGTTACTCGACGGCTCCATTCTCGTGTAGCCGACATATTGCGTTTTTTTTAATTTGCTTACCGGGCTAAAGGTTAGCATGCTTAAAATACGTAAGTCGTTTTGTTCAACAAATTTGTGTAGATAACTCAGCAGTTGTTTGCATCAGAGCGACAATTTTTGAGATAGTTATTAAAACTGTTTAAAGGTTGTCAAACGTTGTTTCTCGTTGTATATCCTTTAATTCTAGAGTTAAATTGAAAAATACCGCGTACGAATTTTTTATCCCATTTGTTTTGGTTACTCGACGGCTCCGTTCTCGTGTAGCCGACATATTGCGTTTTTTTTAATTTGCTTACCGGGCTAAAGGTTAGCATGCTTAAAATACGTAAGTCGTTTTGTTCAACAAATTTGAGTAGATAACTCAGCAGTTGTTTGCATCAGAGCGACAATTTTTGAGATAGTTATTAAAACTGTTTAAAGGTTGTCTAACGTTGTATATCCTTTAATTCTAGAGTTAAATTGAAAAATACCGCGTACGAATTTGTTATCCCATTTGTTTTGGTTACTCGACGGCTCCGTTCTCGTGTAGCCTACATATTGCGTTTTTTTTAATTTGCTTACCGGGCTAAAGGTTAGCATGCTTAAAATACGTAAGTCTTTTTGTTCAACAAATTTGAGTAGATAATTCAGCAGTTGTTTGCATCAGAGCGACAATTTTTGAGGCAGTTATTAAAACTGTTTAAAGGTTGTCAAACGTTGTTTCTCGTTGTATATCCTTTAATTCTAGAGTTAAATTGAAAAATACCGCGTACGAATTTTTTATCCCATTTGTTTTGGTTACTCGACGGCTCCGTTCTCGTGTAGCCGACATATTGCGTTTTTTTTAATTTGCTTACCGGGCTAAAGGTTAGCATGCTTAAAATACGTAAGTCGTTTTGTTCAACAAATTTGAGTAGATAACTCAGCAGTTGTTTGCATCAGAGCGACAATTTTTGAGATAGTTATAAAAACTGTTTAAAGGTTGTCAACCTTTGTTTCTCGTTGTATATCTTTAATTCTAGAGTTAAATTGAAAAATACCGCGTACGAATATGTTATCCCATTTGTTTTGGTTACTCGACGGCTCCGTTCTCGTGTAGCCGACATATTGCGTTTTTTTTTAATTTGCTTACCGGGCTAAAGGTTAGCATGCTTAAAATACGTAAGTCGTTTTGTTCAACAAATTTGTGTAGATAACTCAGCAGTTGTTTGCATCAGAGCGACAATTTTTGAGATAGTTATTAAAACTGTTTAAAGGTTGTCAAACGTTGTTTCTCGTTGTATATCCTTTAATTGATAAATACCGTGTACGAATTTGTTTAACCCATTTGTTTTGGTTACTCGACGGCTCCGTTCTCGTGTAGCCTACAAATTGCGTTTTTTTTTTAATTTGCTTACCGGGCTAAAGGTTAGCATGCTTAAAATACGTAAGTCGTTTTGTTCAACAAATTTGAGTAGATAACTCAGCAGTTGTTTGCATCAGAGCGACAATTTTTGAGATAGTTATTAAAACTCTTTAAAGGTTGTCAAACGTTGTTTCTCGTTGTATATCCTTTAATTCTAGAGTTAAATTGTTAAATACCGTGTACGAATTTGTTTAACCCATTTGTTTTGGTTACTCGACGGCTCCGTTCTCGTGTAGCATACATATTGCGTTTTTTTATTTGCTTACCGGGCTAAAGGTTAGCATGCTTAAAATACGTAAGTCGTTTTGTTCAACAAATTTGAGTAGATAACTCAGCAGTTGTTTGTATCAGAGCGACAATTTTTGAGATAGTTATTAAAACTGTTTAAAGGTTGTCAAACGTTGTTTCTCGTTGTATATCCTTTAATTTTAGAGTTAAATTGATAAATACCATGTACGAATTTGTTTAACCCATTTGTTTTGGTTACTCGGCGGCTCCGTTTTCGTGTAGCCTACATATTGCGTTTTTTTTAATTTGCTTACCGGGCTAAAGGTTAGCATGCTTAAAATACGTAAGTCGTTTTGTTCAACAAATTTGAGTAGATAACTCAGCAGTTGTTTGCATCAGAGCGACAATTTTTGAGATAGTTATTAAAACTGTTTAAAGGTTGTCAAACGTTGTTTCTCGTTGTATATCCTTTAATTCTAGAGTTAAATTGAAAAATACCGCGTACGAATTTGTTATCCCATTTGTTTTGGTTACTCGACGGCTCCGTTCTCGTGTAGCTGACATATTGCGTTTTTTTTTAATTTGCTTACCGGCTAAAGGTTAGCATGCTTAAAATACGTAAGTCGTTTTGTTCAACAAATTTGAGTAGATAACTCAGCAGTTGTTTGCATCAGAGCGACAATTTTTGAGATAGTTATTAAAACTGTTTAAAGGTTGTCAAACGTTGTTTCTCGTTGTCTATCTTTAATTCTAGAGTTAAATTGATAAATACCGTGTACGAATTTGTTTAACCCATTTGTTTTGGTTACCCGACGGCCTCCGTTCTCGTGTAGCCTACATATTGCGTTTTTTTTTTAATTTGCTTACCGGGCTAAAGGTTAGCATGCTTAAAATACGTAAGTCGTTTGTTCAACAAATTTGAGTAGATAACTCAGCAGTTGTTTGCATCAGAGCGACAATTTTTGAGATAGTTATTAAAACTGTTGAAAGGTTGTCAAACGTTGTTTCTCGTTGTATATCCTTTAATTCTAGAGCTAAATTGATAAATACCGTGTACGAATTTGTTTAACCCATTTGTTTTGGTTACTCGACGGCTCCGTTCTCGTGTAGCCTACATATTGCGTTTTTTTTTTTATTTGCTTACCGGGCTAAAAGTTAGCATGCTTAAAATACGTAAGTCGTTTTGTTCAACAAATTTGAGTAGATAACTCAGCAGTTGTTTGCATCAGAGCGACAATTTTTGAGATAGTTATTAAAACTGTTTAAAGGTTGTCAAACGTTGTTTCTCGTTGTATATCCTTTAATTCTAGAGTTAAATTGATAAATACCGTGTACGAATTTGTTAACCCATTTGTTTTGGTTACTCGACGGCTCCGTTCTCGTGTAGCCTACATATTGCGTTTTTTTTTTAATTTGCTTACCGGGCTAAAGGTTAGCATGCTTAAAATAAGTAAGTCGTTTTGTTCAACAAATTTGAGTTGATAACTCAGCAGTTGTTTGCAATCAGAGCGACAATTTTTGAGATACTTATTAAAACTGTTTAAAGGTTGTCAAACGTTGTTTCTCGTGTATATCCTTTAATTCTAGAGTTAAATTGATAAATACCGTGTACGAATTTGTTTAACACATTTGGTTTGGTTACCCGACGGCTCCGTTCTCGTGTAGACTACATATTGCGTTTTTTTTAACTTGCTTACCGGGCTAAAGGTTAGCATGCTTAAAATACGTAAGTCGTTTTGTTCAACAAATTTGAGTAGATAACTCAGCAGTTGTTTGTATCAGAGCAACAATTTTTGAGATAGTTATTAAAACTGTTTAACGGTTGTCAAACGTTGTTTCCGTTGTATATCCTTTAATTCTAGAGTTAAACTGATAAATACCGTGTACGAATTTGTTTAACCCATTTGTTTTGGTTACTCGACGGTTCCGTTCTCGTGTAGCCTACATATTGCGTTTTTTTTTTTAATTTGCTTCCGGGCTAAAAGTTAGCATGCTTAAAATACGTAAGTCGTTTTGTTCAACAAATTTGAGTAGATAACTTAGCAGTTGTTTGCAACAGAGCGAAAATTTTTGAGATAGTTATTAAAACTGTTTAAAGGTTGTCAAAAGTTGTTTCTCGTTGTATATCCTTTAATTCTAGATTTAAATTAATAAATACCGTGTACGAATTTGTTTAACCCATTTGTTTTGGTTACTCCACGGCTCCGTTCTCGTTTAGCCTACATATTGCGTTTTTTTTTTTTCATTTGCTTACCGGGCTAAAGGCTAGCATGCTTAAAATACGTAAGTCGTTTTGTTCAACAAATTTGAGTAGATAACTCAGCAGTTGTTTGCATCAGAGCGACAATTTTTGAGATAGTTATTAAAACTGTTTAAAGGTTGTCAAACGTTGTTTCTCGTTGTATATCCTTTAATTCTAGAGTTAAATTGAAAAATACCGCGTACGAATTTGTTATCCCATTTGTTTTGGTTACTCGACGGCTCCGTTCTCGTGTAGCCGACATATTGCGTTTTTTTTTAACTTGCTTACCGGGCTAAAGGTTAGCACGCTTAAAATACGTAAGTCGTTTTGTTCAATAAATTTGAGTAGATAACTCAGCAGTTGTTTGCATCAGAGCGACAATTTTTGAGATAGTTATTAAAGGTGTTTAAAGGTTGTCAAACGTTCTTTCTCGAATTTGTTATCCCATTTGTTTTGGTTACTCGACGGCTCCGTTCTCGTGTAGCCGACATATTGCGTTTTTTTTTAATTTGCTTACCGGGCTAAAGGTTAGCATGCTTAAAATACGTAAGTCGTTTTGTTCAATAAATTTGAGTAGATAACTCAGCAGTTGTCTGCATCAGAGCGACAATTTTTGAGATAGTTATTAAAAGTGTTTAAAGGTTGTCAAACGTTGTTTCTCGTTTTATATCCTTTAATTCTAGATTTAAATTCATAAATACCGTGTACGAATTTGTTTAACCCATTTGTTTTGGTTACTCGACGGCTCCGTTCTCGTGTAGCCTACATATTACGTTTTTTTTTAATTTGCTTACCGGGCTAAATGTTAGCATGCTTAAAATACGTAAGTCGCTTTGTTCAACAAATTTGAGTAGATAACTCAGCAGTTGTTTGCATCAGAGCGCCAATTTTTGAGATAGTTATTAAAACTGTTTAAAGGTTGTCAAACGTTGTTTCTCGTTGTATATCCTTTAATTCTAGAGTTAAATTGAAAAATACCGCGTACGAATTTGTTATCCCATTTGTTTTGCTTACTCGACGGCTCCGTTCTCGTGTAGCCGACATATCGCGTTTTTTTTTTAATTTGCTTACCGGGCTAAAGGTTAGCATGCTTAAAATACGTAAGTCGTTTTGTTCAACAAATTTGAGTAGATAACTCAGCAGTTGTTTGCATCAGAGCGACAATTTTTGAGATAGTTATTAAAACTGTTTAAAGGTAGTCAAACATTGTTTCTCGTTGTATATCCTTTAATTCTAGAGTTAAATTGAAAAATACCGCGTACGAATTTGTTATTCCATTTGTTTTGGTTAGTCGACGGCTCCGTTCTCGTGTAGCCGACATATCGCGTTTTTTTTTAATTTGCTTACCGGGCTAAAGGTTAGCATGCTTAAAATACGTAAGTCGTTTTGTTCAACAAATTTGTGTAGATAACTCAGCAGTTGTTTGCATCAGAGCGACAATTTTTGAGATAGTTATTAAAACTGTTTAAAGGTTGTCAAACGTTGTTTCTCGTTGTATATCCTTTAATTGATAAATACCGTGTACGAATTTGTTTAACCCATTTGTTTTGGTTACTCGACGGCTCCGTTCTCGTGTAGCCTACAAATTGCGTTTTTTTTTTAATTTGCTTACCGGGCTAAAGGTTAGCATGCTTAAAATACGTAAGTCGTTTTGTTCAACAAATTTGAGTAGATAACTCAGCAGTTGTTTGCATCAGAGCGACAATTTTTGAGATAGTTATTAAAACTCTTTAAAGGTTGTCAAACGTTGTTTCTCGTTGTATATCCTTTAATTCTAGAGTTAAATTGTTAAATACCGTGTACGAATTTGTTTAACCCATTTGTTTTGGTTACTCGACGGCTCCGTTCTCGTGTAGCATACATATTGCGTTTTTTTATTTGCTTACCGGGCTAAAGGTTAGCATGCTTAAAATACGTAAGTCGTTTTGTTCAACAAATTTGAGTAGATAACTCAGCAGTTGTTTGTATCAGAGCGACAATTTTTGAGATAGTTATTAAAACTGTTTAAAGGTTGTCAAACGTTGTTTCTCGTTGTATATCCTTTAATTTTAGAGTTAAATTGATAAATACCATGTACGAATTTGTTTAACCCATTTGTTTTGGTTACTCGGCGGCTCCGTTTTCGTGTAGCCTACATATTGCGTTTTTTTTAATTTGCTTACCGGGCTAAAGGTTAGCATGCTTAAAATACGTAAGTCGTTTTGTTCAACAAATTTGAGTAGATAACTCAGCAGTTGTTTGCATCAGAGCGACAATTTTTGAGATAGTTATTAAAACTGTTTAAAGGTTGTCAAACGTTGTTTCTCGTTGTATATCCTTTAATTCTAGAGTTAAATTGAAAAATACCGCGTACGAATTTGTTATCCCATTTGTTTTGGTTACTCGACGGCTCCGTTCTCGTGTAGCTGACATATTGCGTTTTTTTTAATTTGCTTACCGGGCTAAAGGTTAGCATGCTTAAAATACGTAAGTCGTTTTGTTCAACAAATTTGAGTAGATAACTCAGCAGTTGTTTGCATCAGAGCGACAATTTTTGAGATAGTTATTAAAACTGTTTAAAGGTTGTCAAACGTTGTTTCTCGTTGTATATCCTTTAATTCTAGAGTTAAATTGATAAATACCGTGTACGAATTTGTTTAACCCATTTGTTTTGGTTACCCGACGGCTCCGTTCTCGTGTAGCCTACATATTGCGTTTTTTTTTAATTTGCTTACCGGGCTAAAGGTTAGCATGCTTAAAATACGTAAGTCGTTTTGTTCAACAAATTTGAGTAGATAACTCAGCAGTTGTTTGCATCAGAGCGACAATTTTTGAGATAGTTATTAAAACTGTTGAAAGGTTGTCAAACGTTGTTTCTCGTTGTATATCCTTTAATTCTAGAGCTAAATTGATAAATACCGTGTACGAATTTGTTTAACCCATTTGTTTTGGTTACTCGACGGCTCCGTTCTCGTGTAGCCTACATATTGCGTTTTTTTTTTAATTTGCTTACCGGGCTAAAAGTTAGCATGCTTAAAATACGTAAGTCGTTTTGTTCAACAAATTTGAGTAGATAACTCAGCAGTTGTTTGCATCAGAGCGACAATTTTTGAGATAGTTATTAAAACTGTTTAAAGGTTGTCAAACGTTGTTTCTCGTTGTATATCCTTTAATTCTAGAGTTAAATTGATAAATACCGTGTACGAATTTGTTTAACCCATTTGTTTTGGTTACTCGACGGCTCCGTTCTCGTGTAGCCTACATATTGCGTTTTTTTTTTAATTTGCTTACCGGGCTAAAGGTTAGCATGCTTAAAATAAGTAAGTCGTTTTGTTCAACAAATTTGAGTTGATAACTCAGCAGTTGTTTGCATCAGAGCGACAATTTTTGAGATACTTATTAAAACTGTTTAAAGGTTGTCAAACGTTGTTTCTCGTTGTATATCCTTTAATTCTAGAGTTAAATTGATAAATACCGTGTACGAATTTGTTTAACACATTTGGTTTGGTTACCCGACGGCTCCGTTCTCGTGTAGACTACATATTGCGTTTTTTTTAACTTGCTTACCGGGCTAAAGGTTAGCATGCTTAAAATACGTAAGTCGTTTTGTTCAACAAATTTGAGTAGATAACTCAGCAGTTGTTTGTATCAGAGCAACAATTTTTGAGATAGTTATTAAAACTGTTTAACGGTTGTCAAACGTTGTTTCTCGTTGTATATCCTTTAATTCTAGAGTTAAACTGATAAATACCGTGTACGAATTTGTTTAACCCATTTGTTTTGGTTACTCGACGGTTCCGTTCTCGTGTAGCCTACATATTGCGTTTTTTTTTTAATTTGCTTCCCGGGCTAAAAGTTAGCATGCTTAAAATACGTAAGTCGTTTTGTTCAACAAATTTGAGTAGATAACTTAGCAGTTGTTTGCAACAGAGCGAAAATTTTTGAGATAGTTATTAAAACTGTTTAAAGGTTGTCAAAAGTTGTTTCTCGTTGTATATCCTTTAATTCTAGATTTAAATTAATAAATACCGTGTACGAATTTGTTTAACCCATTTGTTTTGGTTACTCCACGGCTCCGTTCTCGTTTAGCCTACATATTGCGTTTTTTTTTTTCATTTGCTTACCGGGCTAAAGGCTAGCATGCTTAAAATACGTAAGTCGTTTTGTTCAACAAATTTGAGTAGATAACTCAGCAGTTGTTTGCATCAGAGCGACAATTTTTGAGATAGTTATTAAAACTGTTTAAAGGTTGTCAAACGTTGTTTCTCGTTGTATATCCTTTAATTCTAGAGTTAAATTGAAAAATACCGCGTACGAATTTGTTATCCCATTTGTTTTGGTTACTCGACGGCTCCGTTCTCGTGTAGCCGACATATTGCGTTTTTTTTAACTTGCTTACCGGGCTAAAGGTTAGCACGCTTAAAATACGTAAGTCGTTTTGTTCAATAAATTTGAGTAGATAACTCAGCAGTTGTTTGCATCAGAGCGACAATTTTTGAGTTAGTTATTAAAGGTGTTTAAAGGTTGTCAAACGTTCTTTCTCGAATTTGTTATCCCATTTGTTTTGGTTACTCGACGGCTCCGTTCTCGTGTAGCCGACATATTGCGTTTTTTTTTAATTTGCTTACCGGGCTAAAGGTTAGCATGCTTAAAATACGTAAGTCGTTTTGTTCAATAAATTTGAGTAGATAACTCAGCAGTTGTCTGCATCAGAGCGACAATTTTTGAGATAGTTATTAAAAGTGTTTAAAGGTTGTCAAACGTTGTTTCTCGTTTTATATCCTTTAATTCTAGATTTAAATTCATAAATACCGTGTACGAATTTGTTTAACCCATTTGTTTTGGTTACTCGACGGCTCCGTTCTCGTGTAGCCTACATATTACGTTTTTTTTTAATTTGCTTACCGGGCTAAATGTTAGCATGCTTAAAATACGTAAGTCGCTTTGTTCAACAAATTTGAGTAGATAACTCAGCAGTTGTTTGCATCAGAGCGCCAATTTTTGAGATAGTTATTAAAACTGTTTAAAGGTTGTCAAACGTTGTTTCTCGTTGTATATCCTTTAATTCTAGAGTTAAATTGAAAAATACCGCGTACGAATTTGTTATCCCATTTGTTTTGCTTACTCGACGGCTCCGTTCTCGTGTAGCCGACATATCGCGTTTTTTTTTAATTTGCTTACCGGGCTAAAGGTTAGCATGCTTAAAATACGTAAGTCGTTTTGTTCAACAAATTTGAGTAGATAACTCAGCAGTTGTTTGCATCAGAGCGACAATTTTTGAGATAGTTATTAAAACTGTTTAAAGGTAGTCAAACATTGTTTCTCGTTGTATATCCTTTAATTCTAGAGTTAAATTGAAAAATACCGCGTACGAATTTGTTATTCCATTTGTTTTGGTTAGTCGACGGCTCCGTTCTCGTGTAGCCGACATATTGCGTTTTTTTTTAATTTGCTTACCGGGCTAAAAGTTAGCATGCTTAAAATACGTAAGTCGTTTTGTTCAAAAAATTTGAGTAGATAACCCAGCAGTTGTTTGCATAAGAGCGACAATTTTTGAGATAGTTATTAAAACTCTTTAAAGGTTGTCAAACGTTGTTTCTCGTTGTATATCCTTTAATTCTAGAGTTAAATTGATAAATACCGTGTACGAATTTGTTTAACCCATTTGTATTGGTTACTCGACGACTCCGTTCTCGTGTAGCCTACGTATTGCGTTTTTTTTTTAATTTGCTTACCGGGCTAAAGGTTAGCATGCTTAAAATACGTAAGTCGTTTTGTTCAACAAATTTGAGTAGATAACTCAGCAGTTGTTTGCATCAGAGCGACAATTTTTGAGAAAGTTATTAAAACTGTTTAAAGGTTGTCAAACGCTGTTTCTCGTTGTATATCCTTTAATTCTAGAGTTAAATTGATAAATACCGTGTAAGAATTTGTTTAACCCATTTGTTTTGGTTACTCGACGGCTCCGTTCTCGTGTAGCCTACATATTGCGTTTTTTTTTTTTAATTTGCTTACCGGGCTAAAGGTTAGCATGCTTAAAATACGTAAGTCGTTTTGTTCAACAAATTTGAGTAGATAACTCAGCAGTTGTTTGCATCAGAGCGATTATTTTTGAGATAGTTATTAAAACTGTTTAAAGGTTGTCAAACGTTGTTTCTCGTTGTATATCCTTTAATTCTAGAGTTAAATTGATAAATACCGTGTACGAATTTGTTTAACCCATTTGTTTTGGTTACTCGACGGCTCCGTTCTCGTGTAGCCTACATATTGCGTTTTTTTTAAATTTGCTTACCGGGCTAAAGGTTAGCTTGCCTAAAATACGTAAGTCGTTTTGTGCAACAAATTTGAGTAGATAACTCAGCAGTTGTTTGCATCAGAGCGACAATTTTTGAGATAGTTATTAAAACTGTTTAAAGGTTGTCAAACGTTGTTTCTCGTTGTCGACAATTTTTGAGATAGTTATTAAAACTGTTTAAAGGTTGTCAAACGTTGTTTCTCGTTGTATATCCTTTAAGTCTAGAGTTAAATTGATAAATACCGTGTACGAATTTGTTTAACCCATTTGTTTTGGTTACTCGACGGCTCCGTTCTCGTGTAGCCTACATATTGCGTTTTTTTTAATTTGCTTACCGGGCTAAAGGTTAGCATGCTTAAAATACGTAAGTCGTTTTGTTCAACAAATTTGAGTAGATAACTCAGCATTTGTTTGCATCAGAGCGACAATTTTTGAGATAGTTATTAAAACTGTTTAAAGGTTGTCAAACGTTGTTTCTCGTGTTATATCCTTTAATTCTAGAGTTAAATTGATAAATACCGTGTACGAATTTGTTTAACCCATTTGTTTCGGTTACTCGACGGCTCCGTTCTCGTGTAGCCTACGAATTGCGTTTTTTTTAAAGTTGCTTACCGGGCTAAAGGTTAGCATGCTTAAAATACGTAAGTCATTTTGTTCAACAATTTTGAGTAGATAACTCAGCAGTTGTTTGCATCAGAGCAACAATTTTTGAGATAGTTATTAAAACTTTTTAAAGGTTGTCAAACGTTGTTTCTCGTTGTATATCCTTTAAGTCTAAAGTTAAATTGATAAATACCGTGTACGAATTTGTTATCCCATTTGTTTTGGTTACTCGACGGCTCCGTTCTCGTGTAGCCTACATATTGCGTTTTTTTTAATTTGCTTACCGGGCTAAAGGCTAGCATGCTTAAAATACGTAAGTCGTTTTGTTCAATAAATTTGAGTAGATAACTCAGCAGTTGTTTGCATCAGAGCGACAATTTTTGAGATAGTTATTAAAACTGTTTAAAGGTTTTCAAACGTTGTTTCTCGTTGTATATCCTTTAATTCTAGAGTTAAATTGATAAATACCGTGTACGAATTTGTTTATCCCATTTGTTTTGGTTACTCGACGGCTCCGTTCTCGTGTAGTCTACATATTGCGTTTTTTTTTTAATTTGCTTACCGGGCTAAAGGTTAGCATGCTTAAAATACGTAAGTCGTTTTATTCAACAAATTTGAGTAGATAACGCAGCAGTTGTTTGCATCAGAGCGACAATTTTTGAGATAGTTATTAAAACTGTTTAAAGGTTTTCAAACGTTGTTTCTCGTTGTATATCCTTTAATTCTAGAGTTAAATTGATAAATACCGTGTACGAATTTGTTTAACCCATTTGTTTTGGTTACTCGACGGCTCCGTTCTCGTGTAGCCTACATATTGCGTTTTTTTTTAATTTGCTTACCGGGCTAAAGGTTTGCATGCTTAAAATACGTAAGTCGTTTTGTTCAACAAATATGAGTAGATAACTCAGCAGTTGTTTACATCAGAGCGACAATTTTTGAGATAGTTATTAAAAATGTTTATGGTTACTCGACGGCTCCGTTATCGTGTAGCCTACATATTGCGTTTTTTTTAATTTGCTTACCGGGCTAAAGGTTAGCATGCTTAAAATACGTAAGTCGTTTTGTTCAACAAATTTGAGTAGATAACTCAGCAGTTGTTTGCATCAGAACGACAATTTTTGAGATAGTTATTAAAACTGTTTAAAGGTTTTCAAACGTTGTTTCTCGTTGTATATCCTTTAATTCTAGAGTTAAATTGATAAATACCGTGTACGAATTTGTTTAACCCATTTGTTTTGGTTACTCGACGGCTCCGTTCTCGTGTAGTCTACATATTGCGTTTTTTTTTTAATTTGCTTACCGGGCTAAAGGTTAGCATGCTTAAAATACGTAAGTCGTTTTTTTGTTCTACAAATTTGAGTTGTTTTTTAATTTGCTTACCGGGCTAAAGGTTAGCATGCTTAAAATACGTAAGTCGTTTTATTCAACAAATTTGAGTAGATAACGCAGCAGTTGTTTGCATCAGAGCGACAATTTTTGAGATAGTTATTAAAACTGTTTAAAGGTTTTCAAACGTTGTTTCTCGTTGTATATCCTTTAATTCTAGAGTTAAATTGATAAATACCGTGTACGAATTTGTTTAACCCATTTGTTTTGGTTACTCGACGGCTCCGTTCTCGTGTAGCCTACATATTGCGTTTTTTTTAATTTGCTTACCGGGCTAAAGGTTAGCATGCTTAAAACACGTAAGTCGTTTTGTTCAACAAATTTGAGTAGATAACTCAGCAGTTGTTTCCATCAGAGCGACAATTTTTGAGATAGTTATTAAAACTGTTTAAAGGTTTTCAAACGTTGTTTCTCGTTGTATATCCTTTAATTCTAGAGTTAAATTGATAAATACCGTGTACGAATTTGTTTAACCCATTTGTTTTAGTTACTCGACGGCTCCGTTCTCGTGTAGCCTACATATTGCGTTTTTTTTAATTTGCTTACCGAGCTAAAGGTTAGCATGCTTAAAACACGTAAGTCGTTTTGTTCAACAAATTTGAGTAGATAACTCAGCAGTTGTTTGCATCAGAGCGACAATTTTTGAGATAGTTATTAAAACTGTTTAAAGGTTTTCAAACGTTGTTTCTCGTTGTATATCCTTTAATTCTAGAGTTAAATTGATAAATTCCGTGTACGAATTTGTTTAACCCATTTGTTTTGGTTACTCGACGGCTCCGTTCTCGAGTAGCCTACATATTGCGTGTTTTTTTAATTTGATAACCGGGCTAAAAGTTAGCATGCTTAAAATACGTAAGTCGTTTTGTTCAACAAATTTGAGTAGATAACTCAGCAGTTGTTTGCATCAGAGCGACAATTTCTGAGATAGTTATTAAAACTGTTTAAAGGTTTTCAAACGTTGTTTCTCATTGTATATCCTTTAATTCTAGAGTTAAATTGATAAATACCGTGTACGAATTTGTTTAACCCATTTGTTTTGGTTACTCGACGGCTCCGTTCTCGAGCAGCCTACATATTGCGTTTTTTTTTAATTTGATAACCGGGCTAAAGGTTAGCATGCTTAAAATACGTAAGTCGTTTTGTTCAACAAATTTGTACGAATTTGTTTAACCCATTTGTTTTGGTTACTCGACGGCTCCGTTCTCGTGTAGCCGACATATTGCGTTTTTTTTTTTAATTTGCTTACCGGGCTAAAGGTTAGCATGCTTAAAATACGTAAGTCGTTTTGTTCAACAAGTTTGAGTAGATAACTCAGCAGTTGTTTGCATCAGAGCGACAATTTTTGAGATAGTTATTAAAACTGTTAAGGGTTGTCAAACGTTGTTTCTCGTTGTATATCCTTTAATTCTAGAGCTAAATTGATAAATACCGTGTATAATTTGTTTAACCCATTTTTTTTGGTTACTCGACGGCTCCGTTCTCGTGTAGCCTACATATTGCGTTTTTTTTTTAATTTGCTTACCGGGCTAAAGGTTAGCACGCTTAAAATACGCAAGTCGTTTTGTTCAACAAATTTGAGTAGATAACTCAGCAGTTGTTTGCATCAGAGCGACAATTTTTGAGATAGTTATTAAAACTATTTAAAGGTTGTCAAACGATGTTTCTCGTTGTATATCCTTTAATTCTAGAGTTAAATTCATAAATACCGTGTACGAATTTGTCTAACCCATTTGTTTTGGTTACTCGACGGCTCCGTTCTCGTGTAGCCTACATATTGCGTTTTTTTTTTAATTTGCTTACCTGGCTAAAGGTTAGCAGGCTTAAAACACGTAAGTCGTTTTGTTCAACAAATTTGAGTAGATAACTCAGCAGTTGTTTGCATCAGAGCGACAATTTTTGAGATAGTTATTAAAACTGTTTAAAGGTTGTGAAACGTTGTTGCTCGTTGTATATCCTTTAATTCTAGAGTTATAAAGATAAATACCGTGTACGAATTTGTTCAACCCATTTGTTTTGGTTACTCGACGGCTCCGTTCTCGTGTAGCCTACATATTACGTTTTTTTTATTTGCTTACCGGGCTAAAGGTTAGCATGCTTAAAATACGTAAGTCGTTTTGCTCAAAAAATTTGAGTAGATAACTCAGCAGTTGTTTGTATCAGAGCGACAATTTTTGAGATAGTTATTAAAACTGTTTAAAGGTTGTCAAACGTTGTTTCTCGTTGTATATCCTCTAATTCTAGAGTTAAATTGATAAATACCGTGTACGAATTTGTTTAACCCATTTGTTTTGGTTACTCGACGGCTCCGTCCTCAAGTAGCCTACATATTGCGTTTTTTTTTTTAATTTGATAACCGGGCTAAAGGTTAGCATGCTTAAAATACGTAAGTCGTTTTGTTCAACAAATTTGAGTAGATAACTCAGCAGTTGTTTGCATCAGAGCGACAATTTTTGAGATAGTTATTAAAACTGTTTAAAGGTTGTCGTAGCCTACATATTGCGTTTTTTTTAATTTCCTTACTGGGCTAAAGGTTAGCGTGTTTAAAATACGCAAGTCGTTTTGTCCAACAAATTTGAGTAGATAACTCAGCAGTTGTTTGCATCAGAGCGACAATTTTTGACATAATTATTAAAACTATTTAAAGGTTGTAAACGATGTTTCTCGTTGTATATCCTTTAATACTAGAGTTAAATTGATAAATACCGTGTACGAATTTGTTTAACCCATTTGTTTTGGTTACTCGACGGCTCCGTTCTCGTGTAGCCTACATATTGCGTTTTTGTTTTTAATTTGCTTACCGGGCTAAAGGTTAGCATGCTTAAAATACGTAACTCGTTTTGTTCAACAAATTTGAGTAGATAACTCAGCAGTTGTTTGCATCAGAGCGACAATTTTTGAGATAGTTATTAAACTGTTTAAAGGTTGTCAAACGTTGTTTCTCGTTGTATATCCTTTAATTCTAGAGTTAAATTGATAAATACCGTGTAGAATTTGTTTAACCCATTTGTTTTGGTTACTCGACGGCTCCGTTCTCGTGTAGCCTACATATTGCGTTTTTTTTTTAATTTGCTTACCGGGCTAAAGGTTAGCACGCTTAAAATACGTAAGTCGTTTTGTCCAACAAATTTGAGTAGATAACTCAGCAGTTGTTTGCATCAGAGCGACAATTTTTGAGATAGTTATTAAAACTATTTAAAGGTTGTCAAACGATGTTTCTCGTTGTATATCCTTTAATACTAGAGTTAAATTGATAAATACCGTGTACGAATTTGTTTAACCCATTTGTTTTGGTTACTCGATGGCTCCGTTCTCGTGTAGCCTACATATTGCGTTTTTTTTTTTTAATTTGCTTACATGGCTAAAGGTTAGCATGCTTAAAATACGTAAGTCGTTTTGTTCAACAAATTTGAGTAGATAACTCAGCAGTTGTTTGTATCAGAGCGACAATTTTTGAGATAGTTATTAAAACTGTTTAAAGGTTGTCAAACGTTGTTCCTCGTTGTATATCCTTTAATTCTAGAGTTAAATTGAAAAATACCGTGTACGAATTTGTTATCCCATTTGTTTTGGTTACCCGACGGCTCCGTTTACGTGTAGCCTACATATTGCGTTTTTTTTTAATTTGATAACCGGGCTAAAGGTTAGCATGCTTAAAATACGTAAGTCGTTTTGTTCAACAAATTTGAGTAGATAACTCAGCAGTTGTTTGCATCAGAGCGACAATTTCTGAGATAGTTATTAAAACTGTTTAAAGGTTTTCAAACGTTGTTTCTCATTGTATATCCTTTAATTCTAGAGTTAAATTGATAAATACCGTGTACGAATTTGTTTAACCCATTTGTTTTGGTTACTCGACGGCTCCGTTCTCGAGCAGCCTACATATTGCGTTTTTTTTTTAATTTGATAACCGGGCTAAAGGTTAGCATGCTTAAAATACGTAAGTCGTTTTGTTCAACAAATTTGTACGAATTTGTTTAACCCATTTGTTTTGGTTACTCGATGGCTCCGTTCTCGTGTAGCCTACATATTGCGTTTTTTTTTTTTAATTTGCTTACCTGGCTAAAGGTTAGCATGCTTAAAATACGTAAGTCGTTTTGTTCAACAAATTTGAGTAGATAACTCAGCAGTTGTTTGCATCAGAGCGACAATTTCTTAGATAGTTATTAAAACTGTTTAAAGGTTTTCAAACGTTGTTTCTCATTGTATATCCTTTAATTCTAGAGTTAAATTGATAAATACCGTGTACGAATTTGTTTAACCCATTTGTTTTGGTTACTCGACGGCTCCGTTCTCGAGCAGCCTACATATTGCGTTTTTTTTTAAATTTGATAACCGGGCTAAAGGTTAGCATGCTTAAAATACGTAAGTCGTTTTGTTCAAAAAATTTGAGTAGATAACTCAGCAGTTGTTTGTATCAGAGCGACGATTTTTGAGATAGTTATTAAAACTGTTTAAAGGTTGTCAAACGTTGTTTCTCGTTGTATATCCTCTAATTCTAGAGTTAAATTGATAAATACCGTGTACGAATTTGTTTAACCCATTTGTTTTGGTTACTCGACGGCTCCGTGCTCGAGTAGCCTACATATTGCGTTTTTTTTTTAATTTGATAACCGGGCTAAAGGTTAACATGCTTAAAATACGTAAGTCGTTTTGTTCAACAAATTTGAGTAGATAACTCAGCAGTTGTTTGCATCAGAGCGACAATTTTTGAGATAGTTATTAAAACTGTTTAAAGGTTGTCGTAGCCTACATATTGCGTTTTTTTTAATTTCCTTACTGGGCTAAAGGTTAGCGTGTTTAAAATACGCAAGTCGTTTTGTCCAACAAATTTGAGTAGATAACTCAGCAGTTGTTTGCATCAGAGCGACAATTTTTGAGATAGTTATTAAACTGTTTAAAGGTTGTCAAACGTTGTTTCTCGTTGTATATCCTTTAATTCTAGAGTTAAATTGATAAATACCGTGTAGAATTTGTTTAACCCATTTGTTTTGGTTACCCGACGGCTCCGTTCTCGAGTAGCCTACATATTGCGTTTTTTTTTTAATTTGCTTACCGGGCTAAAGGTTAGCACGCTTAAAATACGTAAGTCGTTTTGTTCAACAAATTTGAGTAGATAACTCAGCAGTTGTTTGCATCAGAGCGACAATTTTTGAGATAGTTATTAAAACTATTTAAAGGTTGTCAAACGATGTTTCTCGTTGTATATCCTTTAATACTAGAGTTAAATTGATAAATACCGTGTACGAATTTGTTTAACCCATTTGTTTTGGTTACTCGATGGCTCCGTTCTCGTGTAGCCTACATATTGCGTTTTTTTTTTTAATTTGCTTACCTGGCTAAAGGTTAGCATGCTTAAAATACGTAAGTCGTTTTGTTCAACAATTTTGAGTAGATAACTCAGCAGTTGTTTGTATCAGAGCGACAATATTTGAGATAGTTATTAAAACTGTTTAAAGGTTGTCAAACGTTGTTCCTCGTTGTATATCCTTTAATTCTAGAGTTAAATTGAAAAATACCGTGTACGAATTTGTTATCCCATTTGTTTTGGTTACTCGACGGCTCCGTTCTCGTGTAGCCTACATATTGCGTTTTTTTTTAATTTGCTTACCGAGCTAAAGGCTAGCATGCTTAAAATACGTAAGTCGTTTCGTTCAACAAATTTGAGTAGATAACTCAGCAGTTGTTTGCATCAGAGCGACAATTTTTGAGATAGTTATTAAAACTGTTTAAAGGTTTTCAAACGTTGTTTCTCGTTGTATATCCTTTAATTCTAGAGTTAAATTGATAAATACCGTGTACGAATTTGTTTAACCCATTTGTTTTGGTTACTCGACGGCTCCGTTCTCGTGTAGCCTACATATTGCGTTTTTTTTTAATTTGCTTACCGGGCTAAAGGTTAGCATGCTTAAAATACGTAAGTCGTTTTATTCAACAAATTTGAGTAGATAACTCAGCAGTTGTTTGCATCAGAGCGACAATTTTTGAGATAGTTATTAAAACTGTTTAAAGGTTTTCAAACGTTGTTTCTAGTTGTATATCCTTTAATTCTAGAGTTAAGTTGATAAATACTGTGTACGAATTTGTTTAACCCATTTGTTTTGGTTTCTCGACGGCTCCGTTCTCGTGTAGCCTACATATTGCGTTTTTTTTTTAATTTGCTTACCGGGCTAAAGGTTAGCATGCTTAAAATACGTAAGTCGTTTTGTTCAACAAATTTGAGTAGATAACTCAGCAGTTGTTTGTATCAGAGCGACAATTTTTGAGATAGTTATTAAAACTTTTTAAAGGTTGTCAAACTTTGTTTCTCGTTGTATATGCCTTAATTCTAGAGTTAAATTGATAAATACCGTGTACGAATTTGTTTAACATTTGTTTTGGTTACTCGACGGCTCCGTTCTCGTGTAGGCTACATATTGCGTTTTTTTTTTAATTTGCTTACCGGGCTAAAGGTTAGCATGCTTAAAATACGTAAGTCGTTTTGTTCAACAAATATGAGTAGATAACTCAGCAGTTGTTTACATCAGAGCGACAATTTTTGAGATAGTTATTAAAAACGTTTATGGTTACTCGACGGCCCCGTTCTCGTGTAGCCTACGTATTGCGTTTTTTTTTAATTTGCTTACCCGGCTAAAGGTTAGCATGCTTAAAATACGTAAGTCGTTTTGTTCAACAAATTTGAGTAGATAACTCAGCAGTTGTTTGCATCAGAGCGACAATTTTTAGATAGTTATTAAAACTGTTTAAAGGTTTTCAAACGTTGTTTCTCGTTGTATATCCTTTAATTCTAGAGTTAAATTGATAAATACCGTGTACGAATTTGTTTAACCCATTTGTTTCGGTTACTCGAAGGCTCCGTTCTCGAGTAGCCTACATATTGCGTTTTTTTTTTAATTTGATAACCGGGCTAAAAGGTTAGCATGCTTAAAATACGTAAGTCGTTTTGTTCAACAAATTTGAGTAGATAACTCAGCAGTTATTTGCATCAGAGCGACAATTTTTGAGATAATTATTAAAACTGTTTAAAGGTTTTCAAACGTTGTTCTTCGTTGTATATCCTTTAATTCTAGAGTTAAATTGATAAATACCGTGTACGAATTTGTTTAACATTTGTTTTGGTTACTCGACGGCTCCGTTCTCGTGTAGGCTACATATTGCGTTTTTTTTTTAATTTGCTTACCGGGCTAAAGGTTAGCATGCTTAAAATACGTAAGTCGTTTTTTTGTTCTACAAATTTGAGTAGATAACTCAGCAGTTGTTTGCATCAGAGCGACAATTTTTGAGATAATTATTAAAACTGTTTAAAGGTTTTCAAACGTTGTTTCTCGTTGTATATCCTTTAATTCTAGAGTTAAATTGATAAATACCGTGTACGAATTTGTTTAACCCATTTGTTTTGGTTACTCGACGGCTCCGTTCTCGTGTAGCCTACATATTGCGTTTTTTTTAATTTGCTTACCGGGCTAAAGGTTAGCATGCTTAAAACACGTAAGTCGTTTTGTTCAACAAATTTGAGTAGATAACTCAGCAGTTGTTTCCATCAGAGCGACAATTTTTGAGATAGTTATTAAAACTGTTTAAAGGTTTTCAAACGTTGTTTCTCGTTGTATATCCTTTAATTCTAGAGTTAAATTGATAAATACCGTGTACGAATTTGTTTAACCCATTTGTTTTAGTTACTCGACGGCTCCGTTCTCGTGTAGCCTACATATTGCGTTTTTTTTTAATTTGCTTACCGGGCTAAAGGTTAGCATGCTTAAAACACGTAAGTCGTTTTGTTCAACAAATTTGAGTAGATAACTCAGCAGTTGTTTGCATCAGAGCGACAATTTTTGAGATAGTTATTAAAACTGTTTAAAGGTTATCAAACGTTGTTTCTCGTTGTATATCCTTTAATTCTAGAGTTAAATTGATAAATTCCGTGTACGAATTTGTTTAACCCATTTGTTTTGGTTACTCGACGGCTCCGTTCTCAAGTAGCCTACATATTGCGTTTTTTTTTTAATTTGATAACCGGGCTAAAGGTTAGCATGCTTAAAATACGTAAGTCGTTTTGTTCAACAAATTTGAGTAGATAACTCAGCAGTTGTTTGCATCAGAGCGACAATTTTTGAGATAGTTATTAAAACTGTTTAAAGGTTTTCAAACGTTGTTTCTCATTGTATATCCTTTAATTCTAGAGTTCAATTGATAAATACCGTGTACGAATTTGTTTAACCCATTTGTTTTGGTTACTCGACGGCTCCGTTCTCGAGCAGCCTACATATTTCGTTTTTTTTAATTAGATAACCGGGCTAAAGATTAGCATGCTTAAAATACGTAAGTCGTTTTGTTCAACAAATTTGTACGAATTTGTTTAACCCATTTGTTTTGGTTACTCGACGGCTCCGTTCTCGTGTAGCCTACATATTGCGTTTTTTTTTTAATTTGCTTACCGGGCTAAAGGTTAGCATGCTTAAAATACGTAAGTCGTTTTGTTCAACAAATTTGAGTAGATAACTCAGCAGTTGTTTGCATCAGAGCGACAATTTTTGAGATAGTTATTAAAACTGTGTAAAGGTTGTCAAACGTTGTTTCTCGTTGTATATCCTTTAATTCTAGAGTTAAATTGATAAATACCGTGTAGAATTTGTTTAACCCATTTTTTTTGGTTACTCGACGGCTCCTTTCTCGTATAGCCTACATATTGCGTTTTTTTTAATTTGCTTACCGGGCTAAAGGTTAGCATGCTTAAAATACGTAAGTCGTTTTGTTCAACAAATTTGAGTAGATAACTCAGCAGTTGTTTGCATCAGAGCGACAATTTTTGAGATAGTTATTAAAACTGTTTAAAGGTTGTCTAACGTTGTTTCTCGTTGTATATCCTTTAATTCTAGAGTTAAATTGATAAATACCGTGTAGAATTTGTTTAACCCATTTGTTTTGGTTACTCGATGGCTCCGTTCTCGTGTAGCCTACATATTGCGTTTTTTTTTTAATTTGCTTACCGGGCTAAAGGTTAGCACGCTTAAAATACGCAAGTCGTTTTGTTCAACAAATTTGAGTAGATAACTCAGCAGTTGTTTGCATCAGAGCGACAATTTTTGAGATAGTTATTAAAACTATTTAAAGGTTGTCAAACGATGTTTCTCGTTGTATATCCTTTAATTCTAGAGTTAAATTGATAAATACCGTGTACGAATTTGTTTAACCCATTTGTTTTGGTTACTCGACGGCTCCGTTCTCGTGTAGCCTACATATTGCGTTTTTTTTTTTAATTTGCTTACCTGGCTAAAGGTTAGCAGGCTTAAAACACGTAAGTCGTTTTGTTCAACAAATTTGAGTAGATAATTCAGCAGTTGTTTGCATCAGAGCGACAATTTTTGAGATAGTTATTAAAACTGTTTAAAGGTTGTGAAACGTTGTTTCTCGTTGTATATCCTTTAATTCTAGAGTTATAAAGATAAATACCGTGTACGAATTTGTTTAACCCATTTGTTTTGGTTACTCGACGGCTCCGTTCTCGTGTAGCCTACATATTACGTTTTTTTTATTTGCTTACCGGGCTAAAGGTTAGCATGCTTAAAATACGTAAGTCGTTTTGTTCAAAAAATTTGAGTAGATAACTCAGCAGTTGTTTGTATCAGAGCGACAATTTTTGAGATAGTTATTAAAACTGTTTAAAGGTTGTCAAACGTTGTTTCTCGTTGTATATCCTTTAATACTAGAGTTAAATTGATAAATACCGTGTACGAATTTGTTTAACCCATTTGTTTTGGTTACTCGGCGGCTCCGTGCTCGAGTAGCCTACATATTGCGTTTTTTTTTAATTTGATAACCGGGCTAAAGATTAGCATGCTTAAAATACGTAAGTCGTTTTGTTCAACAAATTTGAGTAGATAACTCAGCAGTTGTTTGCATCAGAGCGACAATTTTTGAGATAGTTATTAAAACTATTTAAAGGTTGTCAAACGATGTTTCTCGTTGTATATCCTTTAATACTAGAGTTAAATTGATAAATACCGTGCACGAATTTGTTTAACACATTTGTTTTGGTTACTCGGCGGCTCCGTGCTCGAGTAGCCTACATATTGCGTTTTTTTTTAATTTGATAACCGGGCTAAAGATTAGCATGCTTAAAATACGTAAGTCGTTTTGTTCAACAAATTTGAGTAGATAACTCAGCAGTTGTTTGCATCAGAGCGACAATTTTTGAGATAGTTACTAAAACTGTTTAAAGGTTGTCAAACGTTGTTTCTCGTTGTATATCCTTTAATTCTAGAGTTAAATTGATAAATACCGTGTACGAATTTGTTTAACCCATTTGTTTTGGTTACTCGGCGGCTCCGTGCTCGAGTAGCCTACATATTGCGTTTTTTTTTAATTTGATAACCGGGCTAAAGATTAGCATGCTTAAAATACGTAAGTCGTTTTGTTCAACAAATTTGAGTAGATAACTCAGCAGTTGTTTGTATCAGAGCGACAATTTTTGAGATAGTTATTAAAACTGTTTAAAGGTTGTCAAACGTTGTTTCTCGTTGTATATCCTTTAATTCTAGAGTTAAATTGATAAATACCGTGTACGAATTTGTTTAACACATTTGTTTTGGTTACTCGGCGGCTCCGTGCTCGAGTAGCCTACATATTGCGTTTTTTTTTAATTTGATAACCGGGCTAAAGATTAGCATGCTTAAAATACGTAAGTCGTTTTGTTCAACAAATTTGAGTAGATAACTCAGCAGTTGTTTGCATCAGAGCGACAATTTTTGAGATAGTTATTAAAACTGTTTAAAGGTTGTCAAACGTTGTTTCTCGTTGTATATCCTTTAATACTAGAGTTAAATTGATAAATACCGTGTACGAATTTGTTTAACCCATTTGTTTTGGTTACTCGGCGGCTCCGTGCTCGAGTAGCCTACATATTGCGTTTTTTTTTAATTTGATAACCGGGCTAAAGATTAGCATGCTTAAAATACGTAAGTCGTTTTGTTCAACAAATTTGAGTAGATAACTCAGCAGTTGTTTGTATCAGAGCGACAATTTTTGAGATAGTTATTAAAACTGTTTAAAGGTTGTCAAACGTTGTTTCTCGTTGTATATCCTTTAATTCTAGAGTTAAATTGATAAAAACCGTGTACGAATTTGTTTAACACATTTGTTTTGGTTACTCGGCGGCTCCGTGCTCGAGTAGCCTACATATTGCGTTTTTTTTTAATTTGATAACCGGGCTAAAGATTAGCATGCTTAAAATACGTAAGTCGTTTTGTTCAACAAATTTGAGTAGATAACTCAGCAGTTGTTTGCATCAGAGCGACAATTTTTGAGATAGTTACTAAAACTGTTTAAAGGTTGTCGTAGCCTACATATTGCGTTTTTTTAATTTGCTTACTGGGCTAAAGGTTAGCGTGTTTAAAATACGCAAGTCGTTTTGTTCAACAAATTTGAGTAGATAACTCAGCAGTTGTTTGCATCAGAGCGACAATTTTTGAGATAGTTATTAAAACTATTTAAAGGTTGTAAACGATGTTTCTCGTTGTATATCCTTTAATACTAGAGTTAAATTGATAAATACCGTGTACGAATTTGTTTAACCCATTTGTTTTGGTTACTCGAAGGCTCCGTTTTCGTGTAGCCTACATATTGCGTTTTTTTTTTTTAATTTGCTTACCGGGCTAAAGGTTAGCATGCTTAAAATACGTAAGTCGTTTTGTTCAACAAATTTGAGTAGATAACTCAGCAGTTGTTTGCATCAGAGCTACAAATTTTGAGATAGTTATTAAAACTGTTTAAAGGTTGTCAAACGTTGTTTCTCGTTGTATATCCTTTAATTCTAGAGTAAAATTGATAAATACCGTGTACGAATTTGTTTAACCCATTTGTTTTCGTTACTCGACGGCTCCGTTCTCGTGTAGCCTACATATTGCGTTTTTTTTTTAATTTGCTTACCGGGCTAAAGGTTAGCATGCTTAAAATACGTAAGTCGTTTTGTTCAACAAATTTGAGTAGATAACTCAGCAGTTGTTTGCATCAGAGCGACAATTTTTGAGATAGTTATTACAACTGTTTAAAGGTTGTCAAACGTTGTTTCTCGTTGTATATCCTTTAATTCTAGAGTTAATTTGATAAATACCGTGTAGAATTTGTTTAACCCATTTGTTTTGGTTACTCGACGGCTCCGTTCTCGTGTAGCCTACATATTGCATTTTTTTTTTAATTTGCTTACCGGGCTAAAGGTTAGCACGCTTAAAATACGTAAGTCGTTTTGTTCAACAAATTTGAGTAGATAACTCATCAGTTGTTTGCATCAGAGCGACAATTTTTGAGATAGTTATTAAAACTATTTAAAGGTTGTCAAACGATGTTTCTCGTTGTATATCCTTTAATACTAGAGTTAAATTGATAAATACCGTGCACGAATTTGTTTAACCCATTTGTTTTGGTTACTCGATGGCTCCGTTCTCGTGTAGCCTACATATTGCGTTTTTTTTTTTAAATTTGCTTACCTGGCTAAAGGTTAGCATGCTTAAAATACGTGAGTCGTTTTTTTCAACAAATTTGAGTAGATAACTCAGCAGTTGTTTGCATCAGAGCGACAATTTTTGAGATAGTTATTAAAACTGTTTAAAGGTTGTGAAACGTTGTTTCTCGTTGTCGACAATTTTTGATATAGTTATTAAAACTGTTTAAAGGTTGTCAAACGTTATTTCTCGTTGTATATCCTTTAATTCTAGAGTTAAATTGATAAATACCGTGTACGAATTTGTTTAACCCATTTGTTTTGGTTACTCGACGGCTCCATTCTCGTGTAGCCTACATATTGCGTTTTTTTTTTAATTTGCTTACCTGGCTAAAGGTTAGCAGGCTTAAAACACGTAAGTCGTTTTGTTCAACAAATTTGAGTAGATAACTCAGCAGTTGTTTGCATCAGAGCGACAATTTTTGAGATAGTTATTAAAACTGTTTAAAGGTTGTGAAACGTTGTTTCTCGTTGTATATCCTTTAATTCTAGAGTTATAAAGATGTACGAATTTTTTTAACCCATTTGTTTTGGTTACTCGACGGCTCCGTTCTCGTGTAGTCTACATATTGCGTGTTTAAAGGTTGTCAAACGTTGTTTCTCGTTGTATATCCTTTAATTCTAGAGTTAAATTGATAAATACCGTGTACGAATTTGTTTAACCCATTTGTTTTGGTTACTCGACGGCTCCGTTCTCGTGTAGCCTACGTATTGCGTTTTTTTTTAATTTGCTTACCGGGCTAAAGGTTAGCATGCTTAAAATACGTAAGTCGTTTTGTTCAACAAATTTGAGTAGATAACTCAGCAGTTGTTTGCATCAGAGCGACAATTTTTGAGAAAGTTATTAAAACTGTTTAAAGGTTGTCAAACGTTGTTTCTCGTTGTATATCCTTTAATTCTAGAGTTAAATTGATAAATACCGTGTACTAATTTGTTTAACCCATTTGTTTTGGTTACTCGACGGCTCCGTTCTCGTGTAGCCTCATATTGCGTTTTTTTTTTTTAATTTGCTTACCGCGCTAAAGGTTAGCATGCTTAAAATACGCAAGTCGTTTTGTTCAACAAATTTGAGTAGATAACTCAGCAGTTGTTTGCATCAGAGCGACAATTTTTGAGATAGTTATTAAAACTGTTTAAAGGTTTTCAAACGTTGTTTTTCGTTATATATCCTTTAATTCTAGAGTTAAATTGATAAATACCGTGTACGAATTTGTTTAACCCATTTGTTTTGGTTACTCGACGGCTCCGTTCTTGTGTAGTCTACATATTGCGTTTTTTTTTTTTAATTTGCTTACCGGGCTAAAGGTTAGCATGCTTAAAATACGTAAGTCGTTTTGTTCAACAAATTTGAGTAGATAACTCGGCAGTTGTTTGCATCAGAGCGACAATTTTTGAGATGGTTATTAAAACTGCTTAAAGGTTGTCAAACGTTGTTTCTCGTTGTATATCCTTTAATTCTAGAGTTAGATTGATAAATACCGTGTAAGAATTTGTTTAACCCATTTGTTTTGGTTACTCGACGGCTCCGCTCTCGTGTAGTCTACATATTGCGTTTTTTTTTTTAATTTGCTTACGGGGCTAAATGTTAGCATGCTTAAAATACGTAAGTCGTTTTGTTCAACAAATTTGAGTAGATAACTCGGCAGTTGTTTGCATCAGAGCGACAATTTTTGAGATAGTTATTAAAACTGTTTAAAGGTTGTCAAACGTTGTTTCTCGTTGTATATCCTTTAATTCTAGAGTTAGATTGATAAATACCGTGTAAGAATTTGCTTAACCCATTTGTTTTGGTTACTCGACGGCTCCGTTCTCGAGTAGCCTACATATTGCGTTTTTTTTTTTAATTTGATAACCGGGCTAAAGGTTAGCATGCTTAAAATACGTAGGTCGTTTTGTTCAACAAATTTGAGTAGATAACTCAGCAATTGTTTGCATCAGAGCGACAATTTTTGAGATAGTTATTAAAACGGTTTAAAGGTTGTCAAACGTTGTTTCTCGTTGTATATCCTTTAATTCTAGAGTTAGATTGATAAATACCGTGTAAGAATTTGTTTAACCCATTTGTTTTGGTTACTCGATGGCTCCGTTCTCGTGTAGTCTACATATTGCGTTTTTTTTTAATTTGCTTACCGGGCTAAAGGTTAGCATGCTTAAAATACGTAAGTTGTTTTGTTCAACAAATTTGAGTAGATAACTCAGCAGTTGTTTGCATCAGAGCGACGATTTTTGAGATAGTTATTAAAACTGTTTAAAGGTTGTCGTAGCCTACATATTGCGTTTTTTTTTTAATTTCATAACCGGGATAAAGGTTAGCATGCTTAAAATACGTAAGTCGTTTTGTTCATCAAATTTGAGTAGATAACTCAGCAGTTCTTTGCATCAGAGCGACGATTTTTGAGATAATTATTAAAACTGTTTAAAGGTTGTCGTAGCCTACATATTGCGTATTTTTTAATTTGCTTACCGCGCTAAAGGTTAGTATGTTTATAATACGCAAGTCGTTTTGTTCAACAAATTTGAGTAGATAACTCAGCAGTTGTTTGCATCAGAGCGACAATTTTTGAGATAGTTATTAAAACTGTTTAAAGGTTTTCAAACGTTGTTTCTCGTTGTATATCCTTTAATTCTAGAGTTAAATTGATAAATACCGTGTACGAATTTGTTTAACCCATTTGTTTTGGTTACTCGATGGCTCCGTTCTCGAGTAGCCTACATATTGCGTTTTTTTTTTAATTTGATAACCGGGCGAAAGGTTTGCATGCTTAAAATACGTAAGTCGTTTTGTTCAACAAACTTGAGTAGATAACTCAGCTGTTGTTTGCATCAGAGCGACAATTTTTGAGATAGTTATTAAAACTGTTTAAAGGTTTTCAAACGTTGTTTCTCGTTGTATATCCTTTAATTCTAGAGTTAAATTGATAAATACCGTGTACGAATTTTTTTAACCCATTTGTTTTGGTTACTCGATGGCTCCGTTCTCGAGTAGCCTACATATTGCGTTTTTTTTTAATTTGATAACCGGGCGAAAGGTTTGCATGCTTAAAATACAAGTCGTTTTGTTCAACAAATTTGAGTAGATAACTCAGCAGTTGTTTGCATCAGAGCGACAATTTTTGAGATAGTTATTAAAACTGTTTAAAGGTTGTCAAACGTTGTTTCTCGTTGTATATGCTTTAATTCTTGAGTTAAATTGATAAATAGCGTGTACGAATTTGTTTAACCCATTTGTTTTGGTTACTCGACGGCTCCGTTCTCGTGTAGACTACATATTGCGTTTTTTTTAATTTGCTTACCGGGCTAAAGGTTAGCATGCTTAAAATACGTAAGTCGTTTTGTTCAACAAATTTGAGTAGATAACTCAGCAGTTGTTTGTATCAGAGCGACAATTTTTGAGATAGTTATTAAAACTGTTTAAAGGTTGTCAAACGTTGTTTCTCGTTGTATATCCGTTAATTCTAGAGTTAAATTGATAAATACCGTGTACGAATTTGTTTAACCCATTTGTTTTGGTTACTCGACGGCTCCGTTCTCGTGTAGGCTACATATTGCGTTTTTTTTTTAATTTGCTTACCGGGCTAAAGGTTAGCATGCTTAAAATACGTAAGTCCTTTTGTTCAACAAATGTGAGTAGATAACTCAGCAGTTGTTTGCATCAGAGCGACAATTTTTGAGATAGTTATTAAAAATGTTTAAAGGTTGTCAAACGTTTTTTCTCGTTGTATATCCTTTAATTCTAGAGTTAAACTGATAAATACCGTGTACGAATTGGTTTAACCCATTTGTTTTGATTACTCGACGGCTCCGTTCTCGTGTAGCCTACATATTGCGTTTTTTTTTTTAATTTGCTTCCCGGGCTAAAGGTTAGCATGCTTAAAATACGTAAGTCGTTTTGTTCACAAATTTGAGTAGATAACTCAGCAGTTGTTTGCATCAGAGCGACAATTTTTGAGATAGTTATTAAAACTGTTTAAAGGTTGTCAAACGTTGTTTCTCGTTGTATATGCTTTAATTCTAGAGTTAAATTGATAAATACCGTGTACGAATTTGTTTAACCCATTTGTTTTGGTTACTCGCCGGCTCCGTTCTCGTGTAGCCTACATATTACGTCTTTTTTAATTTGCTTACCGGGCTAAAGGTTAGCATGCTTAAAATACGTAAGTCGTTTTGTTCAATAAATTTGAGTAGGTAACTCAGCAGTTGTTTTCATCAGAGCGACAATTTTTGAGATAGTTATTAAAACTGTTTAAAGGTTATCAAACGTTGTTTTCGTTGTATATCCTTTAATTCTATAGTTAAATTGAAAAATACCGTGTACGAATTTGTTATCCCATTTGTTTTGGTTACTCGACGGCTCCGTTCTCGTGTAGCCTACATATTGCTTTTTTTTTAATTTGCTTACCGGGCTAAAGGTTAGCATGCTTAAAATACGTAAGTCGTTTTTTTCAATAAATTTGAGTAGATAACTCAGCAGTTGTTTGCATCAGAGCGACAATTTTTGAGATAGTTATTAAAAGTGTTTAAAGGTTGTCAAACGTTGTTTCTCGTTCTATATCCTTTAATTCTAGAGTTAAATTGATAAATACCGTGTACGAATTTGTTTAACCCATTTGTTTTGGTTACTCGACGTCTCCGTTCTCGTGTAGTCTACATATTGCGTTTTTTTTTTTTTAATTTGCTTACCGGGCTAAAGGTTAGCATTCTTAAAATACGTAAGTCGTTTTGTTCAATAAATTTGAGTAGATAACTCAGCAGTTGTTTGCATCAGAGCGACAATTTTTGAGATAGTTATTAAAACTGTTTAAAGGTTGTCAAACGTTGTTTCTCGTTGTATATCCTTTAATTCTAGAGTTAAATTGATAAATACCGTGTACGAATTTGTTTAACCCATTTGTTTTGGTTACTCGACGGCTCCGTTCTCGTGTAGTATACATATTGCGTTTTTTTTTTTTTTTAATTTGCTTACCGGGCTAAAGGTTAGCATGCTTAAAATACGTAAGTCGTTTTGTTCAACAAATTTGAGTAGATAACTCAGCAGTTGTTTGCATCAGAGCGATAATTTTTGAGATAGTTATTAAAACTGTTTAAAGGTTTTCAAACGTTGTTTCTCGTTGTATATCCTTTAATTCTAGAGTTAAATTGATAAATACCGTGTACGAATTTGTTTAACCCATTTGTTTTGGTTACTCGATGGCTCCGTTCTCGAGTAGCCTACATATTGCGTTTTTTTTCAACAAATTTTGTTCAACAAATTGGAGTAGATAACTCAGCAGTTGTTTGCATCAGAGCGACAATTTTTGAGATAGTTATTAAAACTGTTTAAAGGTGTCAAACGTTGTTTCTCGTTGTATATCCTTTAATTCTAGAGTGTAATTGATAAATACCGTGTACGAATTTGTTTAACCCATTTGTTTTGGTTACTCGACGGCTCCGTTCTCGTGTAGCCTACATATTCCATTTTTTTTTTAATTTGCTTAACGGGCTAAAGGTTAGCATGCTTAAAATACGTAAGCCTTTTTGTTCAACAAATTTGAGTAGATAACTCGGCAGTTGTTTGCATCAGAGCGACAATTTTTGAGATAGTTATTAAAACTGTTTAAAGGTTGTCAAACGTTGTTTCTCGTTGTATATCCTTTAATTCTAGAGTTAAATTGATAAATACCGTGTACGAATTTGTTTAGCCCATTTGTTTTGGTTACTCGATGGCTCCGTTCTCGAGTAGCCTACATATTGCGTTTTTTTTTAATTTGATAACCGGGCTAAAGGTTAGCATGCTTAAAATACGTAAGTCGTTTTGTTCAACAAATTTGAGTAGATAACTCAGCAGTTGTTTTCATTAGAGCGATAATTTTTGAGATAGTTATTAAAACTGTTTAAAGGTTGTCAAACATTGTTCCTCGTTGTATATCCATTAATTCTAGAGTTAAATTGATAAATACCGTGTACGAATTTGTTTAACCCATTTCTTTTTGGTTACTCGACGGCTCCGTTCTCGTGTAGCCTACATATTGCGTTTTTTTTTAATTTGCTTAACGGGCTAAAGGTTAGCATGCTTAAAATACGTAAGTCTTTTTGTTCAACAAATTTTAGTAGATAACTCGGCAGTTGTTTGCATCAGAGCGACAATTTTTGAGATAGTTATTAAAACTGTTTAAAGGTTGTCAAACGTTGTTTCTCGTTGTATATCCTTTAATTCTAGAGTTAAATTGATAAACACCGTGTACGAATTTGTTTAACCCATTTGTTTTGGTTACTCGACGGCTCCGTTCTCGTGTAGGCTACATATTGCGTTTTTTTTTTTAATTTGCTTACCGGGCTAAAGGTTAGCATGATTAAAATACGTAAGTCGTTTTGTTCAACAAATATGAGTAGATAACTCAGCAGTTGTTTGCATCAGAGCGACAATTTTTGAGATAGTTATTAAAAATGTTTAAAGGTTGTCAAACGTTGTTTCTCGTTGTATATCCTTTAATTCTAGAGTTAAACTGATAAATACCGTGTACGAATTTGTTTAACCAATTTGTTTTGGTTACTCGACGCGTTCTCGTGTAGGCTACATATTGTGTTTTTTTTTTTTTTTAATTTGCTTACCGGGCTAAAGGTTAGCATGTTTAAAATACGTAAGTCGTTTTGTTCAACAAATATGAGTAGATAACTCAGCAGTTGTTTGCATCAGAGCGACAATTTTTGAGATAGTTATTAAAAATGTTTAAAGGTTGTCAAACGTTGTTTCTCGTTGTATATTCTTTAATTCTAGAGTTAAACTGATAAATACCGTGTACGAATTTGTTTAACCCATTTGTTTTGGTTACTCGACGGCTCCGTTCTCGTGTAGGCTACATATTGCGTTTTTTTTTTTTTTTTAATTTGCTTACCGGGCTAAAGGTTAGCATGTTTAAAATACGTAAGTCGTTTTGTTCAACAAATATGAGTAGATAACTCAGCAGTTGTTTGCATCAGAGCGACAATTTTTGAGATAGTTATTAAAAATGTTTAAAGGTTGTCAAACGTTGTTTCTCGTTGTATATCCTTTAATTCTAGAGTTAAACTGATAAATACCGTGTACGAATTTGTTTAACCCATTTGTTTTGGTTACTCGACGGCTCCGTTCTCGTGTAGGCTACATATTGCGTTTTTTTTAATTTGCTTACCGGGCTAAAGGTTAGCATGATTAAAATACGTAAGTCGTTTTGTTCAAAAAATTTGAGTAGATAACTCAGCAGTTGTTTGCATCAGAGCGACAATTTTTGAGATAGTTATTAAAACTGTTTAAAGGTTGTCAAACGTTGTTTCTCGTTGTATATCCTTTAATTCTAGAGTTAAATTGATAAATACCGTGTACGAATTTGTTTAACCCATTTGTTTTGGTTACCCGACGGCTCCGTTCTCGTGTAGCCTACATATTGCGTTTTTTTTAATTTGCTTACCGGGCTAAAGGTTAGCATGCTTAAAATACTTAAGTCGTTTTGTTCAACAAATTTGAGTAGATAACTCAGCAGTTGTTTGCATCAGAGCGACAATTTTTGAGTTAGTTATTAAAACTGTTTAAAGATTGTCGTAGCCTACATATTGCGTTTTTTTTTTTAATTTGCTTACCGGGCTAAAGGTTAGCACGCTTAAAATACGTAAGTCGTTTTGTTCAACAAATTTGAGTAGATAACTCAGCAGTTGTTTGCATCAGAGCGACAATTTTTGAGATAGTTATTAAAACTGTTTAAAGGTTGTCAAACGTTGTTTCTCGTTGTATATCCTTTAATTCTAGAGTTAAATTGATAAATACCGTGTACGAATTTGTTTAACCCATTTGTTTTGGTTACTCGACGGCTCCGTTCTCGTGTAGCCTACGTATTGCGTTTTTTTTTTAATTTGCTTACCGGGCTAAAGGTTAGCATGCTTAGAATACGTAAGTCGTTTTGTTCAACAAATTTGAGTAGATAACTCAGCAGTTGTTTGCATCAGAGCGACAATTTTTGAGATAGTTATTAAAACTGTTTAAAGGTTGTCAAACGTTGTTTCTCGTTGTACATCCTTTAATTCTAGAGTTAAATTGATAAATACCGTGTACGAATTTGTTTAACCCATTTGTTTTGGTTACTCGACGGCTCCGTTCTCGTGTAGCCTACATATTGCGTTTTTTTTTTTAATTTGCTTACCGGGCTAAAGGTTAGCATGCTTAAAATACGTAAGTCGTTTTGTTCAACAAATTTGAGTAGATAACTCAGCAGTTGTTTGCATCAGAGCGACAATTTTTGAGAAAGTTATTAAAACTGTTTAAAGGTTTTCAAACGTTGTTTCTCGTTGTATATCCTTTAATTCTAGAGTTAAATTGATAAATACCGTGTCCGAATTTGTTTAACCCATTTGTTTTGGTTACTCGACGGCTCCGTTCTCGAGTGGCCTACATATTGCGTTTTTTTTTTTTAATTTGATAACCGGGCTAAAGGTTAGCATGCTTAAAATACGTAAGTCGTTTTGTTCAACAAATTTGAGTAGATAACTCAGCAGTTGTTTGCATCAGAGCGACAATTTTTGAGATAGTTATTAAAACTGTTTAAAGGTTGTCAAACGTTGTTTCTCGTTGTATATCCTTTAATTCTAGAGTTAAATTGATAAATACCGTGTACGAATTTGTTCAACCCATTTGATTTGGTTACTCGACGGCTCCGTTCTCGTGTAGTCTACATATTGCGTTTTTTTTAATTTGCTTACCTGGCTAAAGGTTAGCATGCTTAAAATACGTAAGTCTTTTTGTTCAACAAATTTGAGTAGATAACTCGGCAGTTGTTTGCATCAGAGCGACAATTTTTGAGATAGTTATTAAAACTGTTTAAAGGTTGTCAAACGTTGTTTCTCGTTGTCGACAATTTTTGAGATAGTTATTAAAACTGTTTAAAGGTTGTCAAACGTTGTTTCTCGTTGTATATCCTTTAATTCTAGAGTTAAATTGATAATTACCGTGTACGAATTAGTTTAACCCATTTGTTTTGGTTACTCGACGGCTCCGTTCTCGTGTAGCCTACATATTGCGTTTTTTTTTTAATTTGCTTACCGGGCTAAAGGTTAGCTTGCTTAAAATACGTAAGTCGTTTTGTTCAACAAATTTGAGTAGATAACTCAGCAGTTGTTTGCATCAGAGCGACAATTTTTGAGATAGTTATTAAAACTGTTTAAAGGTGGTTTCTCGTTGTATATCCTTTAATTCTAGAGTTAAATTGATAAATACCGTGTACGAATTTGTTTAACCCATTTGTTTTGGTTACTCGACGGCTCCGTTCTCGTGTAGCCTACATATTGCGTTTTTTTTAATTTGCTTACCGGGCTAAAGGTTAGCATGCTTAAAATACGTAAGTCATTTTGTTCAACAAATTTGAGTAGATAACTCAGCAGTTGTTTGCAGCAGAGTGACAATTTTTGGGATAGTTATTAAAACTGTTTAAAGGTTGTCAAACGTTGTTTCTCGTTGTATATCCTTTAATTCTAGAGTTAAATTGATAAATACCGTGTACGAATTTGTTTAACCCATTTGTTTTGGTTACTAGGCGGCTCCGTTTTCGTGTAGCCTACATATTGCGTTTTTTTTTTAATTTGCTTACCGGGCTAAAGGTTAGCTTGCTTAAAATACGTAAGTCGTTTTGTTCAACAAATTTGAGTAGATAACTCAGCAGTTGTTTGCATCAGAGCGACAATTTTTGAGATAGTTATTAAAACTATTTAAAGGTTGTCAAACGTTGTTTCTCGTTGTCGACAATTTTTGAGATAGTTATTAAAACTGTTTAAAGGTTGTCAAACGTTGTTTCTCGTTGTATATCCTTTAATTCTAGAGTTAAATTGATAAATACCGTGTACGAATTTGTTTAACCCATTTGTTTTGGTTACTCGACGGCTCCGTTCTCGTGTAGCCTACATATTGCGTTTTTTTTTAATTTGCTTACCGGGCTAAAGGTTGGCATGCTTAAAATACGTAAGTCGTTTTGTTCAACAAATTTGAGTAGATAACTCAGCAGTTGTTTGCATCAGAGCGACAATTTTTGAGAAAGTTATTAAAACTGTTTAAAGGTTGTCAAACGTTTTTTCTCGTTGTATATCCTTTAATTCTAGAGTTAAATTGATAAATACCGTGTACGAATTTGTTTAACCCATTTATTTTGGTTACTCGACGGCTCCGTTCTCGTGTAGCCTACATATTGCGTTTTTTTTTTAATTTGCTTACCGGGCTAAAGGTTAGCATGCTTAAAATACGTAAGTCGTTTTGTTCAACAAATTTGAGTAGATAACTCAGCAGTTGTTTGCATCAGAGCGACAATTTTTGAGAAAGTTATTAAAACTGTTTAAAGGTTGTCAAACGTTGTTTCTCGTTGTATATCCTTTAATTCTAGAGTTAAATTGATAAATACCGTGTACGAATTTTTTTAACCCATTTGTTTTGGTTACTCGACGGCTCCGTTCTCGTGTAGCCTACATATTGCGTTTTTTTTTTTTTTTAATTTGCTTACCGGGCTAAAGGTTAGCATGCTTAAAATACGTAAGTCGTTTTGTTCAACAAATTTGAGTAGATAACTCAGCAGTTGTTTGCATCAGAGCGACAATTTTTGAGAAAGTTATTGAAACTGTTTAAAGGTTTTCAAACGTTGTTTCTCGTTGTATATCCTTTAATTCTAGAGTTAATTGATAAATACCGTGTACGAATTTGTTTAACCCATTTGTTTTGGTTACTCGACGGCTCCGTTCTCGTGTAGCCTACATATTGCGTTTTTTTTTTTTAGTTTGCTTACCGGGCTAAAGGTTAGCATGCTTAAAATACGTAAGTCGTTTTGTTCAACAAATTTGAGTAGATAACTCAGCAGTTGTTTGCATCAGAGCGACAATTTTTGAGAAAGTTATTAAAACTGTTTAAAATTTGTCAAACGTTGTTTCTCGTTGTATATCCTTTAATTCTAGAGTTAAATTGATAAATACCGTGTACGAATTTGTTTAACCCATTTGTTTTGGTTACTCGACGGCTCCGTTCTCCTGTAGCCTACATATTGCGTTTTTTTTTAATTTGCTTACCGGGCTAAAGGTTAGCTTGCTTAAAATACGTAAGTCGTTTTGTTCAACAAATTTGAGTATATAACTCAGCAGTTGTTTGCATCAGAGCGACAATTTTTGAGAAAGTTATTAAAACTGTTTAAAGGTTGTCAAACGTTATTTCTCGTTGTATATCCTTTAATTCTAGAGTTAAATTGATAAATACCGTGTACGAATTTGTTTAACCCATTTGTTTTGGTTACTCGACGGCCCCGTTCTCGTGTAGCCTATATATTGCGTTTTTTTTTTAATTTGCTTACCGGGCTAAAGGTTAGCATGCTTAAAATACGTCAGTCGTTTTGTTCAACAAATTTGAGTAGATAACTCAGCAGTTTTTTGCATCAGAGCGACAATTTTTGAGATAGTTATTAAAACTGTTTAAAGGTTGTCAAACGTTGTTTCTCGTTGTCTACAATTTTTGAGATAGTTCTTAAAACTGTTTAAAGGTTGTCAAACGTTGTTTCTCGTTGTATATCCTTTAATTCTAGAGTTAAATTGATAAATACCGTGTACGAATTTGTTTAACCCATTTGTTTTGGTTACTCGACGGCTCCGTTCTCGTGTAGCCTACATATTGCGTGTTTTTTTAATTTGCTTACCGGGCTAAAGGTTAGCTTGCTTAAAATACGTAAGTCGTTTTGTTCAACAAATTTGAGTAGATAACTCAGCAGTTGTTTGCATCAGAGCGACAATTTTTGAGAAAGTTATTAAAACTGTTTAAAGGTTGTCAAACGTTTTTTCTTGTTGTATATCCTTTAATTCTAGAGTTAAATTGATAAATACCGTGTACGAATTTGTTTAACCCATTTGTTTTGGTTACTCGATGGCTCCGTTCTCGTGTAGCCTACATATTGCGTTTTTTTTTTTAATTTGCTTACCGGGCTAAAGGTTAGCATGCTTAAAATACGTAAGTCGTTTTGTTCAACAAATTTGAGTAGATAACTCAGCAGTTGTTTGCATCAGAGCGACAATTTTTGAGAAAGTTATTAAAACTGTTTAAAGGTTGTCAAACGTTGTTTCTCGTTGTATATCTTTTAATTCTAGAGTTAAATTGATAAATACCGTGTACGAATTTGTTTAACCCATTTGTTTTGGTTACTCGACGGCTCCGTTCTCGTGTAGCCTACACATTGCGTTTTTTTTTTTAATTTACTTACTGGGCTAAAGGTTAGCATGCTTAAAATACGTAAGTCGTTTTGTTCAACAAATTTGAGTAGATAACTCAGCAGTTGTTTGCATCAGAGCGACAATTTTTGAGAAAGTTATTAAAACTGTTTAAAGGTTGTCAAACGTTGTTTCTCGTTGTATATCCTTTAATTCTAGAGTTAAATTGATAAATACCGTGTACGAATTTGTTTAACCCATTTGTTTTGGTTACTCGACGGCTCCGTTCTCCTGTAGCCTACATATTGGGTTTTTTTTTTAATTTGCTTACCGGGCTAAAGGTTAGCTTGCTTAAAATACGTAAGTCGTTTTGTTCAACAAATTTGAGTAGATAACTCAGCAGTTGTTTGCATCAGAGCGACAATTTTTGAGATAGTTATTAAAATGTTTAAAGGTTGTCAAACGTTGTTTCTCGTTGTCGACAATTTTTGAGATAGTTATTAAAACTGTTTAAAGGTTGTCAAACGTTGTTTCTCGTTGTATATCCTTTAATTCTAGAGTTAAATTGATAAATACCGTGTACGAATTTGTTTAACCCATTTGTTTTGGTTACTCGACGGCTCCGTTCTCGTGTAGCCTACGTATTGCGTTTTTTTTTAATTTGTTTACCGGGCTAAAGGTTAGCATGCTTAAAATACGTAAGTCGTTTTGTTCAACAAATTTGTGTAGATAACTCAGCAGTTGTTTGCATTAGAGCGACAATTTTTGAGAAAGTTATTAAAACTGTTTAAAGGTTGTCAAACGTTGTTTCTCGTTGTATATCCTTTAATTCTAGAGTTAAATTGATAAATACCGTGTACGAATTTGTTTAACCCATTTGTTTTGGTTACTCGACGGCTCCGTCGTGTAGCCTACATATTGCGTTTTTTTTTTAATTTGCTTACCGGGCTAAAGGTTAGCATGCTTAAAATACGTCAGTCGTTTTGTTCAACAAATTTGAGTAGATAACTCAGCAGTTGTTTGCATCAGAGCGACAATTTTTGATATAGTTAGTAAAACTGTTTAAAGGTTGTCAAGCGTTGTTTCTCGTTGTATATCCTTTAATTCTAGAGTTAAATTGATAAATACCGTGTACGAATTTGTTTAACCCATTTGTTTTGGTTACTCGACGGCTCCGTTCTCGTGTAGCCTACATATTGCGTTTTTTTTAATTTGCTTACCGGGCTAAAGGTTAGCATGCTTAAAATACGCAAGTCGTTTTGTTCAACAAATTTGAGTAGATAACTCAGCAGTTGTTTGCATAAGAGCGACAATTTTTGAGATAGTTATTAAAACTGTTTAAAGGTTGTCAAACGTTGTTTCTCGTTGTATAACCTTTAATTCTAGAGTTAAATTGATAAATACCGTGTAGAATTTGTTTAACCCATTTGTTTTGGTTACTCGACGGCTCCGTCGTGTAGCCTACATATTGCGTTTTTTTTTAATTTGCTTACCGGGCTAAAGGTTAGCATGCTTAAAATACGTAAGTCGTTTTGTTCAACAAATTTGAGTAGATAACTCAGCAGTTGTTTGCATCAGAGCGACAATTTTTGAGATAGTTATTAAAACTATTTAAAGGTTGTCAAACGATGTTTCTCGTTGTATATCCTTTAACTAGAGTTAAATTGATAAATACCGTGTAACGTTGTTTCTCGTTGTCGACAATTTTTGATATAGTTATTAAAACTGTTTAAAGGTTGTCAAACGTTGTTTCTCGTTGTATATCCTTTAATTCTAGAGTTAAATTGTTAAATACCGTGTACGAATTTGTTTAACCCATTTGTTTTGGTTACTCGACGGCTCCGTTCTCGTTTAGCCTACATATTGCGTTTTTTTTAATTTGCTTACCGGGCTAAAGGTTAGTTTGCTTAAAATACGTAAGTCGTTTTGTTCAACAAATTTGAGTAGATAACTCAGCAGTTGTTTGCATCAGAGCGACAATTTTTGAGATAGTTAATAAAACTGTTTAAAGGTTGTCAAACGTTGTTTCTCGTTGTCGACAATTTTTGATATAGTTATTAAAACTGTTTAAAGGTTGTCAAACGTTTTTCTCGTTGTATATCCTTTAATTCTAGAGTTAAATTGATAAATACCGTGTACGAATTTGTTAACCCATTTGTTTTGGTTACTCGACGGCTCCGTTCTCGTGTAGCCTACATATTGCGTTTTTTTTTTTAATTTGCTTACCGGGCTAAAGGTTAGCATGCTTAAAATACGTAAGGCGTTTTGTTCAACAAATTTGAGTAGATATCTCAGCAGTTGTTTGCATCAGAGCGACAATTTTTGAGAAAGTTATTAAAACTGTTTAAAGGTTGTCAAACGTTGTTTCTCGTTGTATATCCTTTAATTCTAGAGTTAAATTGATAAATACCGTGTACGAATTTGTTTAACCCATTTGTTTTGGTTACTCGACGGCTCCGTTCTCGTGTAGCCTACATATTGCGTTTTTTTTTTTTTAATTTGCTTACCGGGCTAAAGGTTAGCATGCTTAAAATACGTAAGTCGTTTCGTTCAACAAATTTGAGTATATAACTCAGCAGTTGTTTGCATCAGAGCGACAATTTTTGAGAAAGTTATTAAAACTGTTTAAAGGTTGTCAAACGTTGTTTCTCGTTGTATATCCTTTAATTCTAGAGTTAAATTGATAAATACCGTGTACGAATTTGTTTAACCCATTTGTTTTGGTTACTCGACGGCTCCGTTCTCCTGTAGCCTACATATTTCATTTTTTTTTAATTTGCTTACCGGGCTAAAGGTTAGCTTGCTTAAAATACGTAAGTCGTTTTGTTCAACAAATTTGAGTAGATAACTCAGCAGTTGTTTGCATCAGAGTGACAATTTTTGAGATAGTTATTAAAACTATTTAAAGGTTGTCAAACGTTGTTTCTCGTTGTCGACAATTTTTGAGATAGTTATTAAAACTGTTTAAAGGTTGTCAAACGTTGTTTCTCGTTGTATATCCTTTAATTCTAGAGTTAAATTGATAAATACCGTGTACGAATTTGTTTAACCCATTTGTTTTGGTTACTCGACGGCTCCGTTCTCGTGTAGCCTACATATTGCGTTTTTTTTAAATTTGCTTACCGGGCTAAAGGTTAGCAAGCTTAAAATACGTAAGTCGTTTTGTTCAACAAATTTGAGTAGATAACTCAGCAGTTGTTTGCATCAGAGCGACAATTTTTGAGATAGTTATTAAAACTGTTTAAAGGTTGTCAAACGTTGTTTCTCGTTGTATATCCTTTAATTCTATAGTTAAATTGATAAATACCATGTACGAATTTGTTTAACCCATTTGTTTTGGTTACTCGACGGCTCCATTCTCGTGTAGCCTACGTATTACGTTTTTTTTTAATTTGCTTACCGGGCTAAAGGTTAGCATGCTTAAAATACGTAAGTCGTTTTGTTCAACAAATTTGAGTAGATAACTCAGCAGTTGTTTGCATCAGAGCGACAATTTTTGAGAAAGTTATTAAAACTGTTTAAAGGTTGTCAAACGTTGTTTCTCGTTGTATATCCTTTAATTCTAGAGTTAAATTGATAAATACCGTGTACGAATTTGTTTAACCCATTTGTTTTGGTTACTCGAGGGCTCCGTTCTCGTGTAGCCTACATATTGCATTTTTTTTTTTAATTTGCTTACCGGGCTAAAGGTTAGCATGCTTAAAATACGTAAGTCGTTTTGTTCAACAAATTTGAGTAGATAACTCAGCAGTTGTTTGCATCAGAGCGAAAATTTTTGAGAAAGTTATTAAAACTGTTTAAAGGTTGTCAAACGTTGTTCCTCGTTGTATATCCTTTAATTCTAGAGTTAAATTGATAAATACCGTGTACGAATTTGTTTAACCCATTTGTTTTGGTTACTCGACGGCTCCGTTCTCGTGTAGCCGACATATTGCGTTTTTTTTAATTTGCTTACCGGGTTAAAGGTTAGCATGCTTAAAATACGTAAGTCGTTTTGTTCAACAAATTTGAGTAGATAACTCAGCAGTTGTTTGCATCAGAGCGACAATTTTTGAGATAGTTATTAAAACTGTTTAAAGGTTGTCAAACGTTGTTTCTCGTTGTATATCCTTTAATTCTAGAGTTAAATTGATAAATACCGTGTACGAATTTGTTTAACCCATTTGTTTTGGTTACTCGACGGCTCCGTTCTCGTTTAGCCTACATATTGCGTTTTTTTTAATTTGCTTACCGGGCTAAAGGTTAGCTTGCTTAAAATACGTAAGTCGTTTTGTTCAACAAATTTGAGTAGATAACTCAGCAGTTGTTTGCATCAGAGCGACAATTTTTGAGATAGTTATTAAAACTGTTTAAAGGTTGTCAAACGTTGTTTCTCGTTGTCGACAATTTTTGATATAGTTATTAAAACTGTTTAAAGGTTGTCAAACGTTTTTCTCGTTGTATATCCTTTAATTCTAGAGTTAAATTGATAAATACCGTGTACGAATTTGTTAACCCATTTGTTTTGGTTACTCGACGGCTCCGTTCTCGTGTAGCCTACATATTGCGTTTTTTTTTTAATTTGCTTACCGGGCTAAAGGTTAGCATGCTTAAAATACGTAAGGCGTTTTGTTCAACAAATTTGAGTAGATAACTCAGCAGTTGTTTGCATCAGAGCGACAATTTTTGAGAAAGTTATTAAAACTGTTTAAAGGTTGTCAAACGTTGTTTCTCGTTGTATATCCTTTAATTCTAGAGTTAAATTGATAAATACCGTGTACGAATTTGTTTAACCCATTTGTTTTGGTTACTCGACGGCTCCGTTCTCGTGTAGCCTACATATTGCGTTTTTTTTTTTTTAATTTGCTTACCGGGCTAAAGGTTAGCATGCTTAAAATACGTAAGTCGTTTCGTTCAACAAATTTGAGTAGATAACTCAGCAGTTGTTTGCATCAGAGCGACAATTTTTGAGAAAGTTATTAAAACTGTTTAAAGGTTGTCAAACGTTGTTTCTCGTTGTATATCCTTTAATTCTAGAGTTAAATTGATAAATACCGTGTACGAATTTGTTTAACCCATTTGTTTTGGTTACTCGACGGCTCCGTTCTCCTGTAGCCTACTTATTGCATTTTTTTTTAATTTGCTTACCGGGCTAAAGGTTAGCTTGCTTAAAATACGTAAGTCGTTTTGTTCAACAAATTTGAGTAGATAACTCAGCAGTTGTTTGCATCAGAGTGACAATTTTTGAGATAGTTATTAAAACTGTTTAAAGGTTGTCAAACGTTGTTTCTCGTTGTCGACAATTTTTGAGATAGTTATTAAAACTGTTTAAAGGTTGTCAAACGTTGTTTCTCGTTGTATATCCTTTAATTCTAGAGTTAAATTGATAAATACCGTGTACGAATTTGTTTAACCCATTTGTTTTGGTTACTCGACGGCTCCGTTCTCGTGTAGCCTACATATTGCGTTTTTTTTTAAATTTGCTTACCGGGCTAAAGGTTAGCAAGGTTAAAATACGTAAGTCGTTTTGTTCAACAAATTTGAGTAGATAACTCAGCAGTTGTTTGCATCAGAGCGACAATTTTTGAGATAGTTATTAAAACTGTTTAAAGGTTGTCAAACTTTGTTTCTCGTTGTATATCCTTTAATTCTATAGTTAAATTGATAAATACCATGTACGAATTTGTTTAACCCATTTGTTTTGGTTACTCGACGGCTCCATTCTCGTGTAGCCTACGTATTACGTTTTTTTTAAATTTGTTTACCGGGCTAAAGGTTAGCATGCTTAAAATACGTAAGTCGTTTTGTTCAACAAATTTGAGTAGATAACTCAGCAGTTGTTTGCATCAGAGCGACAATTTTTGAGAAAGTTATTAAAACTGTTTAAAGGTTGTCAAACGTTGTTTCTCGTTGTATATCCTTTAATTCTAGAGTTAAATTGATAAATACCGTGTACGAATTTGTTTAACCCATTTGTTTTGGTTACTCGACGGCTCCGTTCTCGTGTAGCCTACATATTGCGTTTTTTTTTTTAATTTGCTTACCGGGCTAAAGGTTAGCATGCTTAAAATAAGTAAGTCGTTTTGTTCAACAAATTGAGGAGATAACTCAGCAGTTGTTTGCATCAGAGCGACAATTTTTGAGATAGTTATTAAAACTGTTTAAAGGTTGTCAAACGTTGTTTCTCGTTGTATACCCTTTAATTCTAGAGTTAAATTGATAAATACCGTGTACGAATTTGTTTAACACATTTGTTTTGGTTACTCGACGGCTCCGTTCTCGTGTAGACTACATATTGCGTTTTTTTTTAATTTGCTTACCGGGCTAAAGGTTAGCATGCTTAAAATACGTAAGTCGTTCTGTTCAACAAATTTGAGTAGATAACTCAGCAGTTGTTTGTATCAGAGCGACAATTTTTGAGATAGTTATTAAAACTGTTTAAAGGTTGTCAAACGTTGTTTCTCGTCGTATATCATTTAATTCTAGAGTTAAACTGATAAATACCGTGTACGAATTTGTTTAACCCATTTGTTTTGGTTACTCGTCGGCTCCGTTCTCGTCTAGCCTACATATTGCGTTTTTTTTTAATTTGCTTCCCGGGCTAAAGGTTAGCATGCCTAAAATACGTAAGTCGTTTTGTTCAACAAATTTTAGTAGATAACTTAGCAGTTGTTTGCATCAGAGCGACAATTTTTGAGATAGTTATTAAAACTGTTTAAAGGTTGTCAAACGTTGTTTCTCGTTGTATATCCTTTAATTCTAGATTTAAATTGAAAAATACCGTGTACGAATTTGTTATCCCATTTGTTTTGGTTACTCGACGGCTCCGTTCTCGTGTAGCCGACATATTGCGTTTTTTTTAATTTGCTTACCGGGTTAAAGGTTAGCATGCTTAAAATACGTAAGTCGTTTTGTTCAACAAATTTGAGTAGATAACTGAGCAGTTCTTTGCATCAGAGCGACAATTTTTGATATAGTTATTAAAACTATTTAAAGGTTGTCAAACGATATTTCTCGTTGTATATCCTTTAATACTAGAGTTAAATTGATAAATACCGTGTACGAATTTGTTTAACCCATTTGTTTTGGTTACTCGACGGCTCCGTTCTCGTGTAGCCTACATATTGCGTTTTTTTTTTTAATTTGCTTACCGGGCTAAAGGTTAGCATGCTTAAAATACGTAAGCCGTTTTGTTTAACAAATTTGAGTAGATAACTCAGCAGTTGTTTGCATCAGAGCGACAATTTTTGAGATAGTTATTAAAACTATTTAAAGGTTGTCAAACGATGTTTCTCGTTGTATATCCTTTAATACTAGAGTTAAATTGAAAAATACCGTGTACGAATTTGTTATCCCATTTGTTTTGGTTACTCGACGGCTCCGTTCTCGTGTAGCCTACATATTGCGTTTTTTTTTTTAATTTGCTTACCGGGCTAAAGGTTAGCATGCTTAAAATACGTAAGTGGTTTTGTTCAACAAATTTGAGTAGATAACTCAGCAGTTGTTTGCATCAGAGCGACAATTTTTGAGATAGTTATTAAAACTGTTTAAAGGTTGTCAAACGTTGTTTCTCGTTGTATATCCTTTAATTCTAGAGTTAAATTGATAAATACCGTGTACGAATTTGTTTAACCCATTTGTTTTGGTTACCCGACGGCTCCGTTGTCCTGTGGCCTACATATTGCGTTTTTTTATTTGCTTACCGGGCTAAAGGTTAGCATGCTTAAAATACGTAAGTCGTTTTCTTCAACAAATTTCAGTAGATAACTCAGCAGTTGTTTGTATCAGAGTGACAATTTTTGAGATATTTATTAAAACTGTTTAAAGGTTATCAAACGTTGTTTCTCGTTGTATATCCTTTAATTCTAGAGTTAAATTGATAAATACCGTGTACGAATTTGTTTAACCCATTTGTTTTCTTTACTCGACGGCTCCGTTCTCGTGTAGCCTACATATTGCGTTTTTTTTTTAATTTGCTTACCGGGCTAAAGGTTAGCTTGCTTAAAATACGTAAGTGGTTTTGTTCAACAAATTTGAGTAGATAACTCAGCAGTTGTTTGCATCAGAGCGACAATTTTTGAGATAGTTATTAAAACTGTTTAAAGGTTGTCAAACGTTGTTTCTCGTTGTCGCCAATTTTTGGGATAGTTACTAAAACTGTTTAAAGGTTGTCAAACGTTGTTTCTCGTTGTATATCCTTTAATTCTAGAGTTAAGTTGATAAATACCGTGTACGAATTTGTTTAACCCATTTGTTTTGGTTACTCGATGGCTCCGTTCTTGGGTAGCCTACATATTGCGTTTTTTTTTTAATTTGCTTACCGGGCTAAAGGTTAGCTTGCTTAAAGTACGTAAGTGGTTTTGTTCAACAAATTTGAGTAGATAAATCAGCAGTTGTTTGCATCAGAGCACCAATTTTTGAGATAGTTATTAAAACTGTTTAAAGGTTGTCAAACGTTGTTTCTCGTTGTATATCCTTTAATTCTAGAGTTAAATTGATAAATACCGTGTACGAATTTGTTTAACCCATTTGTTTTGGTTACTCGACGGCTCCGTTCTCGTGTAGCCTACATATTGCGTTTTTTTTTTTTAATTTGCTTACCGGGCTAAAGGTTAGCATGCTTAAAATACGTAAGTCGTTTCGTTCAACAAATTTGAGTAGATAACTCAGCAGTTGTTTGCATCAGAGCGACAATTTTTGAGAAAGTTATTAAAACTGTTTAAAGGTTGTCAAACGTTGTTTCTCGTTGTATATCCTTTAATTCTAGAGTTAAATTGATAAATACCGTGTACGAATTTGTTTAACCCATTTGTTTTGGTTACTCGACGGCTCCGTTCTCGTGTAGCCTACATATTGCGTTTTTTTTTTTTTAATTTGCTTACCGGGCTAAAGGTTAGCATGCTTAAAATACGTAAGTCGTTTCGTTCAACAAATTTGAGTAGATAACTCAGCAGTTGTTTGCATCAGAGCGACAATTTTTGAGAAAGTTATTAAAACTTTTTAAAGGTTGTCAAACGTTGTTTCTCGTTGTATATCCTTTAATTCTAGAGTTAAATTGATAAATACCGTGTACGAATTTGTTTAACCCATTTGTTTTGGTTACTCGACGGCTCCGTTCTCGTGTAGCCTACATATTGCGTTTTTTTTTTTTAATTTGCTTACCGGGCTAAAGGTTAGCATGCTTAAAATACGTAAGTCGTTTCGTTCAACAAATTTGAGTAGATAACTCAGCAGTTGTTTGCATCAGAGCGACAATTTTTGATATAGTTAGTAAAACTGTTTAAAGGTTGTCAAGCGTTGTTTCTCGTTGTATATCCTTTAATTCTAGAGTTAAATTGATAAATACCGTGTACGAATTTGTTTAACCCATTTGTTTTGTTTACTCGACGGCTCCGTTCTCGTGTAGCCTACATATTGCGTTTTTTTTAATTTGCTTACCGGGCTAAAGGTTAGCATGCTTAAAATAGGCAAGTCGTTTTGTTCAACAAATTTGAGTAGATAACTCAGCAGTTGTTTGCATAAGAGCGACAATTTTTGAGATAGTTATTAAAACTGTTTAAAGGTTGTCAAACGTTGTTTCTCGTTGTATAACCTTTAATTCTAGAGTTAAATTGATAAATACCGTGTAGAATTTGTTTAACCCATTTGTTTTGGTTACTCGACGGCTCCGTCGTGTAGCCTACATATTGCGTTTTTTTTTAATTTGCTTACCGGGCTAAAGGTTAGCATGCTTAAAATACGTAAGTCGTTTTGTTCAACAAATTTGAGTAGATAACTCAGCAGTTGTTTGCATCAGAGCATCAATTTTTGAGGTAGTTATTAAAACTATTTAAAGGTTGTCAAACGATGTTTCTCGTTGCATATCCTTTAACTAGATTTAAATTGATAAATACCGTGTAACGTTGTTTCTCGTTGTCGACAATTTTTGATATAGTTATTAAAACTGTTTAAAGGTTGTCAAACGTTGTTTTTCGTTGTATATCCTTTAATTCTAGAGTTAAATTGATAAATACCGTGTACGAATTTGTTTAACCCATTTGTTTTGGTTACTCGACGGCTCCGATCTCGTTTAGCCTACATATTGCGTTTTTTTTTAATTTGCTTACCGGGCTAAAGGTTAGTTTGCTTAAAATACGTAAGTCGTTTTGTTCAACAAATTTGAGTAGATAACTCAGCAGTTGTTTGCATCAGAGCGACAATTTTTGAGATAGTTAATAAAACTGTTTAAAGGTTGTCAAACGTTGTTTCTCGTTGTCGACAATTTTTGATATAGTTATTAAAACTGTTTAAAGGTTGTCAAACGTTTTTCTCGTTGTATATCCTTTAATTCTAGAGTTAAATTGATAAATACCGTGTACGAATTTGTTAACCCATTTGTTTTGGTTACTCGACGGCTCCGTTCTCGTGTAGCCTACATATTGCGTTTTTTTTTTTAATTTGCTTACCGGGCTAAAGGTTAGCATGCTTAAAATACGTAAGGCGTTTTGTTCAACAAATTTGAGTAGATATCTCAGCAGTTGTTTGCATCAGAGCGACAATTTTTGAGAAAGTTATTAAAACTGTTTAAAGGTTGTCAAACGTTGTTTCTCGTTGTATATCCTTTAATTCTAGAGTTAAATTGATAAATACCGTGTACGAATTTGTTTAACCCATTTGTTTTGGTTACTCGACGGCTCCGTTCTCGTGTAGCCTACATATTGCGTTTTTTTTTTTTTAATTTGCTTACCGGGCTAAAGGTTAGCATGCTTAAAATACGTAAGTCGTTTCGTTCAACAAATTTGAGTAGATAACTCAGCAGTTGTTTGCATCAGAGCGACAATTTTTGAGAAAGTTATTAAAACTGTTTAAAGGTTGTCAAACGTTGTTTCTCGTTGTATATCCTTTAATTCTAGAGTTAAATTGATAAATACCGTGTACGAATTTGTTTAACCCATTTGTTTTGGTTACTCGACGGCTCCGTTCTCCTGTAGCCTACATATTGCATTTTTTTTTAATTTGCTTACCGGGCTAAAGGTTAGCTTGCTTAAAATACGTAAGTCGTTTTGTTCAACAAATTTGAGTAGATAACTCAGCAGTTGTTTGCATCAGAGTGACAATTTTTGAGATAGTTATTAAAACTGTTTAAAGGTTGTCAAACGTTGTTTCTCGTTGTCGACAATTTTTGAGATAGTTATTAAAACTGTTTAAAGGTTGTCAAACGTTGTTTCTCGTTGTATATCCTTTAATTCTAGAGTTAAATTGATAAATACCGTGTACGAATTTGTTTAACCCATTTGTTTTGGTTACTCGACGGCTCCGTTCTCGTGTAGCCTACATATTGCGTTTTTTTTAAATTTGCTTACCGGGCTAAAGGTTAGCAAGCTTAAAATACGTAAGTCGTTTTGTTCAACAAATTTGAGTAGATAACTCAGCAGTTGTTTGCATCAGAGCGACAATTTTTGAGATAGTTATTAAAACTGTTTAAAGGTTGTAAAACGTTGTTTCTCGTTGTATATCCTTTAATTCTATAGTTAAATTGATAAATACCATGTACGAATTTGTTTAACCCATTTGTTTTGGTTACTCGACGGCTCCATTCTCGTGTAGCCTGCGTATTACGTTTTTTTTTAATTTGCTTACCGGGCTAAAGGTTAGCATGCTTAAAATACGTAAGTCGTTTTGTTCAACAAATTTGAGTAGATAACTCAGCAGTTGTTTGCATCAGAGCGACAATTTTTGAGAAAGTTATTAAAACTGTTTAAAGGTTGTCAAACGTTGTTTCTCGTTGTATATCCTTTAATTCTAGAGTTAAATTGATAAATACCGTGTACGAATTTGTTTAACCCATTTGTTTTGGTTACTCGACGGCTCCGTTCTCGTGTAGCCTACATATTGCATTTTTTTTTTTAATTTGCTTACCGGGCTAAAGGTTAGCATGCTTAAAATACGTAAGTCGTTTTGTTCAACAAATTTGAGTAGATAACTCAGCAGTTGTTTGCATCAGAGCGAAAATTTTTGAGAAAGTTATTAAAACTGTTTAAAGGTTGTCAAACGTTGTTCCTCGTTGTATATCCTTTAATTCTAGAGTTAAATTGATAAATACCGTGTACGAATTTGTTTAACCCATTTGTTTGGGTTACTCGATGGCTCCGTTCTCGTGTAGCCTACATATTGCGTTTTTTTTTTAATTTGCTTACCGGGCTAAAGGTTAGCATGTTTAAAATAAGTAAGTCGTTTTGTTCAACAAATTGAGGAGATAACTCAGCAGTTGTTTGCATCAGAGCGACAATTTTTGAGATAGTTATTAAAACTGTTTAAAGGTTGTCAAACGTTGTTTCTCGTTGTATATCCTTTAATTCTAGAGTTAAATTGATAAATACCGTGTACGAATTTGTTTGACACATTTGTTTTGGTTACTCGACGGCTCCGTTCTCGTGTAGACTACATATTGCGTTTTTTTTTAATTTGCTTACCGGGCTAAAGGTTAGCATGCTTAAAATACGTAAGTCGTTCTGTTCAACAAATTTGAGTAGATAACTCAGCAGTTGTTTGTATCAGAGCGACAATTTTTGAGATAGTTATTAAAACTGTCTAAAGGTTGTCAAACGTTGTTTCTCGTCGAATATCATTTAATTCTAGAGTTAAACTGATAAATACCGTGTACGAATTTGTTTAACCCATTTGTTTTGGTTACTCGTCGGCTCCGTTCTCGTCTAGCCTACATATTGCGTTTTTTTTTTAATTTGCTTCCCGGGCTAAAGGTTAGCATGCCTAAAATACGTAAGTCGTTTTGTTCAACAAATTTTAGTAGATAACTTAGCAGTTGTTTGCATCAGAGCGACAATTTTTGAGATAGTTATTAAAACTGTTTAAAGGTTGTCAAACGTTGTTTCTCGTTGTATATCCTTTAATTCTAGATTTAAATTGAAAAATACCGTGTACGAATTTGTTATCCCATTTGTTTTGGTTACTCGACGGCTCCGTTCTCGTGTAGCCGACATATTGCGTTTTTTTTAATTTGCTTACCGGGTTAAAGGTTAGCATGCTTAAAATACGTAAGTCGTTTTGTTCAACAAATTTGAGTAGATAACTCAGCAGTTGTTTGCATCAGAGCGACAATTTTTGAGATAGTTATTAAAACTGTTTAAAGGTTGTCAAACGTTGTTTCTCGTTGTATATCCTTTAATTCTAGAGTTAAATTGATAAATACCGTGTACGAATTTGTTTAACCCATTTGTTTTGGTTACTTGACGGCTCCGTTCTCGTTTAGCCTACATATTGCGTTTTTTTTAATTTGCTTACCGGGCTAAAGGTTAGCTTGCTTAAAATACGTAAGTCGTTTTGTTCAACAAATTTGAGTAGATAACTCAGCAGTTGTTTGCATCAGAGCGACAATTTTTGAGATAGTTATTAAAACTGTTTAAAGGTTGTCAAACGTTGTTTCTCGTTGTCGACAATTTTTGATATAGTTATTAAAACTGTTTAAAGGTTGTCAAACGTTTTTCTCGTTGTATATCCTTTAATTCTAGAGTTAAATTGATAAATACCGTGTACGAATTTGTTAACCCATTTGTTTTGGTTACTCGACGGCTCCGTTCTCGTGTAGCCTACATATTGCGTTTTTTTTTTTAATTTGCTTACCGGGCTAAAGGTTAGCATGCTTAAAATACGTAAGGCGTTTTGTTCAACAAATTTGAGTAGATAACTCAGCAGTTGTTTGCATCAGAGCGACAATTTTTGAGAAAGTTATTAAAACTGTTTAAAGGTTGTCAAACGTTGTTTCTCGTTGTATATCCTTTAATTCTAGAATTAAATTGATAAATACCGTGTACGAATTTGTTTAACCCATTTGTTTTGGTTACTCGACGGCTCCGTTCTCGTGTAGCCTACATATTGCGTTTTTTTTTTTTTAATTTGCTTACCGGGCTAAAGGTTAGCATGCTTAAAATACGTAAGTCGTTTCGTTCAACAAATTTGAGTAGATAACTCAGCAGTTGTTTGCATCAGAGCGACAATTTTTGAGAAAGTTATTAAAACTGTTTAAAGGTTGTCAAACGTTGTTTCTCGTTGTATATCCTTTAATTCTAGAGTTAAATTGATATATACCGTGTACGAATTTGTTTAACCCATTTGTTTTGGTTACTCGACGGCTCCGTTCTCCTGTAGCCTACTTATTGCATTTTTTTTTAATTTGCTTACCGGGCTAAAGGTTAGCTTGCTTAAAATACGTAAGCCGTTTTGTTCAACAAATTTGAGTAGATAACTCAGCAGTTGTTTGCATCAGAGTGACAATTTTTGAGATAGTTATTAAAACTGTTTAAAGGTTGTCAAACGTTGTTTCTCGTTGTCGACAATTTTTGAGATAGTTATTAAAACTGTTTAAAGGTTGTCAAACGTTGTTTCTCGTTGTATATCCTTTAATTTTAGAGTTAAATTGATAAATACCGTGTACGAATTTGTTTAACCCATTTGTTTTGGTTACTCGACGGCTCCGTTCTCGTGTAGCATACATATTGCGTTTTTTTTAAATTTGCTTACCGGGCTAAAGGTTAGCAAGGTTAAAATACGTAAGTCGTTTTGTTCAACAAATTTGAGTAGATAACTCAGCAGTTGTTTGCATCAGAGCGACAATTTTTGAGATAGTTATTAAAACTGTTTAAAGGTTGTCAAACTTTGTTTCTCGTTGTATATCCTTTAATTCTATAGTTAAATTGATAAATACCATGTACGAATTTGTTTAACCCATTTGTTTTGGTTACTCGACGGCTCCATTCTCGTGTAGCCTACGTATTACGTTTTTTTTTAATTTGCTTACCGGGCTAAAGGTTAGCATGCTTAAAATACGTAAGTCGTTTTGTTCAACAAATTTGAGTAGATAACTCAGCAGTTGTTTGCATCAGAGCGACAATTTTTGAGAAAGTTATTAAAACTGTTTAAAGGTTGTCAAACGTTGTTTCTCGTTGTATATCCTTTAATTCTAGAGTTAAATTGATAAATACCGTGTACGAATTTGTTTAACCCATTTGTTTTGGTTACTCGACGGCTCCGTTCTCGTGTAGCCTACATATTGCGTTTTTTTTTTAATTTGCTTACCGGGCTAAAGGTTAGCATGCTTAAAATAAGTAAGTCGTTTTGTTCAACAAATTGAGGAGATAACTCAGCAGTTGTTTGCATCAGAGCGACAATTTTTGAGATAGTTATTAGAACTGTTTAAAGGTTGTCAAACGTTGTTTCTCGTTGTATACCCTTTAATTCTAGAGTTAAATTGATAAATACCGTGTACGAATTTGTTTAACACATTTGTTTTGGTTACTCGACGGCTCCGTTCTCGTGTAGACTACATATTGCGTTTTTTTTTAATTTGCTTACCGGGCTAAAGGTTAGCATGCTTAAAATACGTAAGTCGTTCTGTTCAACAAATTTGAGTAGATAACTCAGCAGTTGTTTGTATCAGAGCGACAATTTTTGAGATAGTTATTAAAACTGTTTAAAGGTTGTCAAACGTTGTTTCTCGTCGTATATCATTTAATTCTAGAGTTAAACTGATAAATACCGTGTACGAATTTGTTTAACCCATTTGTTTTGGTTACTCGTCGGCTCCGTTCTCGTCTAGCCTACATATTGCGTTTTTTTTTTAATTTGCTTCCCGGGCTAAAGGTTAGCATGCCTAAAATACGTAAGTCGTTTTGTTCAACAAATTTTAGTAGATAACTTAGCAGTTGTTTGCATCAGAGCGACAATTTTTGAGATAGTTATTAAAACTGTTTAAAGGTTGTCAAACGTTGTTTCTCGTTGTATATCCTTTAATTCTAGATTTAAATTGAAAAATACCGTGTACGAATTTGTTATCCCATTTGTTTTGGTTACTCGACGGCTCCGTTCTCGTGTAGCCGACATATTGCGTTTTTTTAATTTGCTTACCGGGTTAAAGGTTAGCATGCTTAAAATACGTAAGTCGTTTTGTTCAACAAATTTGAGAAGATAACTCAGCAGTTCTTTGCATCAGAGCGACAATTTTTGAGATAGTTACTAAAACTATTTAAAGGTTGTCAAACGATATTTCTCGTTGTATATCCTTTAATACTAGAGTTAAATTGATAAATACCGTGTACGAATTTGTTTAACCCATTTGTTTTGGTTACTCGACGGCTCCGTTCTCGTGTAGCCTACATATTGCGTTTTTTTTTTTAATTTGCTTACCGGGCTAAAGGTTAACATGCTTAAAATACGTAAGTGGTTTTGTTCAACAAATTTGAGTAGATAACTCAGCAGTTGTTTGCATCAGAGCGACAATTTTTGAGATAGTTATTAAAACTGTTTAAAGGTTGTCAAACGTTGTTTCTCGTTGTATATCCTTTAATTCTAGAGTTAAATTGATAAATACCGTGTACGAATTTGTTTAACCCATTTGTTTTGGTTACCCGACGGCTCCGTTGTCCTGTGGCCTACATATTGCGTTTTTTTATTTGCTTACCGGGCTAAAGGTTAGCATGCTTAAAATACGTAAGTCGTTTTCTTCAACAAATTTGAGTAGATAACTCAGCAGTTGTTTGTATCAGAGTGACAATTTTTGAGATATTTATTAAAACTGTTTAAAGGTTGTCAAACGTTGTTTCTCGTTGTATATCCTTTAATTCTAGAGTTAAATTGATAAATACCGTGTACGAATTTGTTTAACCCATTTGTTTTCTTTACTCGACGGCTCCGTTCTCGTGTAGCCTACATATTGCGTTTTTTTTTTAATTTGCTTACCGGGCTAAAGGTTAGCTTGCTTAAAATACGTAAGTGGTTTTGTTCAACAAATTTGAGTAGATAACTCAGCAGTTGTTTGCATCAGAGCGACAATTTTTGAGATAGTTATTAAAACTGTTTAAAGGTTGTCAAACGTTGTTTCTCGTTGTCGACAATTTTTGGGATAGTTATTAAAACTGTTTAAAGGTTGTCAAACGTTGTTTCTCGTTGTATATCCTTTAATTCTAGAGTTAAGTTGATAAATAACGTGTACGAATTTGTTTAACCCATTTGTTTTGGTTACTCGACGGCTCCGTTCTTGGGTAGCCTACATATTGCGTTTTTTTTTAATTTGCTTACCGGGCTAAAGGTTAGCTTGCTTAAAGTACGTAAGTGGTTTTGTTCAACAAATTTGAGTAGATAAATCAGCAGTTGTTTGCATCAGAGCACCAATTTTTAAGATAGTAATTAAAACTGTTTAAAGGTTGTCAAACGTTGTTTCTCGTTGTATATCCTTTAATTCTAGAGTTAAATTGATAAATACCGTGTACGAATTTGTTTAACCCATTTGTTTTGGTTACTCGACGGCTCCGTTCTCGTGTAGCCTACATATTGCGTTTTTTTTTTAATTTGCTTACCGGGCTAAAGGTTAGCACGCTTAAAATACGTAAGTCGTTTTGTTGAACAAATTTGAGTAGATAACTCAGCAGTTGTTTGCATCAGAGCGACAATTTTTTAGATAGTTATTAAAACTGTTTAAAGGTTGTCAAACGTTGTTTCTCGTTGTATATCCTTTAATTCTAGAGTTAAATTGATAAATACCGTGTACGAATTTGTTTAACCCATTTGTTTTGGTTACTCGACGGCTCCGTTCTCGTGTAGCCTACATATTGCGTTTTTTTTTTTTATTTGCTTACCGGGCTAAAGGTTAGCATGCTTAAAATACGTAAGTCGTTTTGTTCAACAAATTTGAGTAGATAACTCAGCAGTTGTTTGCATAAGAGGGACAATTTTTGAGATAGTTATTAAAACTGTTTAAAGGTTGTCAAACATTGTTTCTCGTTGTATATCCTTTAATTCTAGAGTTAAATTGATAAATACCGTGTACGAATTTGTTTAACCCATTTGTTTTGGTTACTCGACGCTCCGTTCTCGTGTAGCCTACATATTGCGTTTTTTTTTAATTTGCTTAGCGGGTTAAAGGTTAGAATGCTTAAAATACATAAGTCGTTTTGTTCAACAAATTTGAGTAGATAATTCAGCAGTTGTTTGCATCAGAGCGACAATTTTTGAGATAGTTATTAAAACTGTTTAAAGGTTGTCAAACATTGTTTCTCGTTGTATATCCTTTAATTCCAGAGTTAAATTGATAAATACCGTGTACGAATTTGTTTAACCCATTTGTTTTGGTTACTCGACGGCTCCGTTCTCGTGTAGCCTACATATTGCGTTTTTTTTAAATTTGCTTACCGGGCTAAAGGTTAGCAAGGTTAAAATACGTAAGTCGTTTTGTTCAACAAATTTGAGTAGATAACTCAGCAGTTGTTTGCATCAGAGCGACAATTTTTGAGATAGTTATTAAAACTGTTTAAAGGTTGTCAAACTTTGTTTCTCGTTGTATATCCTTTAATTCTATAGTTAAATTGATAAATACCATGTACGAATTTGTTTAACCCATTTGTTTTGGTTACTCGACGGCTCCATTCTCGTGTAGCCTACGTATTACGTTTTTTTTTAATTTGCTTACCGGGCTAAAGGTTAGCATGCTTAAAATACGTAAGTCGTTTTGTTCAACAAATTTGAGTAGATAACTCAGCAGTTGTTTGCATCAGAGCGACAATTTTTGAGAAAGTTATTAAAACTGTTTAAAGGTTGTCAAACGTTGTTTCTCGTTGTATATCCTTTAATTCTAGAGTTAAATTGATAAATACCGTGTACGAATTTGTTTAACCCATTTGTTTTGGTTACTCGACGGCTCCGTTCTCGTGTAGCCTACATATTGCGTTTTTTTTTTAATTTGCTTACCGGGCTAAAGGTTAGCATGCTTAAAATAAGTAAGTCGTTTTGTTCAACAAATTGAGGAGATAACTCAGCAGTTGTTTGCATCAGAGCGACAATTTTTGAGATAGTTATTAAAACTGTTTAAAGGTTGTCAAACGTTGTTTCTCGTTGTATACCCTTTAATTCTAGAGTTAAATTGATAAATACCGTGTACGAATTTGTTTAACACATTTGTTTTGGTTACTCGACGGCTCCGTTCTCGTGTAGACTACATATTTAGTTTTTTTTTAATTTGCTTACCGGGCTAAAGGTTAGCATGCTTAAAATACGTAAGTCGTTCTGTTCAACAAATTTGAGTAGATAACTCAGCAGTTGTTTGTATCAGAGCGACAATTTTTGAGATAGTTATTAAAACTGTTTAAAGGTTGTCAAACGTTGTTTCTCGTCGTATATCATTTAATTCTAGAGTTAAACTGATAAATACCGTGTACGAATTTGTTTAACCCATTTGTTTTGGTTACTCGTCGGCTCCGTTCTCGTCTAGCCTACATATTGCGTTTTTTTTTTAATTTGCTTCCCGGGCTAAAGGTTAGCATGCCTAAAATACGTAAGTCGTTTTGTTCAACAAATTTTAGTAGATAACTTAGCAGTTGTTTGCATCAGAGCGACAATTTTTGAGAAAGTTATTAAAACTGTTTAAAGGTTGTCAAACGTTGTTTCTCGTTGTATATCCTTTAATTCTAGAGTTAAATTGATAAATACCGTGTACGAATTTGTTTAACCCATTTGTTTTGGTTACTCGACGGCTCCGTTCTCGTGTAGCCTACATATTGCGTTTTTTTTTTAATTTGCTTACCGGGCTAAAGGTTAGCATGCTTAAAATAAGTAAGTCGTTTTGTTCAACAAATTGAGGAGATAACTCAGCAGTTGTTTGCATCAGAGCGACAATTTTTGAGATAGTTATTAAAACTGTTTAAAGGTTGTCAAACGTTGTTTCTCGTTGTATACCCTTTAATTCTAGAGTTAAATTGATAAATACCGTGTACGAATTTGTTTAACACATTTGTTTTGGTTACTCGACGGCTCCGTTCTCGTGTAGACTACATATTGCGTTTTTTTTTAATTTGCTTACCGGGCTAAAGGTTAGCATGCTTAAAATACGTAAGTCGTTCTGTTCAACAAATTTGAGTAGATAACTCAGCAGTTGTTTGTATCAGAGCGACAATTTTTGAGATAGTTATTAAAACTGTTTAAAGGTTGTCAAACGTTGTTTCTCGTCGTATATCATTTAATTCTAGAGTTAAACTGATAAATACCGTGTACGAATTTGTTTAACCCATTTGTTTTGGTTACTCGTCGGCTCCGTTCTCGTCTAGCCTACATATTGCGTTTTTTTTTAATTTGCTTCCCGGGCTAAAGTTTAGCATGCCTAAAATACGTAAGTCGTTTTGTTCAACAAATTTTAGTAGATAACTTAGCAGTTGTTTGCATCAGAGCGACAATTTTTGAGATAGTTATTAAAACTGTTTAAAGGTTGTCAAACGTTGTTTCTCGTTGTATATCCTTTAATTCTAGATTTAAATTGAAAAATACCGTGTACGAATTTGTTATCCCATTTGTTTTGGTTACTCGACGGCTCCGTTCTCGTGTAGCCGACATATTGCGTTTTTTTTAATTTGCTTACCGGGTTAAAGGTTAGCATGCTTAAAATACGTAAGTCGTTTTGTTCAACAAATTTGAGTAGATAACTCAGCAGTTCTTTGCATCAGAGCGACAATTTTTGAGATAGTTATTAAAACTATTTAAAGGTTGTCAAACGATATTTCTCGTTGTATATCCTTTAATACTAGAGTTAAATTGATAAATACCGTGTACGAATTTGTTTAACCCATTTGTTTTGGTTACTCGACGGCTCCGTTCTCGTGTAGCCTACATATTGGGTTTTTTTTTTTTAATTTGCTTACCGGGCTAAAGGTTAGCATGCTTAAAATACGTAAGCCGTTTTGTTTAACAAATTTGAGTAGATAACTCAGCAGTTGTTTGCATCAGAGCGACAATTTTTGAGATAGTTATTAAAACTATTTAAAGGTTGTCAAACGATGTTTCTCGTTGTATATCCTTTAATACTAGAGTTAAATTGAAAAATACCGTGTACGAATTTGTTATCCCATTTGTTTTGGTTACTCGACGGCTCCGTTCTCGTGTAGCCTACATATTGCGTTTTTTTTTTTAATTTGCTTACCGGGCCAAAGGTTAGCATGCTTAAAATACGTAAGTGGTTTTGTTCAACAAATTTGAGTAGATAACTCAGCAGTTGTTTGCATCAGAGCGACAATTTTTGAGATAGTTATTAAAACTGTTTAAAGGTTGTCAAACGTTGTTTCTCGTTGTATACCCTTTAATTCTAGAGTTAAATTGATAAATACCGTGTACGAATTTGTTTAACCCATTTGTTTTGGTTACCCGACGGCTCCGTTGTCCTGTGGCCTACATATTGCGTTTTTTTATTTGCTTACCGGGCTAAAGGTTAGCATGCTTAAAATACGTAAGTCGTTTTCTTCAACAAATTTGAGTAGATAACTCAGCAGTTGTTTGTATCAGAGTGACAATTTTTGAGATATTTATTAAAACTGTTTAAAGGTTGTCAAACGTTGTTTCTCGTTGTATATCCTTTAATTCTAGAGTTAAATTGATAAATACCGTGTACGAATTTGTTTAACCCATTTGTTTTCTTTACTCGACGGCTCCGTTCTCGTGTAGCCTACATATTGCGTTTTTTTTTTAATTTGCTTACCGGGCTAAAGGTTAGCTTGCTTAAAATACGTAAGTGGTTTTGTTCAACAAATTTGAGTAGATAACTCAGCAGTTGTTTGCATCAGAGCGACAATTTTTGAGATAGTTATTAAAACTGTTTAAAGGTTGTCAAACGTTGTTTCTCGTTGTCGACAATTTTTGGGATAGTTATTAAAACTGTTTAAAGGTTGTCAAACGTTGTTTCTCATTGTATATCCTTTAATTCTAGAGTTAAGTTGATAAATACCGTGTACGAATTTGTTTAACCCATTTGTTTTGGTTACTCGACGGCTCCGTTCTCGTGTAGCCTACATATTGCGTTTTTTTTTTAATTTGCTTACCGGGCTAAAGGTTAGCACGCTTAAAATACGTAAGTCGTTTTGTTGAACAAATTTGAGTAGATAACTCAGCAGTTGTTTGCATCAGAGCGACAATTTTTTAGATAGTTATTAAAACTGTTTAAAGGTTGTCAAACGTTGTTTCTCGTTGTATATCCTTTAATTCTAGAGTTAAATTGATAAATACCGTGTACGAATTTGTTTAACCCATTTGTTTTGGTTACTCGACGGCTCCGTTCTCGTGTAGCCTACATATTGCGTTTTTTTTTTTTATTTGCTTACCGGGCTAAAGGTTAGCATGCTTAAAATACGTAAGTCGTTTTGTTCAACAAATTTGAGTAGATAACTCAGCAGTTGTTTGCATAAGAGCGACAATTTTTGAGATAGTTATTAAAACTGTTTAAAGGTTGTCAAACATTGTTTCTCGTTGTATATCCTTTAATTCTAGAGTTAAATTGATAAATACCGTGTACGAATTTGTTTAACCCATTTGTTTTGGTTACTCGACGCTCCGTTCTCGTGTAGCCTACATATTGCGTTTTTTTTTAATTTGCTTACCGGGTTAAAGGTTAGAATGCTTAAAATACATAAGTCGTTTTGTTCAACAAATTTGAGTAGATAATTCAGCAGTTGTTTGCATCAGAGCGACAATTTTTGAGATAGTTATTAAAACTGTTTAAAGGTTGTCAAACATTGTTTCTCGTTGTATATCCTTTAATTCCAGAGTTAAATTGATAAATACCGTGTACGAATTTGTTTAACCCATTTGTTTTGGTTACTCGACGGCTCCGTTCTCGTGTAGCCTACATATTGCGTTTTTTTTTGTAATTTGCTTACCGGGCTAAAGGTTAGCATGCTTAAAATACGTAAGTCGTTTTGTTCAACAAATTTGAGTATATAACTCTGCAGATGTTTGTATCAGAACGACAATTTTTGAGATAGTTATTAAAACTGTTTAAAGGTTGTCAAACGTTGTTTCTCGTTGTATATCCTTTAATTCTAGAGTTAAACTGATAAATACCGTGTACGAATTTGTTTAACCAATTTGTTTTGGTTACTCGACGGCTCCGTTCTCGTGTAGCCTACATATTGCGTTTTTTTTTTAATTTGCTTCCCGGGCTAAAGGTTAGCATGCTTAAAATACGTAAGTCGTTTGTTCAACAAATTTGAGTAGATAACTTAGCAGTTGTTTGCATCAGAGCGACAATTTTTGAGATAGTTATTAAAACTATTTAAAGGTTGTCAATCGTTGTTTCTCGTTGTATATCCTTTAATTCTAGAGTTAAATTGAAAAATACCGTGTACGAATTTGTTATCCCATTTGTTTTGGTTACTCGACGGCTCCGTTCTCGTGTAGCCGACATATTGCGTTTTTTTTAATTTGCTTACCGGGCTAAAGGTTAGCATGCTTAAAATACGTAAGTCGTTTTGTTCAATAAATTTGAGTAGATAACTCAGCAGTTGTTTGCATCAGAGCGACAATTTTTGAGATAGTTATTAAAAGTGTTTAAAGGTTGTCAAACGTTGTTTCTCGTTTTATATCCTTTAATTCTCGAGTTAAATTGATAAATACCGTGTACGAATTTGTTTAACCCATTTGTTTTGGTTACTCGACGGCTCCGTTCTCGTGTAGTCTACATATTGCGTTTTTTTTAAATTTGCTTACCGGGCTAAAGGTTAGCATGCTTAAAACACGTAAGTCGTTTTGTTCAACATATTTGAGTAGATAACTCAGCAGTTGTTTGCATCAGAGCGACAATTTTTGAGATAGTTATTAAAACTATTTAAAGGTTGTCAATCGTTGTTTCTCGTTGTATATCCTTTAATTCTAGAGTTAAATTGAAAAATACCGTGTACGAATTTGTTATCCCATTTGTTTTGGTTACTCGACGGCTCCGTTCTCGTGTAGCCGACATATTGCGTTTTTTTTAATTTGCTTACCGGGCTAAAGGTTAGCATGCTTAAAATACGTAAGTCGTTTTGTTCAATAAATTTGAGTAGATAACTCAGCAGTTGTTTGCATCAGAGCGACAATTTTTGAGATAGTTATTGAAAGTGTTTAAAGGTTGTCAAACGTTGTTTCTCGTTTTATATCCTTTAATTCTCGAGTTAAATTGATAAATACCGTGTACGAATTTGTTTAACCCATTTGTTTTGGTTACTCGACGGCTCCGTTCTCGAGTAGCCTACATATTGCGTTTTTTTTTTATTTGATAACCGGGCTAACGGTTAGCATGCTTAAAATACGTAAGTCGTTTTGTTCAACAAATTTGAGTAGATAACTCAGCAGTTGTTTGCATCAGAGCGACAATTTTTGATATAGTTATTAAAACTGTTTAAAGGTTGTCAAACGTTGTTTCTCGTTGCATATCCTTTAATTCTATAAATAAATTGATAAATACCGTGTACGAATTTGTTTAACCCATTTGTTTTGGTTACTCGACGGCTCCGTTCTCGTGTAGCCTACATATTCCGTTTTTTTTTAATTTACTTAACGGGCTAAAGGTTAGCATGCTTAAAATACGTAAGTTGTTTTGTTCAACAAATTTGAGTAGATAACACAGCAGTTGTTTGCATCAGAGCGACAATTTTTGAGATAGTTATTAAAACTGTTTAAAGGTTGTCAAACGTTGTTTCTCGTTGTATATCCTTTAATTCTAGAGTTAAATTGATAAATACCGTGTACGAATTTGTTTAACCCATTTGTTTTGGTTACTCGACGACTCCGTTCTCGTGTAGCCTACATATTGCGTTTTTTTTATTTGCTTAACTGGCTAAAGGTTAGCATGCTTAAAATACGTAAGTCGTTTTGTTCAACAAATTTGAGTAGATAACTCAGCAGTTGTTTGTATCAGAGCGCCAATTTTTGAGATAGTTATTAAAAATGTTTAAAGGTTGTCAAACATTGTTTCTCGTTGTATATCATTTAATTTTAGAGTTAAATTGATAAATACCGTGTACAAATTTGTTTAACCCATTTGTTTTGGTTACTTGGCGGCTCCGTTCTCGTGTAGCCTACATATTGCGTTTTTTTTAATTTGCTTACCGGGCTAAAGGTTAGCATGCTTAAAATACGTAAGTCGTTTTGTTCAACAAATTTGAGTAGATAACTCAGCAGTTGTTTGCATCAGAGCGACAATTTTTGGGATAGTTATTAAAACTGTTTAAAGGTTGTCAAACGTTGTTTCTCGTTGTATATCCTTTAATTCTAGAGTTAAATTGATAAATACCGTGTACGAATTTGTTTAACCCATTTGTTTTGGTTACTCGACGGCTCCGATCTCGTGTAGCCTACGTATTGCGTTTTTTTTTTAATTTGCTTATCGGGCTAAAGGTTAGCATGCTTAAAATACGTAAGTCGTTTTGTTCAACAAATTTGAGTATATAACTCAGCAGTTGTTTGCATCAGAGCGAAAATTTTTGAGATAGTTATTAAAATTGTTTAAAAGTTGTCAAACGTTGTTTCTCGTTGTCGACAATTTTTGAGATAGTTATTAAAACTGTTTAAAGGTTGTCAAACGTTGTTTCTCGTTGTATATCCTTTAATTCTAGAGTTAAATTGATAAATACCGTGTACGAATTTGTTTAACCCATTTGTTTTGGTTACTCGACGGCTCCGTTCTCGAGTAGCCTACATATTGCGTTTTTTTTTTTATTTGATAACCGGGCTAACGGTTAGCATGCTTAAAATACGTAAGTCGTTTTGTTCAACAAATTTGAGTAGATAACTCAGCAGTTGTTTGCATCAGAGCGACAATTTTTGAGATAGTTATTAAAACTGTTTAAAGGTTGTCAAACGTTGTTTCTCGTTGTATATCCTTTAATTCTATAAATAAATTGATAAATACCGTGTACGAATTTGTTTAACCCATTTGTTTTGGTTACTCGACGGCTCCGTTCTCGTGTAGCCTACATATTCCTTTTTTTTTAATTTGCTTACCGGGCTAAAGGTTAGCATTCTTAAAATACGTAAGTCGTTTTGTTCAACAAATTTGAGTAGATAACTCAGCAGTTGTTTGCATCAGAGCGACAATTTTTGGGATAGTTATTAAAACTGTTTAAAGGTTGTCAAACGTTGTTTCTCGTTGTATATCCTTTAATTCTAGAGTTAAATTGATAAATACCGTGTACGAATTTGTTTAACCCATTTGTTTTGGTTACTCGACGGCTCCGATCTCGTGTAGCCTACGTATTGCGTTTTTTTTAAATTTGTTTACCGGGCTAAAGGTTAGCATGCTTAAAATACGTAAGTCGTTTTGTTCAACAAATTTGAGTAGATAACTCAGCAGTTGTTTGCATCAGAGCGACAATTTTTGAGAAAGTTATTAAAACTGTTTAAAGGTTGTCAAACGTTGTTTCCCGTTGTATATCCTTTAATTCTAGAGTTAAATTGATAAATACCGTGTACGAATTTGTTTAACCCATTTGTTTTGTTCTCGTGTAGCCTACATATTGCGTTTTTTTTTTTTTAATTTGCTTATCGGGCTAAAGGTTAGCATGCTTAAAATACGTAAGTCGTTTTGTTCAACTAATTTTAGTAGATAACTCAGAAGTTGTTTGCATCAGAGCGACAATTTTTGAGATAGTTATTAAAACTGTTTAAAGGTTGTCAAACGTTGTTTCTCGTTGTATATCCTTTAATTCTAGATTTAAATTGATAAATACCGTGTACGAATTTGTTTAACCCATTTGTTTTGGTTACTCGACGGCTCCGTTCTCGTGTAGCCTACGTATTGCGTTTTTTTTTAATTTGCTTACCGGGCTAAAGGTTAGCATGCTTAAAATACGTTAGTCGTTTTGTTCAACAAATTTGAGTAGATAACTCAGCAGTTGTTTGCATCAGAGCGACAATTTTTGAGATAGTTATTAAAACTGTTTAAAGGTTGTCAAACCTTGTTTCTCGTTGTATATCCTTTAATTCTAGAGTTAAATTGATAAATACCGTGTACGAATTTGTTTAACCCAGTTGTTTTGGTTACTCGACGACTCCGTTCTCGTGTAGCCTACATATTGCGTTTTTTTTTATTTCAAACGTTGTTTCTCGTTGTACATCCTATAATTCTAGAGTTAAATTGATAAATACCGTGTACGAATTTGTTTAACCCATTTGTTTTGGTTACTCGACGGCTCCGTTCTCGAGTAGCCTACATATTGCGTTTTTTTTTTATTTGATAACCGGGCTAACGGTTAGCATGCTTAAAATACGTAAGTCGTTTTGTTCAACAAATTTGAGTAGATAACTCAGCAGTTGTTTGCATCAGAGCGACAATTTTTGAGATAGTTATTAAAACTGTTTAAAGGTTGTCAAACGTTGTTTCTCGTTGTATATCCTTTAATTCTAGAGTTAAATTGATAAATACCGTGTACAAATTTGTTTAACCCATTTGTTTTGGTTACTTGGCGGCTCCGTTCTCGTGTAGCCTACATATTGCGTTTTTTTTAATTTGCTTACCGGGCTAAAGGTTAGCATGCTTAAAATACGTAAGTCGTTTTGTTCAACAAATTTGAGTAGATAACTCAGCAGTTGTTTGCATCAGAGCGACAATTTTTGGGATAGTTATTAAAACTGTTTAAAGGTTGTCAAACGTTGTTTCTCGTTGTATATCCTATAATTCTAGAGTTAAATTGATAAATACCGTGTACGAATTTGTTTAACCCATTTGTTTTGGTTACTCGACGGCTCCGTTCTCGTGTAGGCTACATATTGCGTTTTTTTTTTTAATTTGCTTACCGGGCTAAAGGTTAGCATGCTTAAAATACGTAAGTCGTTTTGTTCAACAAATTTGAGTAGATAACTCAGCAGTTGTTTGCATCAGAGCGACAATTTTTGAGACAGTTATTAAACCTGTTTAAAGGTTGTGAAACGTTGTTTCTCGTTGTATATCCTTTAATTCTAGAGTTAAATTGATAAATACCGTGTACGAATTTGTTTAACCCATTTGTTTTGGTTACTCGACGGCTCCGTTCTCGTGTAGCCTACATATTGCGTTTTTTTTTTTAATTTGTTTCCCGGGCTAAAAGTTAGCATACTTAAAATACGTAAGTCGTTTTGTTCAACAAATTTGAGTAGAACTCAGCAGTTGTTTGCATGAGAGCGACAATTTTTGAGATAGTTATTAAAACTGTTTAAAGGTTGTCAAACGTTGTTTCTCGTTGTATATCCTTTAATTCTAGAGTTAAATTGATAAATACCGTGTACGAATTTGTTTAATCCATTTGTTTTGGTTACTCGACGGCTCCGTTCTCGTCTAGCCTACATATTGTGATTTTTTTTTAATTTGCTTACCGGGCTAAAGGTTAGCATGGTCAACAAATTTGAGTAGATAACTCAGCAGTTGTTTGCATCAGAGCGACAATTTTTGAGAAAGTTATTAAAACTGTTTAAAGGTTGTCAAACGTTGTTTCTCGTTGTATATCCTTTAATTCTAGAGTTAAATTGATAAATACCGTGTACGAATTTGTTTAACCCATTTGTTTTGGTTACTCGACGGCTCCGTTCTCGTGTAGCCTACATATTGCGTTTTTTTTAATTTGCTTACCGGGCTAAAGGTTAGCATGCTTAAAATACGTAAGTCGTTTTGTTCAACAAATTTGAGTAGATAACTCAGCAGTTGTTTGCATCAGAGCGACAATTTTTGAGAAAGTTATTAAAACTGTTTAAAGGTTGTCAAACGTTGTTTCTCGTTGTATATCCTTTAATTCTAGAGTTAAATTGATAAATACCGTGTACGAATTTGTTTAACCCATTTGTTTTGGTTACTCGACGGCTCCGTTCTCGTGTAGCCTACATATTGCGTTTTTTTTTAATTTGCTTACCGGGCTAAAGGTTAGCATGCTTAAAATACGTAAGTCGTTTTGTTCAACAAATTTGAGTAGATAACTCAGCAGTTGTTTGCATCAGAGCGACAATATTTGAGAAAGTTATTAAAACTGTTTAAAGGTTGTCAAACGTTGTTTCTCGTTGTATATCCTTTAATTCTAGAGTTAAATTGATAAATACCGTCTACGAATTTGTTTAACACATTTGTTTTGGTTACTCGACGGCTCCGTTCTCGTGTAGCCTACATATTGCGTTTTTTTTTTATTTGTTTCCCGGGCTAAAGGTTAGCATGCTTAAAATACGTAAGTCGTTTTGTTCAACAAATTTGAGTAGAACTCAGCAGTTGTTTGCATGAGAGCGACAATTTTTGAGATAGTTATTAAAACTGTTTAAAGGTTGTCAAACGTTGTTTCTCGTTGTATATCCTTTAATTCTAGAGTTAAATTGATAAATACCGTGTACGAATTTGTTTAACCCATTTGTTTTCGTTACTCGACGGCTCCGTTCTCGTGTAGCATACATATTGCGTTTTTTTTTTAATTTGCTTACCGGGCTAAAGGTTAGCATGCTTAAAACACGTAAGTCGTTTTGTTCAACAAATTTGAGTAGATAACTCAGCAGTTGTTTGCATCAGAGCGACAATTTTTGAGATAGTTACTAAAACTGTTTAAAGGTTGTGAAACGTTGTTTCTCGTTGTATATCCTTTAATTCTAGAGTTAAATTGATAAATACCGTGTACGAATTTGTTTAACCCATTTGTTTTGGTTACTCGACGGCTCCGTTCTCGCGTAGCCTGCATATTGCGTTTTTTTTTAATTTGCTTACCGGGCTAAAGGTTAGCATGCTTAAAATACGTAAGTCGTTTTCTTCAACAAATTTGAGTAGAACTCAGCAGTTGTTTGCATGAGAGCGACAATTTTTGAGATAGTTATTAAAACTGTTTAAAGGTTGTCAAACGTTGTTTCTCGTTGTATATCCTTTAATTCTAGAGTTAAATTGATAAATACCGTCTACGAATTTGTTTAACACATTTGTTTTGGTTACTCGACGGCTCCGTTCTCGTGTAGCCTACATATTGCGTTTTTTTTTTATTTGTTTCCCGGGCTAAAGGTTAGCATGCTTAAAATACGTAAGTCGTTTTGTTCAACAAATTTGAGTAGAACTCAGCAGTTGTTTGCATGAGAGCGACAATTTTTGAGATAGTTATTAAAACTGTTTAAAGGTTGTCAAACGTTGTTTCTCGTTGTATATCCTTTAATTCTAGAGTTAAATTGATAAATACCGTGTACGAATTTGTTTAACCCATTTGTTTTGGTTACTCGACGGCTCCGTTCTCGTGTAGCATACATATTGCGTTTTTTTTTAATTTGCTTACCGGGCTAAAGGTTAGCATGCTTAAAACACGTAAGTCGTTTTGTTCAACAAATTTGAGTAGATAACTCAGCAGTTGTTTGCATCAGAGCGACAATATTTGAGAAAGTTATTAAAACTGTTTAAAGGTTGTCAAACGTTGTTTCTCGTTGTATATCCTTTAATTCTAGAGTTAAATTGATAAATACCGTCTACGAATTTGTTTAACACATTTGTTTTGGTTACTCGACGGCTCCGTTCTCGTGTAGCCTACATATTGCGTTTTTTTTTTATTTGTTTCCCGGGCTAAAGGTTAGCATGCTTAAAATACGTAAGTCGTTTTGTTCAACAAATTTGAGTAGAACTCAGCAGTTGTTTGCATGAGAGCGACAATTTTTGAGATAGTTATTAAAACTCTTTAAAGGTTGTCAAACGTTGTTTCTCGTTGTATATCCTTTAATTCTAGAGTTAAATTGATAAATACCGTGTACGAATTTGTTTAACCCATTTGTTTTGGTTACTCGACGGCTCCGTTCTCGTGTAGCCTACATATTGCGTTTTTTTTTTTAATTTGTTTCCCGGGCTAAAGGTTAGCATGCTTAAAATACGAAAGTCGTTTTCTTCAACAAATTTGAGTAGAACTCAGCAGTTGTTTGCATGAGAGCGACAATTTTTGAGATAGTTATTAAAACTGTTTAAAGGTTGTCAAACGTTGTTTCTCGTTGTATATCCTTTAATTCTAGAGTTAAATTGATAAATACCGTGTACGAATTTGTTTAACCCATTTGTTTTGGTTACTGGATGGCTCCGTTCTCGTGTAGCCTACATATTGCGTTTTTTTTTTTAATTTGCTTACCGGGCTAAAAGTTAGCTTACTTAAAATACGTAAGTCGTTTTGTTCAACAAATTTGAGTAGATACCTCAGCAGTTGTTTGCATCAGAGCGACAATTATTGAGATAGTTATTAAAACTGTTTAAAGGTTGTCAAACGTTGTTTCTCGTTGTATATCCTTTAATTCTAGAGTTAAATTGATAAATACCGTGTAGAATTTGTTTAACCCATTTGTTTTAGTTACTCGACGGCTCCGTTCTCGTGTAGCCTACATATTGCGTTTTTTTTTTATTTGCTTACCGGGCTAAAGGTTAGCATGCTTAAAATCCGTAAGCCGTTTTGTTCAACAAATTTGAGTAGATAACTCAGCAGTTGTTTGCATCAGAGCGACCATTTTTGAGATAGTTATTAAAACTATTTAAAGGTTGTCAAACGATGTTTCTCGTTGTATATCGTTTAATACTAGAGTTAAATTGATAAATACCGTGTACGAATTTGTTTAACCCATTTGTTTTGGTTAATCGACGGCTCCGTTCTCGTGTAGCCTACATATTGCGTTTTTTTTTTTATTTGCTTACCGGGCTAAAGGTTATCATGCTTAAAACTCGTAAGTCGTTTTGTTCAACAAATTTGAGTAGATAACTCAGCAGTTCTTTGCATCAGAGCGACAATTTTTGAGATAGTTATTAAAACTGTTTAAATGTTGTCAAACGTTGTTTCTCGTTGTATATCTTTTAATTCTAGAGTTAAATTGATAAATACCGTGTACGAATTTGTTTAACCCATTTGTTTTGGTTACTCGACGGCTCCGTTCTCGTGTAGCCTACATATTGCGTTTTTTTTTTAATTTGCTTACCGGGCTAAAGGTTAGCTTGCTTAAAATACGTAAGTCGTTTTGTTCAACAAATTTGAGTAGATAACTCAGCAGTTGTTTGCATCAGAGCGACAATTTTTGAGAAAGTTATTAAAATTGTTTAAAGGTTGTCAAACGTTGTTTCTCGTTGTATACCCTTAGTTCTAGAGTTAAATTGATAAATACCGTGGACGAATTTGTTTAACCAATTTGTTTTGGTTACTCGACGGCTCCGTTCTCGTGTAGCCTACATATTGCGTTTTTTTATTTGCTTACCGGGCTAAAGGTTAGCATGATTAAAATACGTAAGTCGTTTTGTTTAACAAATTTGAGTAGATAACTCAGCAGTTGTTTGTATCAGAGCGACAATTTTTGAGATAGTTATTAAAACTGTTTAAAGGTTGTCAAACGTTGTTTCTCGTTGTATATCCTTTAATTCTAGAGTTAAATTGATAAATACCGTGTACGAATTTGTTTAACCCATTTGTTTTGGTTTCTCGATGGCTCCGTTCTCGTGTAGCCTACATATTGCGTTTTTTTTATTTACTTATTTACTAACAGAGCGACAATTATTGAGATAGTTATTAAAACTGTTTAAAGGTTGTCAAACGTTGTTTCTCGTTGTATATCCTTTAATTCTAGAGTTAAATAGATAAATACCGTGTAGAATTTGTTTAACCCATTTGTTTTGGTTACTCGACGGATCCGTTCTCGTGTAGCCTACATATTGCGTTTTTTTTAATTTGCTTACCGGGCTAAAGGTTAGCATGCTTAAAATACGTAAGTCGTTTTGTTCAACAAATTTGAGTAGATATCTCAGCAGTTGTTTGCATCAGAGCGACAATTTTTGGGATAGTTATTAAAACTGTTTAAAGGTTGTCAAACGTTGTTTCTCGTTGTATATCCTTTAATTCTAGAGTTAAATTGATAAATACCGTGTACGAATTTGTTTAACCCATTTGTTTTGGTTACTCGATGGCTCCGTTCTCGTGTAGCCTACATATTGCGTTTTTTTTATTTACTTATTTACTAACAGAGCGACAATTATTGAGATAGTTATTAAAACTGTTTAAAGGTTGTCAAACGTTGTTTCTCGTTGTATATCCTTTAATTCTAGAGTTAAATAGATAAATACCGTGTAGAATTTGTTTAACCCATTTGTTTTGGTTACTCGACGGCTCCGTTCTCGTGTAGCCTACATATTGCGTTTTTTTTTTATTTGCTTACCGGGCTAAAGGTTAGCATGCTTAAAATACGTAAGTCGTTTTGTTCAATAAATTTGAGTAGATAACTCAGCAGTTCTTTGCATCAGAGCGACAATTTTTGAGATAGTTATTAAAACTATTTAAAGGTTGTCAAACGATGTTTCTCGTTGTATATCGTTTAACACTAGAGTTAAATTGATAAATACCGTGTACGAATTTGTTTAACCCATTTGTTTTGGTTACTCGACGGCTCCGTTCTCGTGTAGCCTACATATTGCGTTTTTTTTTAATTTGCTTACCGGGCTAAAGGTTAGCATGCTTAAAATACGTAAGTCGTTTTGTTCAATAAATTTGAGTAGATAACTCAGCAGTTGTTTGCATCAGAGCGACAATTTTTGGGATAGTTATTAAAACTGTTTAAAGGTTGTCAAACGTTGTTTCTCGTTGTATATCCTTTAATTCTAGAGTTAAATTGATAAATACCGTGTACGAATTTGTTTAACCCATTTGTTTTGGTTACTCGACGGCTCCGTTCTCGTGTAGCCTACATATTGCGTTTTTTTTTAATTTGCTTACCGGGCTAAAGGTTAGCTTGCTTAAAATACGTAAGTCGTTTTGTTCAACAAATTTGAGTAGATAACTCAGCAGTTGTTTGCATCAGAGCGACAATTTTTGAGATAGTTATTAAAACTGTTTAAAGGTTGTCAAACGTTGTTTCTCGTTGTATATCCTTTAATTCTAGAGTTAAATTGATAAATACCGTGTACGAATTTGTTTAACCCATTTGTTTTGGTTACTCGACGGCTCCGTTCTCGTGTAGCCTACATATTGCGTTTTTTTTTTTTAATTTGCTTACCGGGCTAAAGGTTAGCATGCTTAAAACACGTAAGTCGTTTTGTTCAACAAATTTGAGTAGATAACTCAGCAGTTGTTTGCATCAGAGCGACAATTTTTGAGAAAGTTATTAAAATTGTTTAAAGGTTGTCAAACGTTGTTTCTCGTTGTATACCCTTAGTTCTAGAGTTAAATTGATAAATACCGTGGACGAATTTGTTTAACCCATTTGTTTTGGTTACTCGACGGCTCCGTTCTCGTGTAGCCTACATATTGCGTTTTTTTATTTGCTTACCGGGCTAAAGGTTAGCATGCTTAAAATACGTAAGTCGTTTTGTTCAACAAATTTGAGTAGATAACTCAGCAGTTGTTTGTATCAGAGCGACAATTTTTGAGATAGTTATTAAAACTGTTTAAAGGTTGTCAAACGTTGTTTCTCGTTGTATATCCTTTAATTCTAGAGTGTACGAATTTGTTTAACCCATTTGTTTTGGTTACTCGACGGCTCCGTTCTCGTGTAGCCTACATATTGCGTTTTTTTTATTTACTTACCGGGCTAAAGGTTAGCATGCTTAAAATACGTAAGTCGTTTTGTTCAACAAATTTGAGTAGATAACTCAGCAGTTGTTTGTATCAGAGCGACAATTTTTGAGATAGTTATTAAAACTGTTTAAAGGTTGTCAAACGTTGTTTCTCGTTGTATATCCTTTAATTTTAGAGTTAAATTGATAAATACCGTGTACGAATTTGTTTAACCCATTTGTTTTGGTTACTCGGCGGCTCCGTTCTCGTGTAGCCTACATATTGCGTTTTTTTTAATTTGCTTACTGGGCTAAAGTTTAGCATGCTTAAAATACGTAAGTCGTTTTGTTCAACAAATTTGAGTAGATAACTCAGCAGTTGTTTGCATCAGAGCGACAATTTTTGGGATAGTTATTAAAATTGTTTAAAGGTTGTCAAACGTTGTTTCTCGTTGTATATCCTTTAATTCTAGAGTTAAATTGATAAATACCGTGTACGAATTTGTTTAACCCATTTGTTTTGGTTACTCGACGGCTCCGTTCTCGTGTAGCCTACGTATTGCGTTTTTTTTTTTAATTTGCTTACCGGGCTAAAGGTTAGCATGCTTAAAATACGTAAGTCGTTTTGTTCAACAAATTTGAGTAGATAACTCAGCAGGTGTTTGCGTCAGAGCGACAATTTTTGAGAAAGTTATTAAAACTGTTTAAAGGTTGTGAAACGTTGTTTCTCGTTGTATATCCTTTAATTCTATAGTTAAATTGATAAATACCGTGTACGAATTTGTTTAACCCATTTGTTTTGGTTACTCGAGGGCTCCGTTATCGTGTAGCCTACATATTGCGTTTTTTTTTTTAATTTGCTTACCGGGCTAAAGGTTAGCATGCTTGAAATACGTAAGTCGTTTTGTTCAACAAATTTGAGTAGATAACTCAGCAGTTGTTTGCATCAGAGCGACAATTTTTGAGATAGTTATTAAAACTGTTTAAAAGTTGTCAAACGTTGTTTCTCGTTGTATATCCTTTAATTCTAGAGTTAAATTGATAAATACCGTGTACGAATTTGTTTAACCCATTTGTTTTGGATACTCGACGGCTCCGTTCTCGTGTAGCCTACATATTGCGTTTTTTTAATTTGCTTCCCGGGCTAAAGGTTAGCTTGCTTAAAATACGTAAGTCGTTTTGTTCAACAAATTTGAGTAGATAACTCAGCAGTTGTTTGCATCAGAGCGACTATTATTGAGATAGTTATTAAAACTGTTTAAAGGTTGTCAAACGTTGTTTCTCGTTGTCGACAATTTTTGAGATAGTTATTAAAACTGTTTAAAGGTTGTCAAAGGTTGTTTCTCGTTGTATATCTTTAATTCTGGAGTTAAATTGATAAATACCGTGTACGAATTTGTTTAACCCATTTGTTTTGGTTACTCGACGGCTCCGTTCTCGTGTAGCCTACATATTGCGTTTTTTTTAATTTGCTTACCGGGTTAAAGTTTAGCATGCTTAAAATACGTAAGTCGTTTTGTTCAACAAATTTGAGTAGATAACTCAGCAGTTGTTTGCATCAGAGCGACAATTTTTGAGAAAGTTATTAAAACTGTTTAAAGGTTGTCAAACGTTGTTTCTCGTTGTATATCCTTTAATTCTAGAGTTAAATTGATAAATACCGTGCACGAATTTGTTTAACCCATTTGTTTTGATTACTCGACGGCTCCGTTCTCGTGTAGCCTACATATTGCGTTTTTTTTTTTAATTTGCTTATCGGGCTAAAGGTTAGCATGCTTATAATACGTAAGTCGTTTTGTTCAACAAATTTGAGTATATAACTCAGCAGTTGTTTGCATTAGAGCGACAATTTTTGAGATAGGTATTAAAACTGTTTAAAGGTTGTCAAACGTTGTTTCTCGTTGTCGACAATTTTGGAGATAGTTATTAAAGCTGTTTAAAGGTTTCCAAACGTTGTTTCTCGTTGTATGTCCTTTAATTCTAGAGTTAAATTGATAAATACCGTGTACGAATTTGTTTAACCCATTTGTTTTGGTTACTCGACGGCTCCGTTCTCGTGTAGCCTACATATTGCGTTTTTTTTTTTAATTTGCTTACCGGGCTAAAGGTTAGCAAGCTTAAAATACGTAAGTCGTTTTGTTCAACAAATTTGAGTAGATAACTCAGCAGTTGTTTGCATCAGAGCGACAATTTTTGAGATAGTTATTAAAACTGTTTAAAGGTTGTCAAACGTTGTTTCTCGTTGTATATCCTTTAATTCTAGAGTTAAATTGATAAATACCGTGTACGAATTTGTTTAACCCATTTGTTTTGGTTACTCGACGGCTCCGTTCTCGTGTAGCCTACATATTACGTTTTTTTTAATTTGCTTACCGGGCTAAAGGTTAGCATGCTTAAAATACGTAAGTCGTTTTGTTCAACAAATTTGAGTAGATAACTCAGCAGTTGTTTGCATCAGAGCGACAATTTTTGAGATAGTTATTAAAACTGTTTAAGGGTTGTCATACGTTGTTCCTCGTTGTATATCCTTTAATTCTAGAGTTAAATTGATAAATACCGTGTACGAATTTGTTTAACCCATTTGTTTTGGTTACTCGACGGCTCCGTTCTCATGTAGCCTACATATTGCGTTTTTTTTTTAATTTGCTTACCGGGCTAAAGGTTAGCTTGCTTAAAATACGTAAGTCGTTTTGTTCAACAAATTTGAATAGATAACTCAGCAGTTGTTTGCATCAGAGCGACAATTTTTGAGATAGTTATTAAAACTGTTTAAAGGTTGTCAAACGTTGTTTCTCGTTGTATATCCTTTAATTCTAGAGTTAAATTGATAAATACCGTGTACGAATTTGTTTAACCCATTTGTTTTGGTTACTCGACGGCTCCGTTCTCGTGTAGCCTACGTATTGCGTTTTTTTAATTTGCTTACCGGGCTAAAGGTTAGCATGCTTAAAATACATAAGTCGGATTGTTCAACAAATTTTAGTAGATAACTCAGCAGTTGTTTGCATCAGAGCGGCAATTTTTGAGAAAGTTATTAAAACTGTTTAAAGGTTGTGAAACGTTGTTTCTCGTTGTATATCCTTTAATTCTGGAGTTAAATTGATAAATACCGTGTACGAATTTGTTTAACCCATTTGTTTTGGTTACTCGACGGCTCCGTTCTCGTGTAGCCTACATATTGAGTTTTTTTTTAATTTGCTTACCGGGCTAAAGGTTAGCATGCTTAAAATACGTAAGTCGTTTTGTTCAACAAATTTGAGTAGATAACTCAGCAGTTGTTTGCATCAGAGCGACAATTTTTGAAATAGTTATTAAAACTGTTTAAAGGTTGTCAAACGTTGTTTCTCGTTGTATATCCTTTAATTCTAGAGTTAAATTGATAAATACCGTGTACGAATTTGTTTAACCCATTTGTTTTGGATACTCGACGGCTCCGTTCTCGTGTAGCCTACATATTGCGTTTTTTTTAATTTGCTTACCGGGATAAAGGTTAGCTTGCTTAAAATACGTAAGTCGTTTTGCTCAACAAATTTGAGTAGATAACTCAGCAGTTGTTTTCATCAGAGCGACAATTTTTGAGATAGTTATTAAAACTGTTTAAAGGTTGTCAAACGTTGTTTCTCGTTGTCGACAATTTTTGAGATAGTTATTAAAACTGTTTAAAGGTTGTCAAACGTTGTTTCTCGTTGTATATCCTTTAATTCTAGAGTTAAATTGATAAATACCGTGTACGAATTTGTTTAACCCATTTGTTTTGGTTACTCGACGGCTCCGTTCTCGTGTAGCCTACATATTGCGTTTTTTTTATTTACTTACCGGGCTAAAGGTTAGCATGCTTAAAATACGTCAGTCGTTTTGTTCAACAAATTTGAGTAGATAACTCAGCAGTTGTTTGTATCAGAGCGACAATTTTTGAGATAGTTATTAAAACTGTTTAAAGGTTGTCAAACGTTGTTTCTCGTTGTATATCCTTTAATTTTAGAGTTAAATTGATAAATACCGTGTACGAATTTGTTTAACCCATTTGTTTTGGTTAATCGGCGGCTCCGTTCTCGTGTAGCCTACATATTGCGTTTTTTTTAATTTGCTTACTGGGCTAAAGTTTAGCATGCTTAAAATACGTAAGTCGTTTTGTTCAACAAATTTGGGTAGATAACTCAGCAGTTGTTTGCATCAGAGCGACAATTTTTGAGATAGTTATTAAAACTGTTTAAAGGTTGTCAAACGTTGTTTCTCGTTGTATATCCTTTAATTCTATAGTTAAATTGATAAATACCGTGTACGAATTTGTTTAACCCATTTGTTTTGGTTACTCGAGGGCTCCGTTATCGTGTAGCCTACATATTGCGTTTTTTTTTTTTAATTTGCTTACCGGGCTAAAGGTTAGCATGCTTAAAATACGTAAGTCGTTTTGTTCAACAAATTTGAGTAGATAACTCAGCAGTTGTTTGCATCAGAGCGACAATTTTTGAGATAGTTATTAAAACTGTTTAAAGGTTGTCAAACGTTGTTTCTCGTTGTATATCCTTTAATTCTAGAGTTAAATTGATAAATACCGTGTACGAATTTGTTTAACCCATTTGTTATGGATACTCGACGGCTCCGTTCTCGTGTAGCCTACATATTGCGTTTTTTTAATTTGCTTCCCGGGCTAAAGGTTAGCTTGCTTAAAATACGTAAGTCGTTTTGTTCAACAAATTTGAGTAGATAACTCAGCAGTTGTTTGCATCAGAGCGACTATTATTGAGATAGTTATTAAAACTGTTTAAAGGTTGTCAAACGTTGTTTCTCGTTGTCGACAATTTTTGAGATAGTTATTAAAACTGTTTAAAGGTTGTCAAACGTTGTTTCTCGTTGTATATCTTTAATTCTGGAGTTAAATTGATAAATACCGTGTTCGAGTTTGTTTAACCCATTTGTTTTGGTTACTCGACGGCTCTGTTCTCGTGTAGCCTACATATTGCGTTTTTTTTAATTTGCTTACCGGGCTAAAGGTTAGCATGCTTAAAATACGTAAGTCGTTTTGTTCAACAAATTTGAGTAGATAACTCAGCAGTTGTTTGCATCAGAGCGACAATTTTTGAGAAAGTTATTAAAACTGTTTAAAGGTTGTCAAACGTTGTTTCTCGTTGTATATCCTTTAATTCTAGAGTTGAATTGATAAATACCGTGCACGAATTTGTTTAACCCATTTGTTTTGATTACTCGACGGCTCCGTTCTCGTGTAGCCTACATATTGCGTTTTTTTTTTTAATTTGCTTATCGGGCTAAAGGTTAGCATGCTTATAATACGTAAGTCGTTTTGTTCAACAAATTTGAGTATATAACTCAGCAGTTGTTTGCATTAGAGCGACAATTTTTGAGATAGGTATTAAAACTGTTTAAAGGTTGTCAAACGTTGTTTCTCGTTGTCGACAATTTTTGAGATAATTATTAAAACTGTTTAAAGGTTTCCAAACGTTGTTTCTCGTTGTATGTCCTTTAATTCTAGAGTTAAATTGATAAATACCGTGTACGAATTTGTTTAACCCATTTGTTTTGGTTACTCGACGGCTCCGTTCTCGTGTAGCCTACATATTGCGTGTTTTTTTTAATTTGCTTACCGGGCTAAAGGTTAGCAAGCTTAAAATACGTAAGTCGTTTTGTTCAACAAATTTGAGTAGATAACTCAGCAGTTGTTTGCATCAGAGCGACAATTTTTGAGATAGTTATTAAAACTGTTTAAAGGTTGTCAAACGTGGTTCTCGTTGTATATCCTTTAATTCTAGAGTTAAATTGATAAATACCGTGTACGAATTTGTTTAACCCATTTGTTTTGGTTACTCGACGGCTCCGTTCTCGTGTAGCCTACATATTACGTTTTTTTTAATTTGCTTACCGGGCTAAAGGTTAGCATGCTTAAAATACGTAAGTCGTTTTGTTCAACAAATTTGAGTAGATAACTCAGCAGTTGTTTGCATCAGAGCGACAATTTTTGAGATAGTTATTAAAACTGTTTAAAGGTTGTCAATTTAATTTGCTTACCGGGATAAAGGTTAGCTTGCTTAAAATACGTAAGTCGTTTTGCTCAACAAATTTGAGTAGATAACTCAGCAGTTGTTTTCATCAGAGCGACAATTTTTGAGATAGTTATTAAAACTGTTTAAAGGTTGTCAAACGTTGTTTCTCGTTGTCGACAATTTTTGAGATAGTTATTAAAACTGTTTAAAGGTTGTCAAACGTTGTTTCTCGTTGTATATCCTTTAATTCTAGAGTTAAATTGATAAATACCGTGTATGAATTTGTTTAACCCATTTGTTTTGGTTACTCGACGGCTCCGTTCTCGTATAGCCTACATATTACGTTTTTTTTTTTAATTTGCTTACCGGGCTAAAGGTTAGCATGCTTAAAACACGTAAGTCGTTTTGTTCCACAAATTTCAGTAGATAACTCAGCAGTTGTATGCATCAGAGCGACAATTTTTGAGATAGTTCTTAAAATTGTTTAAAGGTTGTCAAACGTTGTTTCTCGTTGTATACCCTTAGTTCTAGAGTTAAATTGATAAATACCGTGTACGAATTTGTTTAACCCATTTGTTTTGGTTACTCGGCGGATCCGTTCTCGTGTAGCCTACATATTGCGTTTTTTTTAATTTGCTTACCGGGCTAAAGGTTAGCAAGCTTAAAATACGTAAGTCGTTTTGTTCAACAAATTTTAGTAGATAACTCAGCAGTTGTTTGCATCAGAGCGACAATTTTTGAGAAAGTTATTAAAACTGTTTAAAGGTTGTGAAACGTTGTTTCTCGTTATATATCCTTTAATTCTATAGTTAAATTGATAAATACCGTGTACGAATTTGTTTAACCCATTTGTTTTGGTTACTCGGCGGCTCCGATCTCGTGTAGCCTACATATTGCGTTTTTTTTAATTTGCTTACCGGGCTAAAGGTTAGCATGCTTAAAACACGTAAGTCGTTTTGTTCAACAAATTTGAGTAGATAACTCAGCAGTTGTATGCATCAGAGCGACAATTTTTGAGATAGTTATTAAAACTGTTTAAAGGTTGTCAAACGTTGTTTCTCGTTGTATATCTTTTAATTCTAGAGTTAAGTTGATAAATACCGTGCACGAATTTGTTTAACCCATTTGTTTTGATTACTCGACGGCTCCGTTCTCGTGTAGCCTACATATTGCGTTTTTTTTTTAATTTGCTTACCGGGCTAAAGGTTAGCAAGCTTAAAATACGTAAGTCGTTTTGTTCAACAAATTTGAGTATATAACTCAGCAGTTGTTTGCATTAGAGCGACAATTTTTGAGATAGGTATTAAAACTTTTTAAAGGTTGTCAAACGTTGTTTCTCGTTGTCGAAAATTATTGAGATAGTTATTAAAACTGTTTAAAGGTTGCCAAACGTTGTTTCTCGTTGTATGTCCTTTAATTCTATAGTTAAATTGATAAATACCGTGTACGAATTTGTTTAACCCATTTGTTTTGGTTACTCGACGGCTCCGTTCTCGTGTAGCCTATATATTGCGTTTTTTTTTTAATTTGCTTACCGGGCTAAAGGTTAGCAAGCTTAAAATACGTAAGTCGTTTTGTTCAACTAATTTGAGTAGATAGCTCAGCAGTTGTTTGCATCAGAGCGACAATTTGTGAGATAGTTATTAAAACTGTTTAAAGGTTGTCAAACGTTGTTTCTCGTTGTATATCCTTTAATTCTAGAGCTAATTGATAAATACCGTGTACGAATTTGTTTAACCCATTTGTTTTGGTTACTCGACGGCTCCGTTCTCGTGTAGCCTACGTATTGCGTTTTTTTTTTAATTTGCTTACCGGGCTAAAGGTTAGCATGCTTAAAATACGTAAGTCGTTTTGTTCAACAAATTTGAGTAGATAACTCAGCAGTTGGTTGCATCAGAGCGAAAATTTTTGAGATAGGTATTAAAACTTTTTAAAGGTTGTCAAACGTTGTTTCTCGTTGTATATCCTTTAATTCTAGAGTTAAATTGATAAATACCGTGTACGAATTTGTTTAACCCATTTGTTTTGGTTACTCGATGGCTCCGTTCTCGTGTAGCCTACGTATTGCGTTTTTTAATTTGCTTACCGGGCTAAAGGTTAGCATGCTTAAAATACGTAAGTCGGATTGTTCAACAAATTTTAGTAGATAACTCAGCAGTTGTTTGCATCAGAGCGACAATTTTTGAGAAAGTTATTAAAACTGTTTAAAGGTTGTGAAACGTTGTTTCTCGTTGTATATCCTTTAATTCTAGAGTTAAGTTGATAAATATCGTGTACGAATTTGTTTAACCCATTTGTTTTGGTTACTCGACGGCTCCGTTCTCGTGTAGCCTACATATTGCTTTTTTTTTTTTTAACTTGCTTACCGGGCTAAAGGTTAGCATGCTTAAAATACGTAAGTCGTTTTGTTCAACAAATTTGAGTAGATAACTCAGCAGTTGTTTGCATCAGAGCGACAATTTTTGAGATAGTTATTAAAACTGTTTAAAGGTTGTCAAACGTTGTTTCTCGTTGTATGTCCTTTAATTCTAGTGTTAAATTGATAAATACCGTGTACGAATTTGTTTAACCCATTTGTTTTGGTTACTCGACGGCTCCGTTCTCATGTAGCCTACATATTGCGTTTTTTTTTTAATTTGCTTACCGGGCTAAAGGTTAGCTTGCTTAAAATACGTAAGTCGTTTTGTTCAACAAATTTGAGTAGATAACTCAGCAGTTGTTTGCATCAGAGCGACAATTTTTGAGATAGTTATAAAACTGTTTAAAGGTTGTCAAACGTTGTTTCTCGTTGTATATCCTTTAATTCTAGAGTTAAATTGATAAATACCGTGTACGAATTTGTTTAACCCATTTGTTTTGGTTACTCGACGGCTCCGTTCTCGTGTAGCCTACATATTGCGTTTTTTTTTTTAATTTGCTTACCGGGCTAAAGGTTAGCATGCTTAAAATACGTAAGTCGGATTGTTCAACAAATTTTAGTAGATAACTCAGCAGTTGTTTGCATCAGAGCGACAATTTTTGAGAAAGTTATTAAAACTGTTTAAAGGTTGTGAAACGTTGTTTCTCGTTGTATATCCTTTAATTCTAGAGTTAAGTTGATAAATATCGTGTACGAATTTGTTTAACCCATTTGTTTTTTACTCGACGGCTCCGTTCTCGTGTAGCCTACATATTGCGTTTTTTTTTTTTAACTTGCTTACCGGGCTAAAGGTTAGCATGCTTAAAATACGTAAGTCGTTTTGTTCAACAAATTTGGGTAGATAACTCAGCAGTTGTTTGCATCAGAGCGACAATTTTTGAGATAGTTATTAAAACTGTTTAAAGGTTGTCAAACGTTGTTTCTCGTTGTATATCCTTTAATTCTAGAGTTAAGTTGATAAATATCGTGTACGAATTTGTTTAACCCATTTGTTTTTTACTCGACGGCTCCGTTCTCGTGTAGCCTACTTATTGCGTTTTTTTTTTTAACTTGCTTACCGGGCTAAAGGTTAGCATGCTTAAAATACGTAAGTCGTTTTGTTCAACAAATTTGAGTAGATAACTCAGCAGTTGTTTTCATCAGAGCGACAATTTTTGAGATAGTTATTAAAACTGTATAAGGTTGTCAAACGTTGTTTCTCGTTGTCGACAATTTTTGAGATAGTTATTAAAACTGTTTAAAGGTTGTCAAACGTTGTTTCTCGTTGTATATCCTTTAATTCTAGAGTTAAATTGATAAATACCGTGTATGAATTTGTTTAACCCATTTGTTTTGGTTACTCGACGGCTCCGTTCTCGTGTAGCCTACATATTGCGTTTTTTTTTTAATTTGCTTACCGGGCTAAAGGTTAGCATGCTTAAAATATGTAAGTCGTTTTGTTCAACAAATTTGAGTAGATAACTCAGCAGTTGTTTGCATCAGAGCGACAATTTTTGAGATAGTTATTAAAACTATTTAAAGGTTGTCAAACGATGTTTCTCGTTGTTTATCCTTTAATTCTAGAGTTAAATTGATAAATACCGTGTACGAATTTGTTTAACCCATCTGTTTTGGTTACTCGACGGCTCCGTTCTCGTGTAGCTTACATATTGCGTTTTTTTTTTTAATTTGCTTACCGGGCTAAAGGTTAGCTTGCTTAAAATACGTAAGTCGTTTTGTTCAACAAATTTGAGTAGATAACTCAGCAGTTGTTTGCATCAGAGCGAAAATTTTTGAGATAGTTATTAAAACTGTTTAAAGGTTGTCAAACGTTGTTTCTCGTTGTATATCCTTTAATTCTAGAGTTAAATTGATAAATACCGTGTACGAATTTGTTTAACCCATTTGTTTTGGTTACTCGACGGCTCCGTTCTCATGTAGCCTACATATTGCGTTTTTTTTATTTGCTTACCGGGCTAAAGGTTAGCATGCTTAAAATACGTAAGTCGTTTTGTTCAACAAATTTGAGTAGATAACTCAGCAGTTGTTTGCATCAGAGCGACAATTTTTGAGATAGTTATTAAAACTCTTTAAAGGTTGTCAAACGTTGTTTCTCGTTGTATATCCTTTAATTTTAGAGTTAAATTGATAAACACCGTGTACGAATGTGTTTAACCCATTTGTTTTGGTTACTCGGCGGCTCCGTTCTCGTGTAGCCTACATATTGCGCTTTTTTTAATTTGCTTACCGGGCTAAAGGTTAGCATGCTTAGAATACGTAAGTCGTTTTGTTCAACAAATTTGAGTAGATATCTCAGCAGTTGTTTCCATCAGAGCGACAATTTTTGGGATAGTTATTAAAACTGTTTAAAGGTTGTCAAACGTTGTTTCTTGTTGTATATCCTTTAATTCTAGAGTTAAATTGATAAATACCGTGTACGAATTTGTTTAACCCATTTGTTTTGGTTACTGGACGGCTCCGTTCTCGTGTATCCTACATATTGCGTTTTTTTTATCTACTTACCGGGCTAAAGGATAGCGTAGCCTACATATTGCGTTTTTTTTTTAATTTGCTTACCGGGCTAAATGTTAGCATGCTTAAAATACGTAAGTCGTTTTGTTCAACAAATTTGAGTAGATAACTCAGCAGTTGTTTGCATCAGAGCGACAATTTTTGAGATAGTTATTAAAACTGTTTAAAGGTTGTCAAACGTTGTTTCTCGTTGTATATCCTTTAATTCTAGAGTTAAATTGATAAATACCGTGTACGAATTTGTTTAACCCATTTGTTTTGGATACTCGACGGCTCCGTTCTCGTGTAGCCTACATATTGCGTTTTTTTTTTTAATTTGCTTACCGGGCTAAAGGTTAGCTTGCTTAAAATACGTAAGTCGTTTTGTTTAACAAATTTGAGTAGATAACTCAGCAGTTGTTTGCATCAGAGCGAAAATTTTTGAGATAGTTATTAAAACTGTTTAAAGGTTTTCAAACGTTGTTTCTCGTTGTATATCCTTTAATTCTAGAGTTAAATTGATAAATACCGTGTACGAATTTGTTTAACCCATTTGTTTTGGTTACTCGACGGCTCCGTTCTCGTGTAGCCTAGATATTGCGTTTTTTTTTAATTTGCTTACCGGGCTAAAGGTTAGCATGCTTAAAATACGTAAGTCGTTTTGTTCAACAAATTTGAGTAGATAACTCAGCAGTTGTTTGCATCAGAGCGACAATTTTTGAGAAAGTTATTAAAACTGTTTAAAGGTTGTCAAACGTTGTTTCTCGTTGTATATCCTTTAATTCTAGAGTTAAATTGATAAATACCGTGTACGAATTTGTTTAACCCATTTGTTTCGGTTACTCGACGGCTCCGTTCTCGTGTAGCCTACATATTGCGTTTTTTTTTTTTTTAATTTGCTTACCGGGCTAAAGGTTAGCATGCTTAAAACACGTAAGTCGTTTTGTTCAACAAATTTGAGTAGATATGTCAGCAGTTGTTTCCATCAGAGCGACAATTTTTGGGATAGTTATTAAAACTGTTTAAAGGTTGTCAAACGTTGTTTCTTGTTGTATATCCTTTAATTCTAGAGTTAAATTGATAAATACCGTGTACGAATTTGTTTAACCCATTTGTTTTGGTTACTGGACGGCTCCGTTCTCGTGTATCCTACATATTGCGTTTTTTTTATCTACTTACCGGGCTAAAGGATAGCGTAGCCTACATATTGCGTTTTTTTTTTAATTTGCTTACCGGGCTAAATGTTAGCATGCTTAAAATACGTAAGTCGTTTTGTTCAACAAATTTGAGTAGATAACTCAGCAGTTGTTTGCATCAGAGCGACAATTTTTGAGATAGTTATTAAAACTGTTTAAAGGTTGTCAAACGTTGTTTCTCGTTGTTTATCCTTTAATTCTAGAGTTAAATTTATAAATTCCGTGTACGAATTTGTTTAACCCATTTGTTTCGGTTACTCGACGGCTCCGTTCTCGTGTAGCCTACATATTGCGTTTTTTTTTTTTTTAATTTGCTTACCGGGCTAAAGGTTAGCATGCTTAAAACACGTAAGTCGTTTTGTTCAACAAATTTGAATAGATAACTCAGCAGTTGTTTGCATCAGAGCGACAATTTTTGAGATAGTTATTAAAACTGTTTAAAGGTTGTCAAACGTTGTTTCTCGTTGTATATCCTTTAATTTTAGAGTTAAATTGATAAATACCGTGTACGAATTTGTTTAACCCATTTGTTTTGGTTACTCGGCGGCTCCGTTCTCGTGTAGCCTACATATTGAGCTTTTTTTAATTTGCTTACCGGGCTAAAGGTTAGCATGCTTAAAATACGTAAGTCGTTTTGTTCAACAAATTTGAGTAGATATCTCAGCAGTTGTTTCCATCAGAGCGACAATTTTTGGGATAGTTATTAAAACTGTTTAAAGGTTGTCAAACGTTGTTTCTCGTTGTATATCCTTTAATTCTAGAGTTAAATTGATAAATACCGTGTACGAATTTGTTTAACCCATTTGTTTTGGTTACTCGACGGCTCCGTTCTCGTGTAGCCTACATATTGCGTTTTTTTTTTTTAATTTGCTTACCGGGCTAAAGGTTAGCATGCTTAAAACACGTAAGTTGTTTTGCTCAAAAATTTGAGTAGATATCTCAGCAGTTGTTTGCATCAGAGCGACAATTTTTGAGATAGTTATTAAAACTGTTTAAAGGTTGTCAAACGTTGTTTCTCGTTGTATATCCTTTAATTCTAGAGTTAAATTGATAAATATCGTGTACAAATTTGTTTAACCCATTTGTTTTGGTTACTCGTCGGCTACGTTCTCGTGTAGCCTACATATTGCGTTTTTTTTAATTTGCTTACCGGGCTAAAGGTTAGCATGCTTAAAATACGTAAGTCGTTTTGTTCAACAAATTTGAGTAGATAACTCAGCCGTTGTTTGCATCAGAGCGACAATTTTTGAGATAGTTATTAAAACTGTTTAAAGGTTGTCAAACGTTGTTTCTCGTTGTATATCCTTTAATTCTAGAGTTAAATTGATAAATACCGTGTACGAATTTGTTTAACCCATTTGTTTTGGTTACTCGACGGCTCCGTTCTCGTGTAGCGTAGATATTGCGTTTTTTTTTTAATTTGCTTACCGGCTAAAGGTTAGCATGCTTAAAATACGTAAGTCGTTTTGTTCAACAAATTTGAGTAGATAACTCAGCAGATGTTTGCATCAGAGCGACAATTTTTGAGAAAGTTATTAAAACTGTTTAAAGGTTGTCAAACGTTGTTTCTCGTTGTATATCCTTTAATTCTAGAGTTAACTTGATAAATACCGTGTACGAATTTGTTTAACCCATTTGTTTTGGTTACTCGACGGCTCCGTTCTCGTGTAGCCTACATATTGCGTTTTTTTTTTAATTTGCTTACCGGGCTAAAGGTTAGCATGCTTAAAACACGTAAGTCGTTTTGTTCAACAAATTTGAGTAGATAACTCAGCAGTTGTTTGCATCAGAGCGACAATTTTTGAGATAGTTATTAAAACTGTTTAAAGGTTGTCAAACGTTGTTTCTCGTTGTTTATCCTTTAATTCTAGAGTTAAATTGATAAATACCGTGTACGAATTTGTTTAACCCATTTGTTTTGGTTACTCGACGGCTCCGTTCTCATGTAGCATACATATTGCGTTTTTTTATTTGCTTACCGGGCTAAAGGTTAGCATGCTTAAAATACGTAAGTCGTTTTGTTCAACAAATTTGAGTAGATAACTCAGCAGTTGTTTGTATCAGAGCGACAATTTTTGAGATAGTTATTAAAACTGTTTAAAGGTTGTTAAACGTTGTTTCTCGTTGTATATCCTTTAATTTTAGAGTTAAATTGATAAATACCGTGTACGAATTTGTTTAACCCATTTGTTTTGGTTACTCGGCGGCTCCGTTCTCGTGTAGCCTACATATTGCGCTTTTTTTAATTTGCTTACCGGGCTAAAGGTTAGCATGCTTAAAATACGTAAGTCGTTTTGTTCAACAAATTTGAGTAGATATCTCAGCAGTTGTTTCCATCAGAGCGACAATTTTTGGGATAGTTATTAAAACTGTTTAAAGGTTGTCAAACGTTGTTTCTCGTTGTATATCCTTTAATTCTAGAGTTAAATTGATAAATACCGTGTACGAATTTGTTTAACCCATTTGTTTTGGTTACTCGACGGCTCCGTTCTCGTGTAGCCTACATATTGCGTTTTTTTTATTTACCTACCGGGCTAAAGGTTAGCGTAGCCTACATATTGCGTTTTTTTTTTAATTTGCTTACCGGGCTAAAGGTTAGCATGCTTAAAATACGTAAGTCGTTTTGTTCAACAAATTTGAGTAGATAACTCAGCAGTTGTTTGCATCAGAGCGAAAATTTTTGAGATAGTTATTAAAACTGTTTAAAGGTTGTCAAACGTTGTTTCTCGTTGTATATCCTTTAATTCTAGAGTTAAATTGATAAATACCGTGTACGAATTTGTTTAACCCATTTGTTTTGGATACTCGACGGCTCCGTTCTCGTGTAGCCTACATATTGCGTTTTTTTTTAATTTGCTTACCGGGCTAAAGGTTAGCTTGCTTAAAATACGTAAGTCGTTTTGTTCAACAAATTTGAGTAGATAACTCAGCAGTTGTTTGCATCAGAGCGACAATTATAGAGATTTTTATTAAAACTGTTTAAAGGTTGTCAAACGTTGTTTCTCGTTGTCGACTATTTTTGAGATAGTTATTAAAACTGTTTAAAGGTTGTCAAACGTTGTTTCTCGTTGTATATCCTTTAATTATAGAGTTAAATTGATAAATACCGTGTACGAATTTGTTTAACCCATTTGTTTTGGTTACTCGGCGGCTCCGTTCTCGTGTAGCCTACATATTGCGTTTTTTTTAATTTGCTTACCGGGCTAAAGGTTAGCATGCTTAAAATACGTAAGTCGTTTTGTTCAACAAATTTGAGTAGATAAGTCAGCAGTTGTTTGCATCAGAGCGACAATTTTTGAGAAAGTTATTAAAACTGTTTAAAGTTTGTCAAACGTTGTTTCTCGTTGTATATCCTTTAATTCTAGAATTAAATTGATAAATACCGTGTACGAATTTGTTTAACCCATTTGTTTTGATTACTCGACGGCTCCGTTCTCGTGTAGCCTACATATTGCGTTTTTTTTAATTTGCTTATCGGGCTAAAGGTTAGCATGCTTAAAATACGTAAGTCGTTTTGTTCAACAAATTTGATTATATAACTCAGCAGTTGTTTGCATCAGAGCGAAAATTTTTGAGATAGTTATTAAAACTGTTTAAAGGTTGTCAAACGTTGTTTCTCGTTGTCGAAAATTTTTGAGATAGTTATTAAAACTGTTTAAAGGTTGTCAAACGTTGTTTCTCGTTGTATGTCCTTTAATTCTAGAGTTAAATTGATAAATACCGTGAACGAATTTGTTTAACCCATTTGTTTTGGTTACTCGACGGCTCCGTTCTCGTGTAGCCTACATATTGCGTTTTTTTTTTAATTTGCTTAGCGGGCTAAAGGTTAGCATGCTTAAAATATGTAAGTCGTTTTGTTCAACAAATTTGAGTAGATAACTCAGCAGTTGTTTGCATCAGAGCGACAATTTTTGAGATAGTTATTAAAACTGTTTAAAGGTTGTCAAACGTTGTTTCTTGTTGTATATCCTTTAATTCTAGAGTTAAATTGATAAATACCGTGTGCGAATTTGTTTAACCCATTTGTTTTGGTTACTCGGTGGCTCCGTTCTCGTGTAGCCTACATATTGCGTTTTTTTTAATTTGCTTACCGGGCTAAAGGTTAGCATGCTTAAAATACGTAAGTCGTTTTGTTCAACAAATTTGAGTATATAACACAGCAGTTGTTTGCATCAGAGCGACAATTTTTGAGATAGTTATTAAAACTGTTTAAAGGTTGTTAAACGTTGTTTCTCGTTGTATATCCTTTAATTATAGAGTTAAATTGATAAATACCGTGTGCGAATTTGTTTAACACATTTGTTTTGGTTACTCGACGGCTCCGTTCTCGTGTAGCCTACATATTGCGTTTTTTTTTTTTAATTTGCTTACCGGGCTAAAGGTTAGCATGCTTAAAATATGTAAGTCGTTTTGTTCAACAAATTTGAGTAGATAACTCAGCAGTTGTTTGCATCAGAGCGACAATTTTTGAGATAGTTATTAAAACTGTTTAAAGGTTGTCAAACGTTGTTTCTCGTTGTATATCCTTTAATTCTAGAGTTAAATTGATAAATACCGTGTACGAATTTTTTTAACCCATTTGTTTTGGTTACTCGACGGCTCCGTTCTCGTGTAGGCTACATATTGCGTTTTTTTTTTAATTTGCTTACCGGGCTAAAGGTTAGCATGCTTAAAACACGTAAGTCGTTTTGTTCAACAAATTTGAGTAGATAACTCAGCAGTTGTTTGCATCAGAGCGACAATTTTTGAGATAGTTATTAAAACTGTTTAAAGGTTGTCAAACGTTGTTTCTCGTTGTTTATCCTTTAATTCTAGAGTTAAATTGATAAATACCGTGTACGAATTTGTTTAACCCATTTGTTTTGGTTACTCGACGGCTCCGTTCTCATGTAGCATACATATTGCGTTTTTTTATTTGCTTACCGGGCTAAAGGTTAGCATGCTTAAAATACGTAAGTCGTTTTGTTCAACAAATTTGAGTAGATAACTCAGCAGTTGTTTGTATCAGAGCGACAATTTTTGAGATAGTTATTAAAACTGTTTAAAGGTTGTCAAACGTTGTTTCTCGTTGTTTATCCTTTAATTCTAGAGTTAAATTTATAAATTCCGTGTACGAATTTGTTTAACCCATTTGTTTTGTTTACTCGACGGCTCCGTTCTCATGTAGCCTACATATTGCGTTTTTTTTATTTGCTTACCGGGCTAAAGGTTAGCATGCTTAAAATACGTAAGTCGTTTTGTTCAACAAATTTGAGTAGATAACTCAGCAGTTGTTTGTATCAGAGCGACAATTTTTGAGATAGTTATTAAAACTGTTTAAAGGTTGTCAAACGTTGTTTCTCGTTGTATATCCTTTAATTTTAGAGTTAAATTGATAAATACCGTGTACGAATTTGTTTAACCCATTTGTTTTGGTTACTCGGCGGCTCCGTTCTCGTGTAGCCTACATATTGAGCTTTTTTTAATTTGCTTACCGGGCTAAAGGTTAGCATGCTTAAAATACGTAAGTCGTTTTGTTCAACAAATTTGAGTAGATATCTCAGCAGTTGTTTCCATCAGAGCGACAATTTTTGGGATAGTTATTAAAACTGTTTAAAGGTTGTCAAACGTTGTTTCTCGTTGTATATCCTTTAATTCTAGAGTTAAATTGATAAATACCGTGTACGAATTTGTTTAACCCATTTGTTTTGGTTACTCGACGGCTCCGTTCTCGTGTAGCCTACATATTGCGTTTTTTTTTTTTAATTTGCTTACCGGGCTAAAGGTTAGCATGCTTAAAACACGTAAGTTGTTTTGTTCAAAAATTTGAGTAGATATCTCAGCAGTTGTTTGCATCAGAGCGACAATTTTTGAGATAGTTATTAAAACTGTTTAAAGGTTGTCAAACGTTGTTTCTCGTTGTATATCCTTTAATTCTAGAGTTAAATTGATAAATATCGTGTACAAATTTGTTTAACCCATTTGTTTTGGTTACTCGTCGGCTACGTTCTCGTGTAGCCTACATATTGCGTTTTTTTTAATTTGCTTACCGGGCTAAAGGTTAGCATGCTTAAAATACGTAAGTCGTTTTGTTCAACAAATTTGAGTAGATAACTCAGCAGTTGTTTGCATAAGAGCGACAATTTTTGAGATAGTTATTAAAACTGTTTAAAGGTTGTCAAACGTTGTTTCTCGTTGTATATCCTTTAATTCTAGAGTTAAATTGATAAATACCGTGTACGAATTTGTTTAACCCATTTGTTTTGGTTACTCGACGGCTCCGTTCTCGTGTAGCGTAGATATTGCGTTTTTTTTTTAATTTGCTTACCGGCTAAAGGTTAGCATGCTTAAAATACGTAAGTCGTTTTGTTCAACAAATTTGAGTAGATAACTCAGCAGATGTTTGCATCAGACCGACAATTTTTGAGATAGTTATTAAAACTGTTTAAAGGTTGTCAAACGTTGTTTCTCGTTGTATATCCTTTAATTCTAGAGTTAAATTGATAAATACCGTGTACGAATTTGTTTAACCCATTTGTTTTGGTTACTCGACGGCTCCGTTCTCGTGTAGCCTACATATTGCGTTTTTTTTTTTAATTTGCTTACCGGGCTAAAGGTTAGCATGCTTAAAACACGTAAGTCGTTTTGTTCAACAAATTTGAGTAGATAACTCAGCAGTTGTTTGCATCAGAGCGACAATTTTTGAGATAGTTATTAAAACTGTTTAAAGGTTGTCAAACGTTGTTTCTCGTTGTTTATCCTTTAATTCTAGAGTTAAATTGATAAATACCGTGTACGAATTTGTTTAACCCATTTGTTTTGGTTACTCGACGGCTCCGTTCTCATGTAGCATACATATTGCGCTTTTTTTAATTTGCTTACCGGGCTAAAGGTTAGCATGCTTAAAATACGTAAGTCGTTTTGTTCAACAAATTTGAGTAGATAACTCAGCAGTTGTTTGTATCAGAGCGACAATTTTTGAGATAGTTATTAAAACTGTTTAAAGGTTGTTAAACGTTGTTTCTCGTTGTATATCCTTTAATTTTAGAGTTAAATTGATAAATACCGTGTACGAATTTGTTTAACCCATTTGTTTTGGTTACTCGGCGGCTCCGTTCTCGTGTAGCCTACATATTGCGCTTTTTTTAATTTGCTTACCGGGCTAAAGGTTAGCGTAGCCTACATATTGCGTTTTTTTTTTAATTTGCTTACCGGGCTAAAGGTTAGCATGCTTAAAATACGTAAGTCGTTTTGTTCAACAAATTTGAGTAGATAACTCAGCAGTTGTTTGCATCAGAGCGAAAATTTTTGAGATAGTTATTAAAACTGTTTAAAGGTTGTCAAACGTTGTTTCTCGTTGTATATCCTTTAATTCTCGAGTTAAATTGATAAATACCGTGTACGAATTTGTTTAACCCATTTGTTTTGGATACTCGACGGCTCCGTTCTCGTGTAGCCTACATATTGCGTTTTTTTTTAATTTGCTTACCGGGCTAAAGGTTAGCTTGCTTAAAATACGTAAGTCGTTTTGTTCAACAAATTTGAGTAGATAACTCAGCAGTTGTTTGCATCAGAGCGACAATTATAGAGATTTTTATTAAAACTGTTTAAAGGTTGTCAAACGTTGTTTCTCGTTGTCGACTATTTTTGAGATAGTTATTAAAACTGTTTAAAGGTTGTCAAACGTTGTTTCTCGTTGTATATCCTTTAATTATAGAGTTAAATTGATAAATACCGTGTACGAATTTGTTTAACCCATTTGTTTTGGTTACTCGGCGGCTCCGTTCTCGTGTAGCCTACATATTGCGTTTTTTTTAATTTGCTTACCGGGCTAAAGGTTAGCATGCTTAAAATACGTAAGTCGTTTTGTTCAACAAATTTGAGTAGATAAGTCAGCAGTTGTTTGCATCAGAGCGACAATTTTTGAGAAAGTTATTAAAACTGTTTAAAGTTTGTCAAACGTTGTTTCTCGTTGTATATCCTTTAATTCTAGAATTAAATTGATAAATACCGTGTACGAATTTGTTTAACCCATTTGTTTTGATTACTCGACGGCTCCGTTCTCGTGTAGCCTACATATTGCGTTTTTTTTTAATTTGCTTATCGGGCTAAAGGTTAGCATGCTTAAAATACGTAAGTCGTTTTGTTCAACAAATTTGATTATATAACTCAGCAGTTGTTTGCATCAGAGCGAAAATTTTTGAGATAGTTATTAAAACTGTTTAAAGGTTGTCAAACGTTGTTTCCCGTTGTCGAAAATTTTTGAGATAGTTATTAAAACTGTTTAAAGGTTGTCAAACGTTGTTTCTCGTTGTATGTCCTTTAATTCTAGAGTTAAATTGATAAATACCGTGTACGAATTTGTTTAACCCATTTGTTTTGGTTACTCGGCGGCTCCGTTCTCGTGTAGCCTACATATTGCGTTTTTTTTAATTTGCTTACCGGGCTAAAGGTTAGCATGCTTAAAATACGTAAGTCGTTTTGTTCAACAAATTTGAGTAGATAAGTCAGCAGTTGTTTGCATCAGAGCGACAATTTTTGAGAAAGTTATTAAAACTGTTTAAAGTTTGTCAAACGTTGTTTCTCGTTGTATATCCTTTAATTCTAGAATTAAATTGATAAATACCGTGTACGAATTTGTTTAACCCATTTGTTTTGATTACTCGACGGCTCCGTTCTCGTGTAGCCTACATATTGCGTTTTTTTTTTAATTTGCTTAGCGGGCTAAAGGTTAGCATGCTTAAAATATGTAAGTCGTTTTGTTCAACAAATTTGAGTAGATAACTCAGCAGTTGTTTGCATCAGAGCGACAATTTTTGAGATAGTTATTAAAACTGTTTAAAGGTTGTCAAACGTTGTTTCTTGTTGTATATCCTTTAATTCTAGAGTTAAATTGATAAATACCGTGTGCGAATTTGTTTAACCCATTTGTTTTGGTTACTCGGTGGCTCCGTTCTCGTGTAGCCTACATATTGCGTTTTTTTTTAATTTGCTTACCGGGCTAAAGGTTAGCATGCTTAAAATACGTAAGTCGTTTTGTTCAACAAATTTGAGTATATAACACAGCAGTTGTTTGCATCAGAGCGACAATTTTTGAGATAGTTATTAAAACTGTTTAAAGGTTGTTAAACATTGTTTCTCGTTGTATATCCTTTAATTCTAGAGTTAAATTGATAAATACCGTGTGCGAATTTGTTTAACACATTTGTTTTGGTTACTCGACGGCTCCGTTCTCGTGTAGCCTACATATTGCGTTTTTTTTTTAATTTGCTTACCGGGCTAAAGGTTAGCATGCTTAAAATATGTAAGTCGTTTTGTTCAACAAATTTGAGTAGATAACTCAGCAGTTGTTTGCATCAGAGCGACAATTTTTGAGATAGTTATTAAAACTGTTTAAAGGTTGTCAAACGTTGTTTCTCGTTGTATATCCTTTAATTCTAGAGTTAAATTGATAAATACCGTGTACGAATTTTTTTAACCCATTTGTTTTGGTTACTCGACGGCTCCGTTCTCGTGTAGGCTACATATTGCGTTTTTTTTTTAATTTGCTTACCGGGCTAAAGGTTAGCATGCTTAAAACACGTAAGTCGTTTTGTTCAACAAATTTGAGTAGATAACTCAGCAGTTGTTTGCATCAGAGCGACAATTTTTGAGATAGTTATTAAAACTGTTTAAAGGTTGTCAAACGTTGTTTCTCGTTGTTTATCCTTTAATTCTAGAGTTAAATTGATAAATACCGTGTACGAATTTGTTTAACCCATTTGTTTTGGTTACTCGACGGCTCCGTTCTCATGTAGCATACATATTGCGTTTTTTTATTTGCTTACCGGGCTAAAGGTTAGCATGCTTAAAATACGTAAGTCGTTTTGTTCAACAAATTTGAGTAGATAACTCAGCCGTTGTTTGTATCAGAGCGACAATTTTTGAGATAGTTATTAAAACTGTTTAAAGGTTGTCAAACGTTGTTTCTCGTTGTTTATCCTTTAATTCTAGAGTTAAATTTATAAATTCCGTGTACGAATTTGTTTAACCCATTTGTTTTGTTTACTCGACGGCTCCGTTCTCATGTAGCCTACATATTGCTTTTTTTTATTTGCTTACCGGGCTAAAGGTTAGCATGCTTAAAATACGTAAGTCGTTTTGTTCAACAAATTTGAGTAGATAACTCAGCAGTTGTTTGTATCAGAGCGACAATTTTTGAGATAGTTATTAAAACTGTTTAAAGGTTGTCAAACGTTGTTTCTCGTTGTATATCCTTTAATTTTAGAGTTAAATTGATAAATACCGTGTACGAATTTGTTTAACCCATTTGTTTTGGTTACTCGGCGGCTCCGTTCTCGTGTAGCCTACATATTGAGCTTTTTTTAATTTGCTTACCGGGCTAAAGGTTAGCATGCTTAAAATACGTAAGTCGTTTTGTTCAACAAATTTGAGTAGATATCTCAGCAGTTGTTTCCATCAGAGCGACAATTTTTGGGATAGTTATTAAAACTGTTTAAAGGTTGTCAAACGTTGTTTCTCGTTGTATATCCTTTAATTCTAGAGTTAAATTGATAAATACCGTGTACGAATTTGTTTAACCCATTTGTTTTGGTTACTCGACGGCTCCGTTCTCGTGTAGCCTACATATTGCGTTTTTTTTTTTTAATTTGCTTACCGGGCTAAAGGTTAGCATGCTTAAAACACGTAAGTTGTTTTGTTCAAAAATTTGAGTAGATATCTCAGCAGTTGTTTGCATCAGAGCGACAATTTTTGAGATAGTTATTAAAACTGTTTAAAGGTTGTCAAACGTTGTTTCTCGTTGTATATCCTTTAATTCTAGAGTTAAATTGATAAATATCGTGTACAAATTTGTTTAACCCATTTGTTTTGGTTACTCGTCGGCTACGTTCTCGTGTAGCCTACATATTGCGTTTTTTTTAATTTGCTTACCGGGCTAAAGGTTAGCATGCTTAAAATACGTAAGTCGTTTTGTTCAACAAATTTGAGTAGATAACTCAGCAGTTGTTTGCATCAGAGCGACAATTTTTGAGATAGTTATTAAAACTGTTTAAAGGTTGTCAAACGTTGTTTCTCGTTGTATATCCTTTAATTCTAGAGTTAAATTGATAAATACCGTGTACGAATTTGTTTAACCCATTTGTTTTGGTTACTCGACGGCTCCGTTCTCGTGTAGCGTAGATATTGCGTTTTTTTTTTTAATTTGCTTACCGGCTAAAGGTTAGCATGCTTAAAATACGTAAGTCGTTTTGTTCAACAAATTTGAATAGATAACTCAGCAGATGTTTGCATCAGAGCGACAATTTTTGAGAAAGTTATTAAAACTGTTTAAAGGTTGTCAAACGTTGTTTCTCGTTGTATATCCTTTAATTCTAGAATTAAATTGATAAATACCGTGTACGAATTTGTTTAACCCATTTGTTTTGGTTACTCGACGGCTCCGTTCTCGTGTAGCCTACATATTGTGTTTTTTTTTTTAATTTGCTTACCGGGCTAAAGGTTAGCATGCTTAAAACACGTAAGTCGTTTTGTTCAACAAATTTGAGTAGATAACTCAGCAGTTGTTTGCATCAGAGCGACAATTTTTGAGATAGTTATTAAAACTGTTTAAAGGTTGTCAAACGTTGTTTCTCGTTGTTTATCCTTTAATTCTAGAGTTAAATTGATAAATACCGTGTACGAATTTGTTTAACCCATTTGTTTTGGTTACTAGACGGCTCCGTTCTCATGTAGCATACATATTGCGTTTTTTTATTTGCTTACCGGGCTAAAGGTTAGCATGCTTAAAATACGTAAGTCGTTTTGTTCAACAAATTTGAGTAGATAACTCAGCAGTTGTTTGTATCAGAGCGACAATTTTTGAGTTAGTTATTAAAACTGTTTAAAGGTTGTTAAACGTTGTTTCTCGTTGTATATCCTTTAATTTTAGAGTTAAATTGATAAATACCGTGTACGAATTTGTTTAACCCATTTGTTTTGGTTACTCGGCGGCTCCGTTCTCGTGTAGCCTACATATTGCGCTTTTTTTAATTTGCTTACCGGGCTAAAGGTTAGCATGCTTAAAATACGTAAGTCGTTTTGTTCAACAAATTTGAGTAGATATCTCAGCAGTTGTTTCCATCAGAGCGACAATTTTTGGGATAGTTATTAAAACTGTTTAAAGGTTGTCAAACGTTGTTTCTCGTTGTATATCCTTTAATTCTAGAGTTAAATTGATAAATACCGTGTACGAATTTGTTTAACCCATTTGTTTTGGTTACTCGACGGCTCCGTTCTCGTGTAGCCTACATATTGCGTTTTTTTTATTTACCTACCGGGCTAAAGGTTAGCGTAGCCTACATATTGCGTTTTTTTTTTTAATTTGCTTACCGGGCTAAAGGTTAGCATGCTTAAAATACGTAAGTCGTTTTGTTCAACAAATTTGAGTAGATAACTCAGCAGTTGTTTGCATCAGAGCGAAAATTTTTGAGATAGTTATTAAAACTGTTTAAAGGTTGTCAAACGTTGTTTCTCGTTGTATATCCTTTAATTCTAGAGTTAAATTGATAAATACCGTGTACGAATTTGTTTAACCCATTTGTTTTGGATACTCGACGGCTCCGTTCTCGTGTAGCCTACATATTGCGTTTTTTTTAAATTTGCTTACCGGGCTAAATGTTAGCTTGCTTAAAATACGTAAGTCGTTTTGTTCAACAAATTTGAGTAGATAACTCAGCAGTTGTTTGCATCAGAGCGACAATTATAGAGATTTTTATTAAAACTGTTTAAAGGTTGTCAAACGTTGTTTCTCGTTGTCGACTATTTTTGAGATAGTTATTAAAACTGTTTAAAGGTTGTCAAACGTTGTTTCTCGTTGTATATCCTTTAATTATAGAGTTAAACTGATAAATACCGTGTACGAATTTGTTTAACCCATTTGTTTTGGTTACTCGGCGGCTCCGTTCTCGTGTAGCCTACATATTGCGTTTTTTTTAATTTGCTTACCGGGCTAAAGGTTAGCATGCTTAAAATACGTAAGTCGTTTTGTTCAACAAATTTGAGTAGATAAGTCAGCAGTTGTTTGCATCAGAGCGACAATTTTTGAGAAAGTTATTAAAACTGCTTAAAGTTTGTCAAACGTTGTTTCTCGTTGTATATCCTTTAATTCTAGAATTAAATTGATAAATACCGTGTACGAATTTGTTTAACCCATTTGTTTTGATTACTCGACGGCTCCGTTCTCGTGTAGCCTACATATTGCGTTTTTTTTTAATATGCTTATCGGGCTAAAGGTTAGCATGCTTAAAATACGTAAGTCGTTTTGTTCAACAAATTTGATTATATAACTCAGCAGTTGTTTGCATCAGAGCGAAAATTTTTGAGATAGTTATTAAAACTGTTTAAAGGTTGTCAAACGTTGTTTCCCGTTGTCGAAAATTTTTGAGATAGTTATTAAAACTGTTTAAAGGTTGTCAAACGTTGTTTCTCGTTGTATGTCCTTTAATTCTAGAGTTAAATTGATAAATACCGTGAACGAATTTGTTTAACCCATTTGTTTTGGTTACTCAACGGCTCCGTTCTCGTGTAGCCTACATATTGCGTTTTTTTTTTAATTTGCTTAGCGGGCTAAAGGTTAGCATGATTAAAATATGTAAGTCGTTTTGTTCAACAAATTTGAGTAGATAACTCAGCAGTTGTTTGCATCAGAGCGACAATTTTTGAGATAGTTATTAAAACTGTTTAAAGGTTGTCAAACGTTGTTTCTTGTTGTATATCCTTTAATTCTAGAGTTAAATTGATAAATACCGTGTGCGAATTTGTTTAACCCATTTGTTTTGGTTACTCGGTGGCTCCGTTCTCGTGTAGCCTACATATTGCGTTTTTTTTAATTTGCTTACCGGGCTAAAGGTTAGCATGCTTAAAATACGTAAGTCGTTTTTTTCAACAAATTTGAGTATATAACACAGCAGTTGTTTGCATCAGAGCGACAATTTTTGAGATAGTTATTAAAACTGTTTAAAGGTTGTTAAACGTTGTTTCTCGTTGTATATCCTTTAATTCTAGAGTTAAATTGATAAATACCGTGTGCGAATTTGTTTAACACATTTGTTTTGGTTACTCGACGGCTCCGTTCTCGTGTAGCCTACATATTGCGTTTTTTTTTTAATTTGCTTACCGGGCTAAAGGTTAGCATGCTTAAAATATGTAAGTCGTTTTGTTCAACAAATTTGAGTAGATAACTCAGCAGTTGTTTGCATCAGAGCGACAATTTGTGAGATAGTTATTAAAACTGTTTAAAGGTTGTCAAACGTTGTTTCTCGTTGTATATCCTTTAATTCTAGAGTTAAATTGATAAATACCGTGTACGAATTTTTTTAACCCATTTGTTTTGGTTACTCGACGGCTCCGTTCTCGTGTAGGCTACATATTGCGTTTTTTTTTTAATTTGCTTACCGGGCTAAAGGTTAGCATGCTTAAAACACGTAAGTCGTTTTGTTCAACAAATTTGAGTAGATAACTCAGCAGTTGTTTGCATCAGAGCGACAATTTTTGAGAAAGTTATTAAAACTGTTTAAAGGTTGTCAAACGTTGTTTCTCGTTGTATATCCTTTATTTCTAGAGTTAAATTGATAAATACCGTGTACGAATTTGTTTAACCCATTTGTTTTGGTTACTCGACGGCTCCGTTCTCGTGTAGCCTACATATTGCTTATTTTTTTAATTTGCTTACCGGGCTAAAGGTTAGCATGCTTAAAACACGTAAGTCGTTTTGTTCAACAAATTTGAGTAGATAACTAAGCAGTTGTTTGCATCAGAGCGACAATTTTTGAGAAAGTTATTAAAACTGTTTAAAGGTTGTTAAACGTTGTTCCTCGTTGTATTTCCTTTAATTCTAGAGTTAAATTGATAAATACCGTGTACGAATTTGTTTAACCCATTTGTTTTGGTTACTCGACGGCTCCGTTCTCGTGTAGCCTACATATTGCGTTTTTTTTTAATTTGCTTACCGGGCTAAAGGTTAGCATGCTTAAAATACGTAAGTCGTTTTGTTCAACAAATTTGAGTAGATAACTCAGCAGTTGTTTGCATCAGAGCGACAATTTTTGAGAAAGTTATTAAAACTGTTTAAAGGTTGTCAAACGTTGTTTCTCGTTGTATATCCTTTAATTCTAGAGTTAAATTGATAAATACCGTGTACGAATTTGTTTAACCCATTTGTTTTGGTTACTCGACGGCTCCGTTCTCGTGTAGCCTACATATTGCGTTTTTTTTTTTTAATTTGCTTACCGGGCTAAAGGTTAGCATGCTTAAAATACGTAAGTCGTTTTGTTCAACAAATTTGAGTAGATAACTCAGCAGTTGTTTGCATCAGAGCGACAATTTTTGAGATAGTTATTAAAACTGTTTAAAGGTTGTCAAACGTTGTTTATCGTTGTTTATCCTTTAATTCTAGAGTTAAATTTATAAATACCGTGTACGAATTTGGTTAACCCATTTGTTTTGGTTACTCGACGGCTCCGTTCTCGTGTAGCCTACATATTGCGTTTTTTTTATTTGCTTACCGGGCTAAAGGTTAGCATGCTTAAAATACGTAAGTCGTTTTGTTCAACAAATTTGAGTAGATAACTCAGCAGTTGTTTGTATCAGAGCGACAATTTTTGAGATAGTTATTAAAACTGTTTAAAGTTTGTCAAACGTTGTTTCTCGTTGTATATCCTTTAATTTTAGAGTTAAATTGATAAATACCGTGTACGAATTTGTTTAACCCATTTGTTTTGGTTACTCGGCGGCTCCGTTCTCGTGTAGCCTACATATTGCGCTTTTTTTAATTTGCTTACCGGGCTAAAGGTTAGCATGCTTAAAATACGTAAGTCGTTTTGTTCAAAAAATTTGAGTAGATAACTCAGCAGTTGTTTGTATCAGAGCGCCAATTTTTGAGATAGTTATTAAAACTGTTTAAAGTTTGTCAAACGTTGTTTCTCGTTGTATATCCTTTAATTTTAGAGTTAAATTGATAAATACCGTGTACGAATTTGTTTAACCCATTTGTTTTGGTTACTCGGCGGCTCCGTTCTCGTGTAGCCTACATATTAGGTTTTTTTAATTTGCTTACCGGGCTAAAGGTTAGCATGCTTAAAATACGTAAGTCGTTTTGTTCAACAAATTTGAGTAGATATCCCAGCAGTTGTTTCCATCAGAGCGACAATTTTTGGGATAGTTATTAAAACTGTTTAAAGGTTGTCAAACGTTGTTTCTCGTTGTATATCCTTTAATTCTAGAGTTAAATTGATAAATACCGTGTACGAATTTGTTTAACAAATTTGTTTTGGTTACTCGACGGCTCCGTTCTCGTGTAGCCTACATATTGCGTTTTTTTTATTTACTTACCGGGCTAAAGGTTAGCGTAGCCTACATATTGCGTTTTTTTTTAAATTTGCTTACCGGGCTAAAGGTTAGCATGCTTAAAATACGTAAGTCTTTTTGTTCAACAAATTTGAGTAGATAACTCAGAAGTTGTTTGCATCAGAGCGACAATTTTTGAGATAGTTATTAAAACTGTTTAAAGGTTGTCAAACGTTGTTTCTCGTTGTATATCCTTTAATTCTAGAGTTAAATTGATAAATACCGTGCACGAATTTGTTTAACCCATTTGTTTTGGATACTCGACGGCTCCGTTCTCGTGTAGCCTACATATTGCGTTTTTTTTAAATTTGCTTACCGGGCTAAAGGTTAGCTTGCTTAAAATACGTAAGTCGTTTTGTTCAACAAATTTGAGTAGATAACTCAACAGTTGTTTGCATCAGAGCGACAATTATTGAGATAGTTATTAAAACTGTTTAAAGGTTGTCAAACGTTGTTTCTCGTTGTCGACAATTTTTGAGATAGTTATTAAAACTGTTTAAAGGTTTTCAAACGTTGTTTCTCGTTGTATATCCTTTAATTATAGAGTTAAATTGATAAATACCGTGTACGAATTTGTTTAACCCATTTGTTTTGGTTACTCGACGGCTCCGTTCTCGTGTAGCCTACATATTGCGTTTTTTTTAATTTGCTTACCGGGCTAAAGGTTAGCATGCTTAAAATACGTAAGTCGTTTTGTTCAACAAATTTGAGTAGATAAGTCAGCAGTTGTTTGCATCAGAGCGACAATTTTTGAGAAAGTTATTAAAACTGTTTAAAGGTTGTCAAACGTTGTTTCTCGTTGTATATCCTTTAATTCTAGAGTTAAATTGATAAATACCGTGTACGAATTTGTTTAACCCATTTGTTTTGATTACTCGACGGCTCCGTTCTCGTGTAGCCTACATATTGCGTTTTTTTTTAATTTGCTTATCGGGCTAAAGGTTAGCATGCTTAAAATACGTAAGTCGTTTTGTTCAACAAATTTGAGTATATAACTCAGCAGTTGCATCAGAGCGAAAATTTTTGAGATAGTTATTAAAACTGTTTAAAGGTTGTCAAACGTTGTTTCCCGTTGTCGACAATTTTTGAGATAGTTATTAAAACTGTTTAAAGATTGTCAAACGTTGCTTCTCGTTGTATGTCCTTTAATTCTAGAGTTAAATTGATAAATACCGTGAACGAATTTGTTTAACCCATTTGTTTTGGTTACTCGACGGCTCCGTTCTCGTGTAGCCTACATATTGCGTTTTTTTTTAATTTGCTTACCGGGCTAAAGGTTACCATGCTTAAAATACGTAAGTCGTTTTGTGCAACAAATTTGAATGGATAACTCAGCAGTTGTTTGCATCAGAGCGACAATTTTTGAGATAGTTATTAAAACTGTTTAAAGGTTGTCAAACGTTGTTTCTCGTTGTATATCCTTTAATTCTAGAGTTAAATTGATAAATACCGTGTACGAATTTGTTGAGATAGTTATTAAAACTGTTTAAAGGTTGTCAAACGTTGTTTCCCGTTGTCGACAATTTTTGAGATAGTTATTAAAACTGTTTAAAGGTTGTCAAACGTTGTTTCTCGTTGTATGTCCTTTAATTCTAGAGTTAAATTGATAAATACCGTGAACGAATTTGTTTAACCCATTTGTTTTGGTTACTCGACGGCTCCGTTCTCGTGTAGCCTACATATTGCGTTTTTTTTAATTTGCTTACCGGGCTAAAGGTTAGCATGCTTAAAATACGTAAGTCGTTTTGTTCAACAAATTTGAGTAGATAAGTCAGCAGTTGTTTGCATCAGAGCGACAATTTTTGAGAAAGTTATTAAAACTGTTTAAAGTTTGTCAAACGTTGTTTCTCGTTGTATATCCTTTAATTCTAGAATTAAATTGATAAATACCGTGTACGAATTTGTTTAACCCATTTGTTTTGATTACTCGACGGCTCCGTTCTCGTGTAGCCTACATATTGCGTTTTTTTTTAAATTTGCTTACCGGGCTAAAGGTTAGCATGCTTAAAATATGTAAGTCGTTTTGTTCAACAAATTTGAGTAGATAACTCAACAGTTGTTTGCATCAGAGCGAAAATTTTTGAGATAGTTATTAAAACTGTTTAAATGTTGTCAAACGTTGTTTCCCGTTGTCGACAATTTTTGAGATAGTTATTAAAACTGTTTAAAGGTTGTCAAAAGTTGTTTCTCGTTGTATGTCCTTTAATTCTAGAGTTAAATTAATAAATACCGTGAACGAATTTGTTTAACCCATTTGTTTTGGTTACTCGACGGCTCCGTTCTCGTGTAGCCTACATATTGCGTTTTTTTTTTAATTTGCTTACCGGGTTAAAGGTTAGCATGCTTAAAATATGTAAGTCGTTTTGTTCAACAAATTTGAGTAGATAACTCAGCAGTTGTTTGCATCAGAGCGACAATTTTTGAGATAGTTATTAAAACTGTTTAAAGGTTGTCAAACGTTGTTTCTTGTTGTATATCCTTTAATTCTAGAGTTAAATTGATAAATACCGTGTACGAATTTGTTTAACCCATTTGTTTTGGTTACTCGGTGGCTCCGTTCTCGTGTAGCCTACATATTGCGTTTTTTTTAATTTGCTTACCGGGCTAAAGGTTAGCATGCTTAAAATACGTAAGTCGTTTTGTTCAACAAATTTGAGTATATAACTCAGCAGTTGTTTGCATCAGAGCGACAATTTTTGAGATAGTTATTAAAACTGTTTAAAGGTTGTCAAACGTTGTTTCTCGTTGTCGACAATTTTTGAGATAGTTATTAAAACTGTTTAAAGGTTGTCAAACGTTGTTTCTCGTTGTATATCCTTTAATTATAGAGTTAAATTGATAAATACCGTGTACGAATTTGTTTAACCCATTTGTTTTGGTTACTCGACGGCTCCGTTCTCGTGTAGCCTACATATTGCGTTTTTTTTAATTTGCTTACCGGGCTAAAGGTTAGCATGCTTAAAATACGTAAGTCGTTTTGTTCAACAAATTTGAGTATATAAGTCAGCAGTTGTTTGCATCAGAGCGACAATTTTTGAGAAAGTTATTAAAACTGTTTAAAGGTTGTCAAACGTTGTTTCTCGTTGTATATCCTTTAATTCTAGAGTTAAATTGATAAATACCGTGTACGAATTTGTTTAACCCATTTGTTTTGATTACTCGACGGCTCCGTTCGCGTGTAGCCTACATATTGCGTTTTTTTTTAATTTGCTTATCGGGCTAAAGGTTAGCATGCTTAAAATACGTAAGTCGTTTTGTTCAACAAATTTGAGTATATAACTCAGCAGTTGTTTGCATCAGAGCGAAAATTTTTGAGATAGTTATTAAAACTGTTTAAAGGTTGTCAAACGTTGTTTCCCGTTGTCGACAATTTTTGAGATAGTTATTAAAACTGTTTAAAGATTGTCAAACGTTGTTTCTCGTTGTATGTCCTTTAATTCTAGAGTTAAATTGATAAATACCGTGAACGAATTTGTTTAACCCATTTGTTTTGGTTACTCGACGGCTCCGTTCTCGTGTAGCCTACATATTGCGTTTTTTTTAAATTTGCTTACCGGGCTAAAGGTTACCATGCTTAAAATACGTAAGTCGTTTTGTGCAACAAATTTGAATGGATAACTCAGCAGTTGTTTGCATCAGAGCGACAATTTTTGAGATAGTTATTAAAACTGTTTAAAGGTTGTCAAACGTTGTTTCTCGTTGTATATCCTTTAATTCTAGAGTTAAATTGATAAATACCGTGTACGAATTTGTTTAACCCATTTGTTTTGGATACTCGACGGCTCCGTTCTCGTGTAGCCTACATATTGCGTTTTTTTTTAATTTGCTTACCGGGCTAAAGGTTAGCTTGCTTAAAATACGTAAGTCGTTTTGTTCAACAAATTTGAGTAGATAACTCAGCAGTTGTTTGCATCAGAGCGACAATTATTGAGATAGTTATTAAAACTGTTTAAAGGTTGTCAAACGTTGTTTCCCGTTGTCGATAATTTTTGAGATAGTTATTAAAACTGTTTAAAGGTTGTCAAACGTTGTTTCTCGTTGTATGTCCTTTAATTCTAGAGTTAAATTGATAAATACCGTGAACGAATTTGTTTAACCCATTTGTTTTGGTTACTCGACGGCTCCGTTCTCGTGTAGCCTACATATTGCGTTTTTTTTAATTTGCTTACCGGGCTAAATGTTAGCATGCTTAAAATACGTAAGTCGTTTTGTTCAAAAAATTTGAGTAGATAAGTCAGCAGTTGTTTGCATCAGAGCGATAATTTTTGAGAAAGTTATTAAAACTGTTTAAAGTTTGTCAAACGTTGTTTCTCGTTGTATATCCTTTAATTCTAGAATTAAATTGATAAATACCGTGTACGAATTTGTTTAACCCATTTGTTTTGATTACTCGACGGCTCCGTTCTCGTGTAGCCTACATATTGCGTTTTTTTTTAATTTGCTTACCGGGCTAAAGGTTAGCATGCTTAAAATATGTAAGTCGTTTTGTTCAACAAATTTGAGTAGATAACTCAACAGTTGTTTGCATCAGAGCGAAAATTTTTGAGATAGTTATTAAAACTGTTTAAAGGTTGTCAAACGTTGTTTCCCGTTGTCGACAATTTTTGAGATAGTTATTAAAACTGTTTAAAGGTTGTCAAACGTTGTTTCTCGTTGTATGTCCTTTAATTCTAGAGTTAAATTAATAAATACCGTGAACGAATTTGTTTAACCCATTTGTTTTGGTTACTCGACGGCTCCGTTCTCGTGTAGCCTACATATTGCGTTTTTTTTTTAATTTGCTTACCGGGTTAAAGGTTAGCATGCTTAAAATATGTAAGTCGTTTTGTTCAACAAATTTGAGTAGATAACTCAACAGTTGTTTGCATCAGAGCGAAAATTTTTGAGATAGTTATTAAAACTGTTTAAAGGTTGTCAAACGTTGTTTCCCGTTGTCGACAATTTTTGAGATAGTTATTAAAACTGTTTAAAGGTTGTCAAACGTTGTTTCTCGTTGTATATCCTTTAATTCTAGAGTTAAATTGATAAATACCGTGTGCGAATTTGTTTAACACATTTGTTTTGGTTACTCGACGGCTCCGTTCTCGTGTAGCCTACATATTGCGTTTTTTTTTAATTTGCTTACCGGGCTAAAGGTTAGCATGCTTAAAATATGTAAGTCGTTTTGTTCAACAAATTTGAGTAGATAACTCAGCAGTTGTTTGCATCAGAGCGACAATTTTGGGATAGTTATTAAAACTGTTTAAAGGTTGTCAAACGTTGTTTCTCGTTGTATATCCTTTAATTCTAGAGTTAAATTGATAAATACCGTGTACGAATTTTTTTAACCCATTTGTTTTGGTTACTCGACGGCTCCGTTCTCGTGTAGGCTACATATTGCGTTTTTTTTTTAATTTGCTTACCGGGCTAAAGGTTAGCATGCTTAAAACACGTAAGTCGTTTTGTTCAACAAATTTGAGTAGATAACTCAGCAGTTGTTTGCATCAGAGCGACAATTTTTGAGAAAGTTATTAAAACTGTTTAAAGGTTGTCAAACGTTGTTTCTCGTTGTATATCCTTTATTTCTAGAGTTAAATTGATAAATACCGTGTACGAATTTGTTTAACCCATTTGTTTTGGTTACTCGACGGCTCCGTTCTCGTGTAGCCTACATATTGCTTTTTTTTTTAATTTGCTTACCGGGCTAAAGGTTAGCATGCTTAAAACACGTAAGTCGTTTTGTTCAACAAATTTGAGTAGATAACTCAGCAGTTGTTTGCATCAGAGCGACAATTTTTGAGAAAGTTATTAAAACTGTTTAAAGGTTGTCAAACGTTGTTCCTCGTTGTATTTCCTTTAATTCTAGAGTTAAATTGATAAATACCGTGTACGAATTTGTTTAACCAATTTGTTTTGGTTACTCGACGGCTCCGTTCTCGTGTAGCCTACATATTGCGTTTTTTTTTTAATTTGCTTACCGGGCTAAAGGTTAGCATGCTTAAAATACGTAAGTCGTTTTGTTCAACAAATTTGAGTAGATAACTCAGCAGTTGTTTGCATCAGAGCGACAATTTTTGAGAAAGTTATTAAAGCTGTTTAAAGGTTGTCAAACGTTGTTTCTCGTTGTATATCCTTTAATTCTAGAGTTAAATTGATAAATACCGTGTACGAATTTGTTTAACCCATTTGTTTTGGTTACTCGACGTCTCCGTTCTCGTGTAGCCTACATATTGCGTTTTTTTTTTTAATTTGCTTACCGGGCTAAAGGTTAGCATGCTTAAAACACGTAAGTCGTTTTGTTCAACAAATTTGAGTAGATAACTCAGCAGTTGTTTGCATCAGAGCGACAATATTTGAGATAGTTATTAAAACTGTTTAAAGGTTGTCAAACGTTGTTTATCGTTGTTTATCCTTTAATTCTAGAGTTAAATTTATAAATACCGTGTACGAATTTGGTTAACCCATTTGTTTTGGTTACTCGACGGCTCCGTTCTCATGTAGCCTACATATTGCGTTTTTTTATTTGCTTACCGGGCTAAAGGTTAGCATGCTTAAAATACGTAAGTCGTTTTGTTCAACAAATTTGAGTAGATAACTCAGCAGTTGTTTGTATCAGAGCGACAATTTTTGAGATAGTTATTAAAACTGTTTAAAGTTTGTCAAACGTTGTTTCTCGTTGTATATCCTTTAATTTTAGAGTTAAATTGATAAATACCGTGTACGAATTTGTTTAACCCATTTGTTTTGGTTACTCGGCGGCTCCGTTCTCGTGTAGCCAACATATTGCGCTTTTTTTTAATTTGCTTACCGGGCTAAAGGTTAGCATGCTTAAAATACGTAAGTCGTTTTGTTCAACAAATTTGAGTAGATATCTCAGCAGTTGTTTCCATCAGAGCGACAATTTTTGGGATAGTTATTAAAACTGTTTAAAGGTTGTCAAACGTTGTTTCTCGTTGTATATCCTTTAATTCTAGAGTTAAATTGATAAATACCGTGTACGAATTTGTTTAACCGATTTGTTTTGGTTACTCGACGGCTCCGTTCTCGTGTAGCCTACATATTGCGTTTTTTTATTTACTTACCGGGCTAAAGGTTAGCGTAGCCTACATATTGCGTTTTTTTTTAAATTTGCTTACCGGGCTAAAGGTTAGCATGCTTAAAATACGTAAGTCGTTTTGTTCAACAAATTTGAGTAGATAACTCAGAAGTTGTTTGCATCAGAGCGACAATTTTTGAGATAGTTATTAAAACTGTTTAAAGGTTGTCAAACGTTGTTTCTCGTTGTATATCCTTTAATTCTGGAGTTAAATTGATAAATACCGTGCACGAATTTGTTTAACCTATTTGTTTTGGATGCTCGACGGCTCCGTTCTCGTGTAGCCTACATATTGCGTTTTTTTTAAATTTGCTTACCGGGCTAAAGGTTAGCTTGCTTAAAATACGTAAGTCGTTAGTTTCAACAAATTTGAGTAGATAACTCAGAAGTTGTTTGCATCAGAGCGACAATTATTGAGATAGTTATTAAAACTGTTTAAAGGTTGTCAAACGTTGTTTCTCGTTGTCGACAATTTTTGAGATAGTTATTAAAACTGTTTAAAGGTTGTCAAACGTTGTTTCTCGTTGTATATCTTTTAATTATAGAGTTAAATTGATAAATACCGTGTACGAATTTGTTTAACCCATTTGTTTTGGTTACTCGATGGCTCCGTTCTCGTGTAGCCTACATATTGCGTTTTTTTTTAAATTTGCTTACCGGGCTAAAGGTTAGCATGCTTAAAATACGTAAGTCGTTTTGTTCAACAAATTTGAGTAGATAACTCAGAAGTTGTTTGCATCAGAGCGACAATTATTGAGATAGTTATTAAAACTGTTTAAAGGTTGTCAAACGTTGTTTCTCGTTGTCGACAATTTTTGAGATAGTTATTAAAACTGTTTAAAGGTTGTCAAACGTTGTTTCTCGTTGTATATCTTTTAATTATAGAGTTAAATTGATAAATACCGTGAACGAATTTGTTTAACCCATTTGTTTTGGTTACTCGATGGCTCCGTTCTCGTGTAGCCTACATATTGCGTTTTTTTTAATTTGCTTACCGGGCTAAAGGTTAGCATGCTTAAAATACGTAAGTCGTTTTGTTCAACAAATTTGAGTAGATAAGTCAGCAGTTGTTCGCATCAGAGCGACAATTTTTGAGAAAGTTATTAAAACTGTTTAAAGGTTGTCAAACGTTGTTTCTCGTTGTATATCCTTTAATTCTAGAGTTAAATTGATAATTACCGTGTACGAATTTGTTTAACCCATTTGTTTTGATTACTCGACGGCTCCGTTCTCGTGTAGCCTACATATTGCGTTTTTTTTAAATTTGCTTATCGGGCTAAAGGTTAGCATGCTTAAAATACGTAAGTCGTTTTGTTCAACAAATTTGAGTATATAACTCAGCAGTTGTTTGCATCAGAGCGAAAATTTTTGAGATAGTTATTAAAACTGTTTAAAGGTTGTCAAACGTTGTTTCCCGTTGTCGACAATTTTTGAGATAGTTATTAAAACTGTTTAAAGATTGTCAAACGTTGTTTCTCGTTGTATGTCCTTTAATTCTAGAGTTAAATTGATAAATACCGTGAACGAATTTGTTTAACCCATTTGTTTTGGTTACTCGACGGCTCCGTTCTCGTGTAGCCTACATATTGCGTTTTTTTTAAATTTGCTTACCGGGCTAAAGGTTACCATGCTTAAAATACGTAAGTCATTTTGTGCAACAAATTTGAATAGATAACTCAGCAGTTGTTTGCATCAGAGCGAAAATTTTTGAGATAATTATTAAAACTGTTTAAAGGTTGTCAAACGTTGTTTCTCGTTGTATATCATTTAATTCTAGAGTTAAATTGATAAATACCGTTTACGAATTTGTTTAACCCATTTGTTTTGGTTACTCGGCGGCTCCGTTCTCGTGTAGCCTACATATTGCGTTTTTTTAAATTTTGCTTACCGGGCTAAAGGTTAGCATGCTTAAAATACGTAAGTCGTTTTGTTCAACAAATTTGAGTATATAACTTAGCAGTTGTTTGCATCAGAGCGACAATTTTTGAGATAGTTCTTAAAACTGTTTAAAGGTTGTCAAACGTTGTTTCTCGTTGTATATCCTTTAATTCTAGAGTTAAATTGATAAAAACCGTGTACGAATTTGTTTAACCCATTTGTTTTGGTTACTCGACGGCTCCGTTCTCGTGTAGCCTACATATTGCGTTTTTTTATTTACTTACCGGGCTAAAGGTTAGCGTAGCCTACATATTGCGTTTTTTTTTAAATTTGCTTACCGGGCTAAAGGTTAGCATGCTTAAAATACGTAAGTCGTTTTGTTCAACAAATTTGAGTAGATAACTCAGAAGTTGTTTGCATCAGAGCGACAATTTTTGAGATAGTTATTAAAACTGTTAAAAGGTTGTCAAACGTTGTTTCTCGTTGTATATCCTTTAATTCTAGAGTTAAATTGATAAATACCATGCACGAATTTGTTTAACCCATTTGTTTTGGTTACTCGACGGCTCCGTTCTCGTGTAGCCTACATATTGCGTTTTTTTTTTATTTGCTTACCGGGCTAAAGGTTAGCATGCTTAAAATACGTAAGTCGTTTTGTTCAACAAATTTGAGTAGATAACTCAGCAGTTGTTTGCATCAGAGCGACAATTTTTGAGAAAGTTATTAAAACTGTTTAAAGGTTGTCAAACGTTGTTTCTCGTTGTATATCCTTTAATTCTAGAGTTAAATTGATAAATACCGTGTTTTTGAGATAGTTCTTAAAACTGTTTAAAGGTTGTCAAACGTTGTTTCTCGTTGTATATCCTTTAATTCTAGAGTTAAATTGATAAATACCGTGTACGAATTTGTTTAACCCATTTGTTTTGGTTACTCGGTGGCTCCGTTCTCCTGTAGCCTACATATTGCGTTTTTTTTAATTTGCTTACCGGGCTAAAGGTTAGCATGCTTAAAATACGTAAATCGTTTTGTTCAACAAATTTGAGTATATAACTCAGCAGTTGTTTGCATCAGAGCGACAATTTTTGAGATAGTTATTAAAACTGTTTAAAGGTTGTTAAACGTTGTTTCTCGTTGTATATCCTTTAATTCTAGAGTTAAATTGATAAATACCGTGTGCGAATTTGTTTAACACATTTGTTTTGGTTACTCGACGGCTCCGTTCTCGTGTAGCCTACATATTGCGTTTTTTTTTTAATTTGCTTACCGGGCTAAAGGTTAGCATGCTTAAAATATGTAAGTCGTTTTGTTCAACAAATTTGAGTAGATAACTCAGCAGTTGTTTGCATCAGAGCGACAATTTTTGAGATAGTTATTAAAACTGTTTAAAGGTTGTCAAACGTTGTTTCTCGTTGTATATCCTTTAATTCTAGAGTTAAATTGATAAATACCGTGTACGAATTTTTTTAACCCATTTGTTTTGGTTACTCGACGGCTCCGTTCTCGTGTAGGCTACATATTGCGTTTTTTTTTTTAATTTGCTTACCGGGCTAAAGGTTAGCATGCTTAAAACACGTAAGTCGTTTTGTTCAACAAATTTGAGTAGATAACTCAGCAGTTGTTTGCATCAGAGCGACAATTTTTGAGAAAGTTATTAAAACTGTTTAAAGGTTGTCAAACGTTGTTTCTCGTTGTATATCCTTTATTTCTAAAGTTAAATTGATAAATACCGTGTACGAATTTGTTTAACCCATTTGTTTTGGTCACTCGACGGCTCCGTTCTCGTGTAGCCTACATATTGCTTTTTTTTTTAATTTGCTTACCGGGCTAAAGGTTAGCATGCTTAAAACACGTAAGTCGTTTTGTTCAACAAATTTGAGTAGATAACTCAGCAGTTGTTTGCATCAGAGCGACAATTTTTGAGAAAGTTATTAAAACTGTTTAAAGGTTGTCAAACGTTGTTCCTCGTTGTATTTCCTTTAATTCTAGAGTTAAATTGATAAATACCGTGTACGAATTTGTTTAACCCATTTGTTTTGGTTACTCGACGGCTCCGTTCTCGTGTAGCCTACATATTGCGTTTTTTTTAATTTGCTTACCGGGCTAAAGGTTAGCATGCTTAAAATACGTAAGTCGTTTTGTTCAACAAATTTGAGTAGATAACTCAGCAGTTGTTTGCATCAGAGCGACAATTTTTGAGAAAGTTATTAAAACTGTTTAAAGGTTGTCAAACGTTGTTTCTCGTTGTATATCCTTTAATTCTAGAGTTAAATTGATAAATACCGCGTACGAATTTGTTTAACCCATTTGTTTTGGTTACTCGACGGCTCCGTTCTCGTGTAGCCTACATATTGCGTTTTTTTTTTTAATTTGCTTACCGGGCTAAAGGTTAGCATGCTTAAAACACGTAAGTCGTTTTGTTCAACAAATTTGAGTAGATAACTCAGCAGTTGTTTGCATCAGAGCGACAATTTTTGAGATAGTTATTAAAACTGTTTAAAGGTTGTCAAACGTTGTTTATCGTTGTTTATCCTTTAATTCTAGAGTTAAATTTATAAATACCGTGTACGAATTTGGTTAACCCATTTGTTTTGGTTACTCGGCGGCTCCGTTCTCATGTAGCCTACATGTTGCGTTTTTTTTATTTGCTTACCGGGCTAAAGGTTAGCATGCTTAAAATACGTAAGTCGTTTTGTTCAACAAATTTGAGTAGATAACTCAGCAGTTGTTTCTATCAGAGCGACAATTTTTGAGATAGTTATTAAAACTGTTTAAAGTTTGTCAAACGTTGTTTCTCGTTGTATATCCTTTAATTTTAGAGTTAAATTGATAAATACCGTGTACGAATTTGTTTAACCCATTTGTTTTGGTTACTCGGCGGCTCCGTTCTCGTGTAGCCTACATATTGCGCTTTTTTTAATTTGCTTACCGGGCTAAAGGTTAGCATGCTTAAAATACGTAAGTCGTTTTGTTCAACAAATTTGAGTAGATATCTCAGCAGTTGTTTTCATCAGAGCGACAATTTTTGGGATAGTTATTAAAACTGTTTAAAGGTTGTCAAACGTTGTTTCTCGTTGTATATCCTTTAATTCTAGAGTTAAATTGATAAATACCGTGTACGAATTTGTTTAACCGATTTGTTTTGGTTACTCGACGGCTCCGTTCTCGTGTAGCCTACATATTGCGTTTTTTTATTTACTTACCGGGCTAAAGGTTAGCGTAGCCTACATATTGCGTTTTTTTTTAAATTTGCTTACCGGGCTAAAGGTTAGCATGCTTAAAATACGTAAGTCGTTTTGTTCAACAAATTTGAGTAGATAACTCAGAAGTTGTTTGCATCAGAGCGACAATTTTTGAGATAGTTATTAAAACTGTTTAAAGGTTGTCAAACGTTGTTTCTCGTTGTATATCCTTTAATTCTAGAGTTAAATTGATAAATACCGTGCACGAATTTGTTTAACCCATTTGTTTTGGATACTCGACGGCTCCGTTCTCGTGTAGCCTACATATTGCGTTTTTTTTTAATTTGCTTACCGGGCTAAAGGTTAGCTTGCTTAAAATACGTAAGTCGTTTTGTTCAACAAATTTGAGTAGATAACTCAGCAGTTGTTTGCATCAGAGCGACAATTATTGAGATAGTTATTAAAACTGTTTAAATGTTGTCAAACGTTGTTTCTCGTTGTCGACAATTTTTGAGATAGTTATTAAAACTGTTTAAAGGTTGTCAAACGTTGTTTCTCGTTGTATATCCTTTAATTATAGAGTTAAATTGATAAATACCGTGTACGAATTTGTTTAACCCATTTGTTTTGGTTACTCGACGGCTCCATTCTCGTGTGGCCTACATATTGCGTTTTTTTTAATTTGCTTACCGGGCTAAAGGTTAGCATGCTTAAAATACGTAAGTCGTTTTGTTCAACAAATTTGAGTAGATAAGTCAGCAGTTGTTTGCATCAGAGCGACAATTTTTGAGAAAGTTATTAAAACTGTTTAAAGGTTGTCAAACGTTGTTTCTCGTTGTATATCCTTTAATTCTAGAGTTAAATTGATAAATACCGTGTACGAATTTGTTTAACCCATTTGTTTTGATTACTCGACGGCTCCGTTCTCGTGTAGCCTACATATTGCGTTTTTTTTTAATTTGCTTATCGGGCTAAAGGTTAGCATGCTTAAAATACGTAAGTCGTTTTGTTCAACAAATTTGAGTATACAACTCAGCAGTTGTTTGCATCAGAGCGATAATTTTTGAGATAGTTATTAAAACTGTTTAAAGGTTGTCAAACGTTGTTTCCCGTTGTCGACAATTTTTGAGATAGTTATTAAAACTGTTTAAAGATTGTCAAACGTTGTTTCTCGTTGTATGTCCTTTAATTCTAGAGTTAAATTGATAAATACCGTGAACGAATTTGTTTAACCCATTTGTTTTGGTTACTCGACGGCTCCGTTCTCGTGTAGCCTACATATTGCGTTTTTTTTTAATTTGCTTACCGGGCTAAAGGTTACCATGCTTAAAATACGTAAGTCGTTTTGTGCAACAAATTTGAATAGATAACTCAGCAGTTGTTTGCATCAGAGCGACAATTTTTGAGATAGTTATTAAAACTGTTTAAAGGTTGTCAAACGTTGTTTCTCGTTGTATATCATTTAATTCTAGAGTTAAATTGATAAATACCGTGTACGAATTTGTTTAACCCATTTGTTTTGGTTACTCGGCGGCTCCGTTCTCGTGTAGCCTACATATTGCGTTTTTTTTTAATTTTGCTTACCGGGCTAAAGGTTAGCATGCTTAAAATACGTAAGTCGTTTTGTTCAACAAATTTGAGTATATAACTTAGCAGTTGTTTGCATCAGAGCGACAATTTTTGAGATAGTTATTAAAACTGTTTAAAGGTTGTCAAACGTTGTTTTTCGTTGTATATCCTTTAATTCTAGAGTTAAATTGATAAATACCGTGTACGAATTTGTTTAACCCATTTGTTTTGGTCACTCGACGGCTCCGTTCTCGTGTAGCCTACATATTGCGTTTTTTTTAATTTTGCTTACCGGGCTAAAGGTTAGCTTGCTTAAAATACGTAAGTCGTTTTGTTCAACAAATTTGAGTAGATAACTCAGCAGTTGTTTGCATCAGAGCGACAATTTTGGGATAGTTATTAAAACTGTTTAAAGGTTGTCAAACGTTGTTTCTCGTTGTATATATCCTTTAATTCTAGAGTTAAATTGATAAATACCGTGAACGAATTTGTTTAACCCATTTGTTTTGGTTACTCGACGGCTCCGTTCTCGTGTAGCCTACATATTGCGTTTTTTTTTAATTTGCTTACCGGGCTAAAGGTTACCATGCTTAAAATACGTAAGTCGTTTTGTGCAACAAATTTGAATAGATAACTCAGCAGTTGTTTGCATCAGAGCGACAATTTTTGAGATAGTTATTAAAACTGTTTAAAGGTTGTCAAACGTTGTTTCTCGTTGTATATATCCTTTAATTCTAGAGTTAAATTGATAAATACCGTGTACGAATTTGTTTAACCCATTTGTTTTGATTACTCGACGGCTCCGTTCTCGTGTGTAAGTCGTTTTGTTCAACAAATTTGAGTATACAACTCAGCAGTTGTTTGCATCAGAGCGATAATTTTTGAGATAGTTATTAAAACTGTTTAAAGGTTGTCAAACGTTGTTTCCCGTTGTCGACAATTTTTGAGATAGTTATTAAAACTGTTTAAAGATTGTCAAACGTTGTTTCTCGTTGTATGTCCTTTAATTCTAGAGTTAAATTGATAAATACCGTGAACGAATTTGTTTAACCCATTTGTTTTGGTTACTCGACGGCTCCGTTCTCGTGTAGCCTACATATTGCGTTTTTTTTTAATTTGCTTACCGGGCTAAAGGTTACCATGCTTAAAATACGTAAGTCGTTTTGTGCAACAAATTTGAATAGATAACTCAGCAGTTGTTTGCATCAGAGCGACAATTTTTGAGATAGTTATTAAAACTGTTTAAAGGTTGTCAAACGTTGTTTCTCGTTGTATATCATTTAATTCTAGAGTTAAATTGATAAATACCGTGTACGAATTTGTTTAACCCATTTGTTTTGGTTACTCGGCGGCTCCGTTCTCGTGTAGCCTACATATTGCGTTTTTTTTTAATTTTGCTTACCGGGCTAAAGGTTAGCATGCTTAAAATACGTAAGTCGTTTTGTTCAACAAATTTGAGTATATAACTTAGCAGTTGTTTGCATCAGAGCGACAATTTTTGAGATAGTTCTTAAAACTGTTTAAAGGTTGTCAAACGTTGTTTCTCGTTGTATATATCCTTTAATTCTAGAGTTAAATTGATAAATACCGTGTACGAATTTGTTTAACCCATTTGTTTTGATTACTCGACGGCTCCGTTCTCGTGTAGCCTACATATTGCGTTTTTTTTTAATTTGCTTACCGGGCTAAAGGTTAGCTTGCTTAAAATACGTAAGTCGTTTTGTTCAACAAATTTGAGTACATAACTCAGCAGTTGCTTGCATCAGAGCGACAATTTTTGTGAAAGTTATTAAAACTGTTTAAAGGTTGTCAAACGTTGTTTTTCGTTGTATATCCTTTAATTCTAGAGTTAAATTGATAAATACCGTGTACGAATTTGTTTAACCCATTTGTTTTGGTCACTCGACGGCTCCGTTCTCGTGTAGCCTACATATTGCGTTTTTTTTAATTTTGCTTACCGGGCTAAAGGTTAGCTTGCTTAGAATACGTAAGTCGTTTTGTTCAACAAATTTGAGTAGATAACTCAGCAGTTGTTTGCATCAGAGCGACAATTTTGGGATAGTTATTAAAACTGTTTAAAGGTTGTCAAACGTTGTTTCTCGTTGTATATCCTTTAATTCTAGAGTTAAATTGATAAATACCGTGTACGAATTTTTTTAACCCATTTGTTTTGGTTACTCGACGGCTCCGTTCTCGTGTAGGCTACATATTGCGTTTTTTTTTTAATTTGCTTACCGGGCTAAAGGTTAGCATGCTTAAAACACGTAAGTCGTTTTGTTCAACAAATTTGAGTAGATAACTCAGCAGTTGTTTGCATCAGAGCGACAATTTTTGAGAAAGTTATTAAAACTGTTTAAAGGTTGTCAAACGTTGTTTCTCGTTGTATATCCTTTATTTCTAGAGTTAAATTGATAAATACCGTGTACGAATTTGTTTAACCCATTTGTTTTGGTTACTCGACGGCTCCGTTCTCGTGTAGCCTACATATTGCTTTTTTTTTTAATTTGCTTACCGGGCTAAAGGTTAGCATGCTTAAAACACGTAAGTCGTTTTGTTCAACAAATTTGAGTAGATAACTCAGCAGTTGTTTGCATCAGAGCGACAATTTTTGAGAAAGTTATTAAAACTGTTTAAAGGTTGTCAAACGTTGTTCCTCGTTTTATTTCCTTTAATTCTAGAGTTAAATTGATAAATACCGTGTACGAATTTGTTTAACCAATTTGTTTTGGTTACTCGACGGCTCCGTTCTCGTGTAGCCTACATATTGCGTTTTTTTTTTAATTTGCTTACCGGGCTAAAGGTTAGCATGCTTAAAATACGTAAGTCGTTTTGTTCAACAAATTTGAGTAGATAACTCAGCAGTTGTTTGCATCAGAGCGACAATTTTTGAGAAAGTTATTAAAACTGTTTAAAGGTTGTCAAACGTTGTTTCTCGTTGTATATCCTTTAATTCTAGAGTTAAATTGATAAATACCGTGTACGAATTTGTTTAACCCATTTGTTTTGGTTACTCGACGTCTCCGTTCTCGTGTAGCCTACATATTGCGTTTTTTTTTTAATTTGCTTACCGGGCTAAAGGTTAGCATGCTTAAAACACGTAAGTCGTTTTGTTCAACAAATTTGAGTAGATAACTCAGCAGTTGTTTGCATCAGAGCGACAATATTTGAGATAGTTATTAAAACTGTTTAAAGGTTGTCAAACGTTGTTTATCGTTATTTATCCTTTAATTCTAGAGTTAAATTTATAAATACCGTGTACGAATTTGGTTAACCCATTTGTTTTGGTTACTCGACGGCTCCGTTCTCATGTAGCCTACATATTGCGTTTTTTTTATTTGCTTACCGGGCTAAAGGTTAGCATGCTTAAAATACGTAAGTCGTTTTGTTCAACAAATTTGAGTAGATAACTCAGCAGTTGTTTGTATCAGAGCGACAATTTTTGAGATAGTTATTAAAACTGTTTAAAGTTTGTCAAACGTTGTTTCTCGTGGTATATCCTTTAATTTTAGAGTTAAATTGATAAATACCGTGTACGAATTTGTTTAACCCATTTGTTTTGGTTACTCGGCGGCTCCGTTCTCGTGTAGCCTACATATTGCGCTTTTTTTAATTTGCTTACCGGGCTAAAGGTTAGCATGCTTAAAATACGTAAGTCGTTTTGTTCAACAAATTTGAGTAGATATCTCAGCAGTTGTTTCCATCAGAGCGACAATTTTTGGGATAGTTATTAAAACTGTTTAAAGGTTGTCAAACGTTGTTTCTCGTTGTATGTCCTTTAATTCTAGAGTTAAATTGATAAATACCGTGTACGAATTTGTTTAACCGATTTGTTTTGGTTACTCGACGGCTCCGTTCTCGTGTAGCCTACATATTGCGTTTTTTTATTTACTTACCGGGCTAAAGGTTAGCGTAGCCTACATATTGCGTTTTTTTTTAAATTTGCTTACCGGGCTAAAGGTTAGCATGCTTAAAATACGTAAGTCGTTTTGTTCAACAAATTTGAGTAGATAACTCAGAAGTTGTTTGCATCGGAGCGACAATTTTTGAGATAGTTATTAAAACTGTTTAAAGGTTGTCAAACGTTGTTTCTCGTTGTATATCCTTTAATTCTAGAGTTAAATTGATAAATACCGTGCACGAATTTGTTTAACCCATTTGTTTTGGATACTCGACGGCTCCGTTCTCGTGTAGCCTACATATTGCGTTTTTTTTTAATTTGCTTACCGGGCTAAAGGTTAGCTTGCTTAAAATACGTAAGTCGTTTTGTTCAACAAATTTGAGTAGATAACTCAGCAGTTGCTTGCATCAGAGCGACAATTTTTGTGAAAGTTATTAAAACTGTTTAAAGGTTGTCAAACGTTGTTTCTCGTTGTATATCCTTTAATTCTAGAGTTAAATTGATAAATACCGTGTACGAATTTGTTTAACCCATTTGTTTTGGTCACTCGACGGCTCCGTTCTCGTGTAGCCTACATATTGCGTTTTTTTTAATTTTGCTTACCGGGCTAAAGGTTAGCATGCTTAAAACACGTAAGTCGTTTTGTTCAACAAATTTGAGTAGATAACTCAGCAGTAGTTTGCATCAGAGCGACAATTTTTGGGATAGTTATTAAAACTGTTTAAAGGTTGTCAAACGTTGTTTCTCGTTGTATATCCTTTAATTCTAGAGTTAAATTGATAAATACCGTGTACGAATTTGTTTAACCGATTTGTTTTGGTTACTCGACGGCTCCGTTCTCGTGTAGCCTACATATTGCGTTTTTTTTTTTTATTTGCTTACCGGGCTAAAGGTTAGCATGCTTAAAACACGTAAGTCGTTTTGTTCAACAAATTTGAGTAGATAACTCAGCAGTTGTTTGCATCAGAGCGACAATTTTTGAGATAGTTATTAAAACTGTTTAAAGGTTGTCAAACGTTGTTTATCGTTGTTTATCCTTTAATTCTAGAGTTAAATTTATAAATACCGTGTACGAATTTGGTTAACCCATTTGTTTTGGTTACTCGGCGGCTCCGTTCTCATGTAGCCTACATGTTGCGTTTTTTTTATTTGCTTACCGGGATAAAGGTTAGCATGCTTAAAATACGTAAGTCGTTTTGTTCAACAAATTTGAGTAGATAACTCAGCAGTTGTTTCTATCAGAGCGACAATTTTTGAGATAGTTATTAAAACTGTTTAAAGTTTGTCAAACGTTGTTTCTCGTTGTATATCCTTTAATTTTAGAGTTAAATTGATAAATACCGTGTACGAATTTGTTTAACCCATTTGTTTTGGTTACTCGGCGGCTCCGTTCTCGTGTAGCCTACATATTGCGCTTTTTTTAATTTGCTTACCGGGCTAAAGGTTAGCATGCTTAAAATACGTAAGTCGTTTTGTTCAACAAATTTGAGTAGATATCTCAGCAGTTGTTTTCATCAGAGCGACAATTTTTGGGATAGTTATTAAAACTGTTTAAAGGTTGTCAAACGTTGTTTCTCGTTGTATATCCTTTAATTCTAGAGTTAAATTGATAAATACCGTGTACGAATTTGTTTAACCGATTTGTTTTGGTTACTCGACGGCTCCGTTCTCGTGTAGCCTACATATTGCGTTTTTTTATTTACTTACCGGGCTAAAGGTTAGCGTAGCCTACATATTGCGTTTTTTTTTAAATTTGCTTACCGGGCTAAAGGTTAGCATGCTTAAAATACGTAAGTCGTTTTGTTCAACAAATTTGAGTAGATAACTCAGAAGTTGTTTGCATCAGAGCGACAATTTTTGAGATAGTTATTAAAACTGTTTAAAGGTTGTCAAACGTTGTTTCTCGTTGTATATCCTTTAATTCTAGAGTTAAATTGATAAATACCGTGCACGAATTTGTTTAACCCATTTGTTTTGGATACTCGACGGCTCCGTTCTCGTGTAGCCTACATATTGCGTTTTTTTTTAATTTGCTTACCGGGCTAAAGGTTAGCTTGCTTAAAATACGTAAGTCGTTTTGTTCAACAAATTTGAGTAGATAACTCAGCAGTTGTTTGCATCAGAGCGACAATTATTGAGATAGTTATTAAAACTGTTTAAATGTTGTCAAACGTTGTTTCTCGTTGTCGACAATTTTTGAGATAGTTATTAAAACTGTTTAAAGGTTGTCAAACGTTGTTTCTCGTTGTATATCCTTTAATTATAGAGTTAAATTGATAAATACCGTGTACGAATTTGTTTAACCCATTTGTTTTGGTTACTCGACGGCTCCATTCTCGTGTGGCCTACATATTGCGTTTTTTTTAATTTGCTTACCGGGCTAAAGGTTAGCATGCTTAAAATACGTAAGTCGTTTTGTTCAACAAATTTGAGTAGATAAGTCAGCAGTTGTTTGCATCAGAGCGACAATTTTTGAGAAAGTTATTAAAACTGTTTAAAGGTTGTCAAACGTTGTTTCTCGTTGTATATCCTTTAATTCTAGAGTTAAATTGATAAATACCGTGTACGAATTTGTTTAACCCATTTGTTTTGATTACTCGACGGCTCCGTTCTCGTGTAGCCTACATATTGCGTTTTTTTTTAATTTGCTTATCGGGCTAAAGGTTAGCATGCTTAAAATACGTAAGTCGTTTTGTTCAACAAATTTGAGTATATAACTCAGCAGTTGTTTGCATCAGAGCGATAATTTTTGAGATAGTTATTAAAACTGTTTAAAGGTTGTCAAACGTTGTTTCCCGTTGTCGACAATTTTTGAGATAGTTATTAAAACTGTTTAAAGATTGTCAAATGTTGTTTCTCGTTGTATGTCCTTTAATTCTAGAGTTAAATTGATAAATACCGTGAACGAATTTGTTTAACCCATTTGTTTTGGTTACTCGACGGCTCCGTTCTCGTGTAGCCTACATATTGCGTTTTTTTTTAATTTGCTTACCGGGCTAAAGGTTACCATGCTTAAAATACGTAAGTCGTTTTGTGCAACAAATTTGAATAGATAACTCAGCAGTTGTTTGCATCAGAGCGACAATTTTTGAGATAGTTATTAAAACTGTTTAAAGGTTGTCAAACGTTGTTTCTCGTTGTATATCAAATAATTCTAGAGTTAAATTGATAAATACCGTGTACGAATTTGTTTAACCCATTTGTTTTGGTTACTCGGCGGCTCCGTTCTCGTGTAGCCTACATATTGCGTTTTTTTTTAATTTTGCTTACCGGGCTAAAGGTTAGCATGCTTAAAATACGTAAGTCGTTTTGTTCAACAAATTTGAGTATATAACTTAGCAGTTGTTTGCATCAGAGCGACAATTTTTGAGATAGTTCTTAAAACTGTTTAAAGGTTGTCAAACGTTGTTTCTCGTTGTATATATCCTTTAATTCTAGAGTTAAATTGATAAATACCGTGTACGAATTTGTTTAACTCATTTGTTTTGATTACTCGACGGCTCCGTTCTCGTGTAGCCTACATATTGCGTTTTTTTTTAATTTGCTTACCGGGCTAAAGGTTAGCTTGCTTAAAATACGTAAGTCGTTTTGTTCAACAAATTTGAGTAGATAACTCAGCAGTTGCTTGCATCAGAGCGACAATTTTTGAGAAAGTTATTAAAACTGTTTAAAGGTTGTCAAACGTTGTTTCTCGTTGTATATATCCTTTAATTCTAGAGTTAAATTGATAAATACCGTGTACGAATTTGTTTAACTCATTTGTTTTGATTACTCGACGGCTCCGTTCTCGTGTAGCCTACATATTGCGTTTTTTTTTAATTTGCTTACCGGGCTAAAGGTTAGCATGCTTAAAACACGTAAGTCGTTTTGTTCAACAAATTTGAGTAGATAACTCAGCAGTTGTTTGCATCAGAGCGACAATTTTTGAGAAAGTTATTAAAACTGTTTAAAGGTTGTCAAACGTTGTTTCTCGTTGTATATCCTTTATTTCTAGAGTTAAATTGATAAATACCGTGTACGAATTTGTTTAACCCATTTGTTTTGGTTACTCGACGGCTCCGTTCTCGTGTAGCCTACATATTGCTTTTTTTTTTAATTTGCTTACCGGGCTAAAGGTTAGCATGCTTAAAACACGTAAGTCGTTTTGTTCAACAAATTTGAGTAGATAACTCAGCAGTTGTTTGCATCAGAGCGACAATTTTTGAGAAAGTTATTAAAACTGTTTAAAGGTTGTCAAACGTTGTTCCTCGTTTTATTTCCTTTAATTCTAGAGTTAAATTGATAAATACCGTGTACGAATTTGTTTAACCAATTTGTTTTGGTTACTCGACGGCTCCGTTCTCGTGTAGCCTACATATTGCGTTTTTTTTTTAATTTGCTTACCGGGCTAAAGGTTAGCATGCTTAAAATACGTAAGTCGTTTTGTTCAACAAATTTGAGTAGATAACTCAGCAGTTGTTTGCATCAGAGCGACAATTTTTGAGAAAGTTATTAAAACTGTTTAAAGGTTGTCAAACGTTGTTTCTCGTTGTATATCCTTTAATTCTAGAGTTAAATTGATAAATACCGTGTACGAATTTGTTTAACCCATTTGTTTTGGTTACTCGACGTCTCCGTTCTCGTGTAGCCTACATATTGCGTTTTTTTTTTAATTTGCTTACCGGGCTAAAGGTTAGCATGCTTAAAACACGTAAGTCGTTTTGTTCAACAAATTTGAGTAGATAACTCAGCAGTTGTTTGCATCAGAGCGACAATATTTGAGATAGTTATTAAAACTGTTTAAAGGTTGTCAAACGTTGTTTATCGTTATTTATCCTTTAATTCTAGAGTTAAATTTATAAATACCGTGTACGAATTTGGTTAACCCATTTGTTTTGGTTACTCGACGGCTCCGTTCTCATGTAGCCTACATATTGCGTTTTTTTTATTTGCTTACCGGGCTAAAGGTTAGCACGCTTAAAATACGTAAGTCGTTTTGTTCAACAAATTTGAGTAGATAACTCAGCAGTTGTTTGTATCAGAGCGACAATTTTTGAGATAGTTATTAAAACTGTTTAAAGTTTGTCAAACGTTGTTTCTCGTTGTATATCCTTTAATTTTAGAGTTAAATTGATAAATACCGTGTACGAATTTGTTTAACCCATTTGTTTTGGTTACTCGGCGGCTCCGTTCTCGTGTAGCCTACATATTGCTTTTTTTAATTTGCTTACCTGGCTAAAGGTTAGCATGCTTAAAATACGTAAGTCGTTTTGTTCAACAAATTTGAGTAGATATCTCAGCAGTTGTTTCCATCAGAGCGACAATTTTTGGGATAGTTATTAAAACTGTTTAAAGGTTGTCAAACGTTGTTTCTCGTTGTATGTCCTTTAATTCTAGAGTTAAATTGATAAATACCGTGTACGAATTTGTTTAACCGATTTGTTTTGGTTACTCGACGGCTCCGTTCTCGTGTAGCCTACATATTGCGTTTTTTTATTTACTTACCGGGCTAAAGGTTAGCGTAGCCTACATATTGCGTTTTTTTTTAAATTTGCTTACCGGGCTAAAGGTTAGCATGCTTAAAATACGTAAGTCGTTTTGTTCAACAAATTTGAGTAGATAACTCAGAAGTTGTTTGCATCAGAGCGACAATTTTTGAGATAGTTATTAAAACTGTTTAAAGGTTGTCAAACGTTGTTTCTCGTTGTATATCCTTTAATTCTAGAGTTAAATTGATAAATACCGTGCACGAATTTGCTTAACCCATTTGTTTTGGATACTCGACGGCTCCGTTCTCGTGTAGCCTACATATAGCGTTTTTTTTAAATTTGCTTACCGGGCTAAAGGTTAGCTTGCTTAAAATACGTAAGTCGTTTTGTTCAACAAATTTGAGTAGATAACTCAGCAGTTGCTTGCATCAGAGCGACAATTTTTGTGAAAGTTATTAAAACTGTTTAAAGGTTGTCAAACGTTGTTTCTCGTTGTATATCCTTTAATTCTAGAGTTAAATTGATAAATACCGTGTACGAATTTGTTTAACCCATTTGTTTTGGTCACTCGACGGCTCCGTTCTCGTGTAGCCTACATATTGCGTTTTTTTTAATTTTGCTTACCGGGCTAAAGGTTAGCATGCTTAAAACACGTAAGTCGTTTTGTTCAACAAATTTGAGTAGATAACTCAGCAGTTGTTTGCATCAGAGCGACAATTTTTGAGAAAGTTATTAAAACTGTTTAAAGGTTGTCAAACGTTGTTTCTCGTTGTATATCCTTTAATTCTAGAGTTAAATTGATAAATACCGTGTACGAATTTTTTTAACCCATTTGTTTTGGTTACTCGACGGCTCCGTTCTCGTGTAGGCTACATATTGCGTTTTTTTTTTAATTTGCTTACCGGGCTAAAGGTTAGCATGCTTAGAACACGTAAGTCGTTTTGTTCAACAAATTTGAGTAGATAACTCAGCAGTTGTTTGCATCAGAGCGACAATTTTTGAGAAAGTTATTAAAACTGTTTAAAGGTTGTCAAACGTTGTTTCTCGTTGTATATCCTTTATTTCTAGAGATAAATTGATAAATACCGTGTACGAATTTGTTTAACCAATTTGTTTTGGTTACTCGACGGCTCCGTTCTCGTGTAGCCTACATATTGCGTTTTTTTTTAATTTGCTTACCGGGCTAAAGGTTAGCATGCTTAAAATACGTAAGTCGTTTTGTTCAACAAATTTGAGTAGATAACTCAGCAGTTGTTTGCATCAGAGCGACAATTTTTGAGATAGTTATTAAAACTGTTTAAAGGTTGTCAAACGTTGTTTCTCGTTGTATATCTTTTAATTATAGAGTTAAATTGATAAATACCGTGTACGAATTTGTTTAACCCATTTGTTTTGGTTACTCGATGGCTCCGTTCTCGTGTAGCCTACATATTGCAGTTTTTTTAATTTGCTTACCGGGCTAAAGGTTAGCATGCTTAAAATACGTAAGTCGTTTTGTTCAACAAATTTGAGTAGATAAGTCAGCAGTTGTTTGCATCAGAGCGACAATTTTTGAGAAAGTTATTGAAACTGTTTAAAGGTTGTCAAACGTTGTTTCTCGTTGTATATCCTTTAATTCTAGAGTTAAATTGATAATTACCGTGTACGAATTTGTTTAACCCATTTGTTTTGATTACTCGACGGCTCCGTTCTCGTGTAGCCTACATATTGCGTTTTTTTTAAATTTGCTTACCGGGCTAAAGGTTACCATGCTTAAAATACGTAAGTCATTTTGTGCAACAAATTTGAATAGATAACTCAGCAGTTGTTTGCATCAGAGCGAAAATTTTTGAGATAGTTATTAAAACTGTTTAAAGGTTGTCAAACGTTGTTTCTCGTTGTATATCATTTAATTCTAGAGTTAAATTGATAAATACCGTTTACGAATTTGTTTAACCCATTTGTTTTGGTTACTCGGCGGCTCCGTTCTCGTGTAGCCTACATATTGCGTTTTTTTTAATTTTGCTTACCGGGCTAAAGGTTAGCATGCTTAAAATACGTAAGTCGTTTTGTTCAACAAATTTGAGTATATAACTTAGCAGTTGTTTGCATCAGAGCGACAATTTTGAGATAGTTCTTAAAACTGTTTAAACGTTGTCAAACGTTGTTTCTCGTTGTATATATCCTTTAATTCTAGAGTTAAATTGATAAATACCGTGTACGAATTTGTTTAACCCATTTGTTTTGATTACTCGACGGCTCCGTTCTCGTGTAGCCTACATATTGCGTTTTTTTTTAATTTGCTTACCGGGCTAAAGGTTAGCTTGCTTAAAATACGTAAGTCGTTTTGTTCAACAAATTTGAGTAGATAACTCAGCAGTTGCTTGCATCAGAGCGACAATTTTTGTGAAAGTTATTAAAACTGTTTAAAGGTTGTCAAACGTTGTTTCTCGTTGTATATCCTTTAATTCTAGAGTTAAATTGATAAAAACCGTGTACGAATTTGTTTAACCCATTTGTTTTGGTTACTCGACGGCTCCGTTCTCGTGTAGCCTACATATTGCGTTTTTTTATTTACTTACCGGGCTAAAGGTTAGCGTAGCCTACATATTGCGTTTTTTTAAATTTGCTTACCGGGCTAAAGGTTAGCATGCTTAAAATACGTAAGTCGTTTTGTTCAACAAATTTGAGTAGATAACTCAGAAGTTGTTTGCATCAGAGCGACAATTTTTGAGATAGTTATTAAAACTGTTAAAAGGTTGTCAAACGTTGTTTCTCGTTGTATATCCTTTAATTCTAGAGTTAAATTGATAAATACCATGCACGAATTTGTTTAACCCATTTGTTTTGGTTACTCGACGGCTCCGTTCTCGTGTAACCTACATATTGCGTTTTTTTTTAATTTGCTTACCGGGCTAAAGGTTAGCATGCTTAAAATACGTAAGTCGTTTTGTTCAACAAATTTGAGTAGATAACTCAGCAGTTGTTTGCATAAGAGCGACAATTTTTGAGAAAGTTACTAAAACTGTTTAAAGGTTGTCAAACGTTGTTTCTCGTTGTATATCCTTTAATTCTAGAGTTAAATTGATAAATACTGTGTTTTTGAGATAGTTATTAAAACTGTTTAAAGGTTGTCAAACGTTGTTTCTCGTTGTATATCCTTTAATTCTAGAGTTAAATTGATAAATACCGTGTACGAATTTGTTTAACCCATTTGTTTTGATTACTCGACGGCTCCGTTCTCGTATAGCCTACATATTGCGTTTTTTTTAATTTGCTTATCGGGCTAAAGGTTAGCATGCTTAAAATACGTAAGTCGTTTTGTTCAACAAATTTGAGTATATAACTCAGCAGTTGTTTGCATCAGAGCGACAATTTTTGAGATAGTTATTAAAACTGTTTAAAGGTTGTTAAACGTTGTTTCTCGTTGTATATCATTTAATGCTAGAGTTAAATTGATAAATACCGTGTGCGAATTTGTTTAACACATTTGTTTTGGTTACCCGACGGCTCCGTTCTCGTGTAGCCTACATATTGCGTTTTTTTTTTAATTTGCTTACCGGGCTAAAGGTTAGCATGCTTAAAATATGTAAGTCGTTTTGTTCAACAAATTTGAGTAGATAACTCAGCAGTTGTTTGCATCAGAGCGACAATTTTTGAGATAGTTATTAAAACTGTTTAAAGGTTGTCAAACGTTGTTTCTCGTTGTATATCCTTTAATTCTAGAGTTAAATTGATAAATACCGTGTACGAATTTTTTTAACCCATTTGTTTTGGTTACTCGACGGCTCCGTTCTCGTGTAGGCTACATATTGCGTTTTTTTTTTTTAATTTGCTTACCGGGCTAAAGGTTAGCATGCTTAAAACACGTAAGTCGTTTTGTTCAACAAATTTGAGTAGATAACTCAGCAGTTGTTTGCATCAGAGCGACAATTTTTGAGAAAGTTATTAAAACTGTTTAAAGGTTGTCAAACGTTGTTTCTCGTTGTATATCCTTTATTTCTAAAGTTAAATTGATAAATACCGTGTACGAATTTGTTTAACCCACTTGTTTTGGTCACTCGACGGCTCCGTTCTCGTGTAGCCTACATATTGCTTTTTTTTTTAATTTGCTTACCGGGCTAAAGGTTAGCATGCTTAAAACACGTAAGTCGTTTTGTTCAACAAATTTGAGTAGATAACTCAGCAGTTGTTTGCATCAGAGCGACAATTTTTGAGAAAGTTATTAAAACTGTTTAAAGGTTGTCAAACGTTGTTCCTCGTTGTATTTCCTTTAATTCTAGAGTTAAATTGATAAATACCGTGTACGAATTTGTTTAACCCATTTGTTTTGGTTACTCGACGGCTCCGTTCTCGTGTAGCCTACATATTGCGTTTTTTTTTAATTTGCTTACCGGGCTAAAGGTTAGCATGCTTAAAATACGTAAGTCGTTTTGTTCAACAAATTTGAGTAGATAACTCAGCAGTTGTTTGCATCAGAGCGACAATTTTTGAGAAAGTTATTAAAACTGTTTGAAGGTTGTCAAACGTTGTTTCTCGTTGTATATCCTTTAATTCTAGAGTTAAATTGATAAATACCGTGTACGAATTTGTTTAACCCATTTGTTTTGGTTACTCGACGGCTCCGTTCTCGTGTAGCCTACATATTGCGTTTTTTTTTTTAATTTGCTTACCGGGCTAAAGGTTAGCATGCTTAAAACACGTAAGTCGTTTTGTTCAACAAATTTGAGTAGATAACTCAGCAGTTGTTTGCATCAGAGCGACAATTTTTGAGATAGTTATTAAAACTGTTTAAAGGTTGTCAAACGTTGTTTATCGTTGTTTATCCTTTAATTCTAGAGTTAAATTTATAAATACCGTCTACGAATTTGGTTAACCCATTTGTTTTGGTTACTCGGCGGCTCCGTTCTCATGTAGCCTACATGTTGCGTTTTTTTTATTTGCTTACCGGGCTAAAGGTTAGCATGCTTAAAATACGTAAGTCGTTTTGTTCAACAAATTTGAGTAGATAACTCAGCAGTTGTTTGTATCAGAGCGACAATTTTTGAGATAGTTATTAAAACTGTTTAAAGTTTGTCAAACGTTGTTTCTCGTTGTATATCCTTTAATTTTAGAGTTAAATTGATAAATACCGTGTACGAATTTGTTTAACCCATTTGTTTTGGTTACTCGGCGGCTCCGTTCTCGTGTAGCCTACATATTGCGCTTTTTTTATTTTGCTTACCGGGCTAAAGGTTAGCATGCTTAAAATACGTAAGTCGTTTTGTTCAACAAATTTGAGTAGATATCTCAGCAGTTGTTTTCATCAGAGCGACAATTTTTGGGATAGTTATTAAAACTGTTTAAAGGTTGTCAAACGTTGTTTCTCGTTGTATATCCTTTAATTCTAGAGTTAAATTGATAAATACCGTGTACGAATTTGTTTAACCGATTTGTTTTGGTTACTCGACGGCTCCGTTCTCGTGTAGCCTACATATTGCGTTTTTTTATTTACTTACCGGGCTAAAGGTTAGCGTAGCCTACATATTGCGTTTTTTTTTAAATTTGCTTACCGGGCTAAAGGTTAGCATGCTTAAAATACGTAAGTCGTTTTGTTCAACAAATTTGCTTCTCTCGGAGATCTTTGCCAGCAGCCTCTTACGTAATTGATAATTTTTGTCTTGCATCAGTAAATTATTTTGTTGACTTGGGAGTTACGATGGATGCTAAACTTAGTTTCAACCTTCATATTATGACTACTGCCAATAAGGCTAGAGGTGTTCTATCATTCGTGAAGAGATGGTCTAAAGAATTTAGTGACCCTTATGTAACCAAAGCCCTTTTTACCACATTGGTTAGGCCGATACTAGAATACGGATCAGTAGTCTGGAATCCGCGATATCAAGTTCATGCAGATAGGCTTGAGTCAATACAGAAGCAATTTTTACTTTTTTCTTTAAGGAATTTTCATTGGGACTCTGCATATAATCTTCCACCTTATACTAGTCGGTTAAGGCTTATCAATCTTCCAACTCTCGCTAGCCGTAGAGAAATGCTAGGAGTATTATTTATGGCTAAACTACTGAATGGACTAATTTCTAGACCCTTTGTTTTGAACGAAGTAAACTTCAATATCCCATCACGAGCGTCAAGACATTACAAACCTCTTCTTTTGAGGCAGTGTAGAACTAACTTCGAATTAAATGAACCTTTCCGGTGTTTGTGTTATGATTTTAACTCTCACTCGAATTCATTTGATATAACGGATTCACTTTTTACTATAAGGAAAACTGTCCTATCCTATCTTAACTCGTAACAAAATAAAAATAAAAATAAAAAATAAAAATCTTTATATGCTAAATCCTTAACTTATTTAACAATTTACTATATGTATAATTTTCTACTGTTATGTATATAATACTCAGCTGATGATTTTTATTCTGTAGCTGAGCAGTTTTAGATCTCGACGCTTAACAAACCTCCGCCTATCAACACCTCGGCAAAAACAATAACAAATCCGTGCGTCATGCGGATGCGCCCCTCGTGTCGGTTGGGCGGGCTTTGGAGGGTATTAATCCGTTGGGTTTATTATTATTATTATTATTATAACTCAGAAGTTGTTTGCATCAGAGCGACAATTTTTGAGATAGTTATTAAAACTGTTTAAAGGTTGTCAAACGTTGTTTCTCGTTGTATATCCTTTAATTCTAGAGTTAAATTGATAAATACCGTGCACGAATTTGTTTAACCCATTTGTTTTGGATACTCGACGGCTCCGTTCTCGTGTAGCCTACATATTGCGTTTTTTTTTAATTTGCTTACCGGGCTAAAGGTTAGCTTGCTTAAAATACGTAAGTCGTTTTGTTCAACAAATTTGAGTAGATAACTCAGCAGTTGTTTGCATCAGAGCGACAATTATTGAGATAGTTATTAAAACTGTTTAAAGGTTGTCAAACGTTGTTTCTCGTTGTCGACAATTTTTGGGATAGTTATTAAAACTGTTTAAAGGTTGTCAAACGTTGTTTCTCGTTGTATATCCTTTAATTATAGAGTTAAATTGATAAATACCGTGTACGAATTTGTTTAACCCATTTGTTTTGGTTACTCGACGGCTCCGTTCTCGTGTAGCCTACATATTGCGTTTTTTTTAATTTGCTTACCGGGCTAAAGGTTAGCATGCTTAAAATACGTAAGTCGTTTTGTTCAACAAATTTGAGTAGATAAGTCAGCAGTTGTTTGCATCAGAGCGACAATTTTTGAGAAAGTTATTAAAACTGTTTAAAGGTTGTCAAACGTTGTTTCTCGTTGTATATCCTTTAATTCTAGAGTTAAATTGATAAATACCGTGTACGAATTTGTTTAACCCATTTGTTTTGATTACTCGACGGCTCCGTTCTCGTATAGCCTACATATTGCGTTTTTTTTTAATTTGCTTATCGGGCTAAAGGTTAGCATGCTTAAAATACGTAAGTCGTTTTGTTCAACAAATTTGAGTATATAACTCAGCAGTTGTTTGCATCAGAGCGAAAATTTTTGAGATAGCTATTAAAACTGTTTAAAGGTTGTCAAACGTTGTTTCCCGTTGTCGACAATTTTTGAGATAGTTATTAAAACTGTTTAAAGATTGTCAAACGTTGTTTCTCGTTGTATGTCCTTTAATTCTAGAGTTAAATTGATAAATACCGTGAACGAATTTGTTTAACCCATTTGTTTTGGTTACTCGACGGCTCCGTTCTCGTGTAGCCTACATATTGCGTTTTTTTTTAATTTGCTTACCGGGCTAAAGGTTACCATGCTTAAAATACGTAAGTCGTTTTGTGCAACAAATTTGAATAGATAACTCAGAAGTTGTTTGCATCAGAGCGACAATTTTTGAGATAGTTATTAAAACTGTTTAAAGGTTGTCAAACGTTGTTTCTCGTTGTATATCATTTAATTCTAGAGTTAAATTGATAAATACCGTGTACGAATTTGTTTAACCCATTTGTTTTGGTTACTCGGCGGCTCCGTTCTCGTGTAGCCTACATATTGCGTTTTTTTTAATTTTGCTTACCGGGCTAAAGGTTAGCATGCTTAAAATACGTAAGTCGTTTTGTTCAACAAATTTGAGTATATAACTTAGCAGTTGTTTGCATCAGAGCGACAATTTTTGAGATAGTTCTTAAAACTGTTTAAAGGTTGTCAAACGTTGTTTCTCGTTGTATATATCCTTTAATTCTAGAGTTAAGTTGATAAATACCGTGTACGAATTTGATTAACCCATTTGTTTTGATTACTCGACGGCTCCGTTCTCGTGTAGCCTACATATTGCGTTTTTTTTTAATTTGCTTACCGGGCTAAAGGTTAGCTTGCTTAAAATACGTAAGTCGTTTTGTTCAACAAATTTGAGTAGATAACTCAGCAGTTGCTTGCATCAGAGCGACAATTTTTGTGAAAGTTATTAAAACTGTTTAAAGGTTGTCAAACGTTGTTTCTCGTTCTATATCCTTTAATTCTAGAGTTAAATTGATAAAAACCGTGTACGAATTTGTTTAACCCATTTGTTTTGGTTACTCGACGGCTCCGTTCTCGTGTAGCCTACATATTGCGTTTTTTTATTTACTTACCGGGCTAAAGGTTAGCGTAGCCTACATATTGCGTTTTTTTAAAATTTGCTTACCGGGCTAAAGGTTAGCATGCTTAAAATACGTAAGTCGTTTTGTTCAACAAATTTGAGTAGATAACTCAGAAGTTGTTTGCATCAGAGCGACAATTTTTGAGATAGTTATTAAAACTGTTAAAAGGTTGTCAAACGTTGTTTCTCGTTGTATATCCTTTAATTCTAGAGTTAAATTGATAAATACCATGCACGAGTTTGTTTAACCCATTTGTTTTGGTTACTCGACGGCTCCGTTCTCGTGTAGCCTACATATTGCGTTTTTTTTTTAATTTGCTTACCGGGCTAAAGGTTAGCATGCTTAAAATACGTAAGTCGTTTTGTTCAACAAATTTGAGTAGATAACTCAGCAGTTGTTTGCATCAGAGCGACAATTTTTGAGAAAGTTACTAAAACTGTTTAAAGGTTGTCAAACGTTGTTTCTCGTTGTATATCCTTTAATTCTAGAGTTAAATTGATAAATACCGTGTTTTTGAGATAGTTATTAAAACTGTTTAAAGGTTGTCAAACGTTGTTTCTTGTTGTATATCCTTTAATTCTAGAGTTAAATTGATAAATACCGTGTACGAATTTGTTTAACCCATTTGTTTTGGTTACTCGGTGGCTCCGTTCTCGTGTAGCCTACATATTGCGTTTTTTTAAATTTGCTTACCGGGCTAAAGGTTAGCATGCTTAAAATACGTAAGTCGTTTTGTTCAACAAATTTGAGTATATAACTCAGCAGTTGTTTGCATCAGAGCGACAATTTTTGAGATAGTTATTAAAACTGTTTAAAGGTTGTTAAACGTTGTTTCTCGTTGTATATCCTTTAATTCTAGAGTTAAATTGATAAATACCGTGTGCGAATTTGTTTAACACATTTGTTTTGGTTACTCGACGGCTCCGTTCTCGTGTAGCCTACATATTGCGTTTTTTTTTTAATTTGCTTACCGGGCTAAAGGTTAGCATGCTTAAAATATGTAAGTCGTTTTGTTCAACAAATTTGAGTAGATAACTCAGCAGTTGTTTGCATCAGAGCGACAATTTTTGAGAAAGTTATTAAAACTGTTTAAAGGTTGTCAAACGTTGTTCCTCGTTGTATTTCCTTTAATTCTAGAGTTAAATTGATAAATACCATGTACGAATTTGTTTAACCCATTTGTTTTGGTTACTCGACGGCTCCGTTCTCGTGTAGCCTACATATTGCGTTTTTTTTAATTTGCTTACCGGGCTAAAGGTTAGCATGCTTAAAATACGTAAGTCGTTTTGTTCAACAAATTTGAGTAGATAACTCAGCAGTTGTTTGCATCAGAGCGACAATTTTTGAGAAAGTTATTAAAACTGTTTAAAGGTTGTCAAACGTTGTTCCTCGTTGTATTTCCTTTAATTCTAGAGTTAAATTGATAAATACCATGTACGAATTTGTTTAACCCATTTGTTTTGGTTACTCGACGGCTCCGTTCTCGTGTAGCCTACATATTGCGTTTTTTTTAATTTGCTTACCGGGCTAAAGGTTAGCATGCTTAAAATACGTAAGTCGTTTTGTTCAACAAATTTGAGTAGATAACTCAGCAGTTGTTTGCATCAGAGCGACAATTTTTGAGAAAGTTATTAAAACTGTTTAAAGGTTGTCAAACGTTGTTCCTCGTTGTATTTCCTTTAATTCTAGAGTTAAATTGATAAATACCGTGTACGAATTTGTTTAACCCATTTGTTTTGGTTACTCGACGGCTCCGTTCTCGTGTAGCCTACATATTGCGTTTTTTTTTTTAATTTGCTTACCGGGCTAAAGGTTAGCATGCTTAAAACACGTAAGACGTTTTGTTCAACAAATTTGAGTATATAACTCAGCAGTTGTTTGCATCAGAGCGACAATTTTTGAGATAGTTATTAAAACTGTTTAAAGGTTGTCAAACGTTGTTTATCGTTGTTTATCCTTTAATTCTAGAGTTAGATTTATAAATACCGTGTACGAATTTGGTTAACCCATTTGTTTTGGTTACTCGGCGGCTCCGTTCTCATGTAGCCTACATGTTGCGTTTTTTTTATTTGCTTACCGGGCTAAAGGTTAGCATGCTTAAAATACGTAAGTCGTTTTGTTCAACAAATTTGAGTAGATAACTCAGCAGTTGTTTGTATCAGAGCGACAATTTTTGAGATAGTTATTAAAACTGTTTAAAGTTTGTCAAACGTTGTTTCTCGTTGTATATCCTTTAATTTTAGAGTTAAATTGATAAATACCGTGTACGAATTTGTTTAACCCATTTGTTTTGGTTACTCGGCGGCTCCGTTCTCGTGTAGCCTACATATTGCGCTTTTTTTAATTTGCTTACCGGGCTAAAGGTTAGCATGCTTAAAATACGTAAGTCGTTTTGTTCAACAAATTTGAGTAGATATCTCAGCAGTTGTTTTCATCAGAGCGACAATTTTTGGGATAGTTATTAAAACTGTTTAAAGGTTGTCAAACGTTGTTTCTCGTTGTATATCCTTTAATTCTAGAGTTAAATTGATAAATACTGTGTACGAATTTGTTTAACCGATTTGTTTTGGTTACTCGACGGCTCCGTTCTCGTGTAGCCTACATATTGCGTTTTTTTATTTACTTACCGGGCTAAAGGTTAGCGTAGCCTACATATTGCGTTTTTTTTTTAATTTGCTTACCGGGCTAAAGGTTAGCATGCTTAAAATACGTAAGTCGTTTTGTTCAACAAATTTGAGTAGATAACTCAGAAGTTGTTTGCATCAGAGCGACAATTTTTGAGATAGTTATTAAAACTGTTTAAAGGTTGTCAAACGTTGTTTCTCGTTGTATTTCCTTTAATTCTAGAGTTAAATTGATAAATACCGTGCACGAATTTGTTTAACCCATTTGTTTTGGATACTCGACGGCTCCGTTCTCGTGTAGCCTACATATTGCGTTTTTTTTTAATTTGCTTACCGGGCTAAAGGTTAGCTTGCTTAAAATACGTAAGTCGTTTTGTTCAACAAATTTGAGTAGGTAACTCAGCAGTTGTTTGCATCAGAGCGACAATTATTGAGATAGTTATTAAAACTGTTTAAAGGTTGTCAAACGTTGTTTCTCGTTGTCGACAATTTTTGAGATAGTTATTAAAACTGTTTAAAGGTTGTCAAACGTTGTTTCTCGTTGTATATCCTTTAATTATAGAGTTAAATTGATAAATACCGTGTACGAATTTGTTTAACCCATTTGTTTTGGTTACTCGACGGCTCCGTTCTCGTGTAGCCTACATATTGCGTTTTTTTAATTTGCTTACCGGGCTAAAGGTTAGCATGCTTAAAATACGTAAGTCGTTTTGTTCAACAAATTTGAGTAGATAAGTCAGCAGTTGTTTGCATCAGAGCGACAATTTTTGAGAAAGTTATTAAAACTGTTTAAAGGTTGTCAAACGTTGTTTCTCGTTGTATATCCTTTAATTCTAGAGTTAAATTGATAAATACCGTGTACGAATTTGTTTAACCCATTTGTTTTGATTACTCGACGGCTCCGTTCTCGTGTAGCCTACATATTGCGTTTTTTTTTAATTTGCTTATCGGGCTAAAGGTTAGCATGCTTAAAATACGTAAGTCGTTTTGTTCAACAAATTTGAGTATATAACTCAGCAGTTGTTTGCATCAGAGCGAAAATTTTTGAGATAGTTATTAAAACTGTTTAAAGGTTGTCAAACGTTGTTTCCCGTTGTCGACAATTTTTGAGATAGTTATTAAAACTGTTTAAAGATTGTCAAACGTTGTTTCTCGTTGTATGTCCTTTAATTCTAGAGTTAAATTGATAAATACCGTGAACGAATTTGTTTAACCCATTTGTTTTGGTTACTCGACGGCTCCGTTCTCGTGTAGCCTACATATTGCGTTTTTTTTTTATTTGCTTACCGGGCTAAAGGTTACCATGCTTAAAATACGTAAGTCGTTTTGTGCAACAAATTTGAATAGATAACTCAGCAGTTGTTTGCATCAGAGCGACAATTTTTGAGATAGTTATTAAAACTGTTTAAAGGTTGTCAAACGTTGTTTCTCGTTGTATATCATTTAATTCTAGAGTTAAATTGATAAATACCGTGTACGAATTTGTTTAACCCATTTGTTTTGGTTACTCGGCGACTCCGTTCTCGTGTAGCCTACATATTGCGTTTTTTTTAATTTTGCTTACCGGGCTAAAGGTTAGCATGCTTAAAATACGTAAGTCGTTTTGTTCAACAAATTTGAGTATATAACTCAGCAGTTATTTGCATCAGAGCGACAATTTTTGAGATAGTTCTTAAAACTGTTTAAAGGTTGTCAAACGTTGTTTCTCGTTGTATATCCTTTAATTCTAGAGTTAAATTGATAAATACCGTGTACGAATTTGTTTAACCCATTTGTTTTGATTACTCGACGGCTCCGTCCTCGTGTAGCCTACATATTGCGTTTTTTTTAAATTTGCTTACCGGGCTAAAGGTTAGCTTGCTTAAAATACGTAAGTCGTTTTGTTCAACAAATTTGAGTAGATAACTCAGCAGTTGCTTGCATCAGAGCGACAATTTTTGTGAAAGTTATTAAAACTGTTTCAAGGTTGTCAAACGTTGTTTCTCGTTGTATATCCTTTAATTCTAGAGTTAAATTGATAAATACCGTGTACGAATTTGTTTAACCCATTTGTTTTGGTTACTCGACGGCTCCGTTCTCGTGTAGCCTACATATTGCGTTTTTTTTATTTGCTTACCGGGCTAAAGGTTAGCATGCTTAAAATACGTAAGTCGTTTTGTTCAACAAATTTGAGTAGATAACTCAGCAGTTGTTTGCATCAGAGCGACAATTTTTGATAAAGTTATTAAAACTTTTTAAAGGTTGTCAAACGTTGTTTCTCGTTGTATATCCTTTAATTCTAGAGTTAAATTGATAAATAACGTGTACGAATTTGTTTAACCCATTTGTTTTGGTTACTCGACGGCTCCGTTCTCGTGTAGCCTACATATTGCGTTTTTTTTATTTACTTACCGGGCTAAAGGTTAGCATGCTTAAAATACGTAAGTCGTTTTCTTCAACAAATTTGAGTAGATAACTCAGCAGTTGTTTGTATCAGAGCAACAATTTTTGAGATAGTTATTAAGACTGTTTAAAGGTTGTCAAACGTTGTTTCTCGTTGTATATCCTTTAATTCTAGAGTTAAATTGATAAATACCGTGTACGAATTTGTTTAACCCATTTGATTTGGTTACTCGACGGCTCCGTTCTCGTGTAGCCTACGTATTGCGTTTTTTTTTTTTTTATTTGCTTACCGGGCTAAAGGTTAGCATGCTTAAAATACGTAAGTCGTTTTGTTCAACAAATTTGAGTAGATAACTCAGCAGTTGTTTGCATCAGAGCGAAAATTTTTGATAAAGTTATTAAAACTGTTTAAAGGTTGTGAAACGTTGTTTCTCGTTGTATATCCTTTAATTCTAGAGTTAAATTGATAAATACCGTGTACAAATTTGTTTAACCCATTTGTTTTGGTTACTCGACGGCTCCGTTCTCGTGTAGTCTACATATTGCGTTTTTTTTTTTAATTTGCTTACCGGGCTAAAGGTTAGCATGCTTAAAATACGTAAGTCGTTTTGTTCAACAAATTTGAGTAGATAACTCAGCAGTTGTTTGCATCAGAGCGACAATTTTTGAGATAGTTATTAAAACTGTTTAAAGGTTGTCAAACGTTGTTTCTCGTTGTATATCCTTTAATTCTAGAGTTAAATTGATAAATACCGTGTACGAATTTGTTTAACCCATTTGTTTTGGATACTCGACGGCTCCGTTCTCGTGTAGCCTACATATTGCGTTTTTTTTTTTTAATTTGCTTACCGGGCTAAAGGTTAGCTTGCTTAAAATACGAAAGTCGTTTTGTTCAACAAATTTGAGTAGATAACTCAGCAGTTGTTTGCATCAGAGCAACAATTATTTAGATAGTTATTAAAACTGTTTAAAGGTTGTCAAACGTTGTTTCTCGTTGTCGACAATTTTTGAGATAGTTATTAAAACTGTTTAAAGGTTGTCAAACTTTGTTTCTCGTTGTATATCCTTTAATTCTAGAGTTAAATTGATAAATACCGTGTACGAATTTGTTTAACCCATTTGTTTTGGATACTCGACGGCTCCGTTCTCGTGTAGCCTACATATTGCGTTTTTTTTTTTAATTTGCTTACCGGGCTAAAGGTTAGCTTGCTTAAAATACGAAAGTCGTTTTGTTCAACAAATTTGAGTAGATAACTCAGCAGTTGTTTGCATCAGAGCAACAATTATTGAGATAGTTATTAAAACTGTTTAAAGGTTGTCAAACGTTGTTTCTCGTTGTCGACAATTTTTGAGATAGTTATTAAAACTGTTTAAAGGTTGTCAAACTTTGTTTCTCGTTGTATATCCTTTAATTCTAGAGTTAAATTGATAAATACCGTGTACGAATTTGTTTAACCCATTTGTTTTGGTTACTCGACGACTCCGTTCTTGTGTAGCCTACATATTGCGTTTTTTTTTAATTTGCTTACTGGACTAAAGGTTAGCATGCTTAAAATACGTAAGTCGTTTTGTTCAACAAATTTGAGTAGATAACTCAGCAGTTGTTTGTATCAGAGCGACAATTTTTGAGATAGTTATTAAAACTATTTAAAGGTTGTCAAACGATGTTTCTCGTTGTATATCCTTTAATTCTAGAGTTAAATTGATAAATACCGTGTACGAGTTTGTTTAACCCATTTGTTTTGGTTACTCGACGGCTCCGTTCTTGTGTAGCCTACATATTGCGTTTTTTTTTAATTTGCTTACCGGACTAAAGGTTAGCATGCTTAAAACACGTAAGTCGTTTTGTTCAACAAATTTGAGTAGATAACTCAGCAGTTGTTTGCATCAGAGCTACAATTTTTGAGATAGTTATTAAAACTGTTTAAAGGATGTCAAACGTTGTTTCTCGTTGTATATACTTTAATTCTAGAGTTAAATTGATAAATACCGTGTACGAATTTGTTTAACCCATTTGTTTTGGTTACTCGACGGCTCCGTTCTCGTGTAGCCTACATATTGCGTTTATTTTATTTGCTTACCGGCTAAAGGTTAGCATGCTTAAAATACGTAAGTCGTTTTGTTCAACAAATTTGAGTAGATAACTCAGCAGTTGTTTGCATCAGAGCGACAATTTTTGAGAAAGTTATTAAAACTGTTTAAAGGTTGTCAAACGTTGTTTCTCGTTGTATATCCTTTAATTCTAGAGTTAAATTGATAAATACCGTGTACGAATTTGTTTAACCCATTTGTTTTGGTTACTCGACGGCTCCGTTCTCGTGTAGCCTACATATTGCGTTTTTTTTATTTGCTTACCGGGCTAAAGGTTAGCATGCTTAAAATACGTAAGTCGTTTTGTTCAACAAATTTGAGTAGATAACTCAGAAGTTGTTTGCATCAGAGCGACAATTTTTGGGATAGTTATTAAAACTGTTTAAAGGTTGTCAAACGTTGTTTCTCGTTGTATATCCTTTAATTCTAGAGTTAAATTGATAAATACCGTGTACGAGTTTGTTTAACCCATTTGTTTTGGTTACTCGACGGCTCCGTTCTCGTGTAGCCTACATATTGCGTTTTTTTTATTTGCTTACCGGGCTAAAGGTTAGCATGCTTAAAATACGTAAGTCGTTTTGTTCAACAAATTTGAGTAGATAACTCAGAAGTTGTTTGCATCAGAGCGACAATTTTTGGGATAGTTATTAAAACTGTTTAAAGGTTGTCAAACTTTGTTTCTCGTTGTATATCCTTTAATTCTAGAGTTAAATTGATAAATACCGTGTACGAATTTGTTTAACCCATTTGTTTTGGTTACTCGACGACTCCGTTCTTGTGTAGCCTACATATTGCGTTTTTTTTTAATTTGCTTACTGGACTAAAGGTTAGCATGCTTAAAATACGTAAGTCGTTTTGTTCAACAAATTTGAGTAGATAACTCAGCAGTTGTTTGTATCAGAGCGAAAATTTTTGAGATAGTTATTAAAACTATTTAAAGGTTGTCAAACGATGTTTCTCGTTGTATATCCTTTAATACTAGAGTTAAATTGATAAATACCGTGTACGAATTTGTTTAACCCATTTGTTTTGGTTACTCGACGGCTCCGTTCTCGTATAGAATACATATTGGGTTTTTTTTTATTAATTTGCTTACCGGGCTAAAGGTTAGCATGCTTAAAACACGTAAGTCGTTTTGTCCAACAAATTTGAGTAGATAACTCAGCAGTTGTTTGCATCAGAGCGACCATTTTTGATAAAGTTATTAAAACTGTTTAAAGGTTGTGAAACGTTGTTTCTCGTTGTATATCCTTTAATTCTAGAGTTAAATTGATAAATACCGTGTACAAATTTGTTTAACCCATTTGTTTTGGTTACTCGACGGCTCCGTTCTCGTGTAGTCTACATATTGCGTTTTGTTTTTAATTTGCTTACCGGGCTAAAGGTTAGCATGCTTAAAATACGTAAGTCGTTTTGTTCAACAAATTTGAGTAGATAACTCAGCAGTGGTTTTCATCAGAGCAACAATTATTGAGATAGTTATTAAAACTGTTTAAAGGTTGTCAAACGTTGTTTCTCGTTGTCGAAAATTTTTGAGATAGTTATTAAAACTGTTTAAAGGTTGTCAAACTTTGTTTCTCGTTGTATATCCTTTAATTCTAGAGTTAAATTGATAAATACCGTGTACGAATTTGTTTAACCCATTTGTTTTGGATACTCGACGGCTCCGTTCTCGTGTAGCCTACATATTGCGTTTTTTTTTTTTTAATTTGCTTACCGGGCTAAAGGTTAGCTTGCTAAAATACGAAAGTAGTTTTGTTCAACAAATTTGAGTAGATAACTCAGCAGTTGTTTGCATCAGAGCAACAATTATTGAGATAGTTATTAAAACTGTTTAAAGGTTGCCAAACGTTGTTTCTCGTTGTCGACAATTTTTGAGATAGTTATTAAAACTGTTTAAAGGTTGTCAAACTTTGTTTCTCGTTGTATATCCTTTAATTCTAGAGTTAAATTGATAAATACCGTGTACGAGTTTGTTTAACCCATTTGTTTTGGTTACTCGACGGCTCCGTTCTCGTGTAGCCTACGTATTGCGTTTTTTTTAATTTGCTTACCGGGCTAAAAGTTAGCATGCTTAAAATACGTAAGTCGTTTTGTTCTACAAATTTGAGTAGATAACTCAGCAGTTGTTTGCATCAGAGCGACAATTTTTGAGAAAGTTATTAAAACTGTTTAAAAGTTGTCAAACGTTGTTTCTCGTTGTATATCCTTTAATTCTAGAGTTAAATTGATAAATACCGTGTACGAATTTGTTTAACCCATTTGTTTTGGTTACTCGACGGCTCCGTTCTTGTGTAGCCTACATATTGCGTTTTTTTTTAATTTGCTTACCGGACTAAAGGTTAGCATGCTTAAAATACGTAAGTCGTTTTGTTCAACAAATTTGAGTAGATAACTCAGCAGTTGTTTGTATCAGAGCGACAATTTTTGAGATAGTTATTAAAACTATTTAAAGGTTGTCAAACGATGTTTCTCGTTGTATATCCTTTAATTCTAGAGTTAAATTGATAAATACCGTGTACGAGTTTGTTTAACCCATTTGTTTTGGTTACTCGACGGCTCCGTTCTTGTGTAGCCTACATATTGCGTTTTTTTTTAATTTGCTTACCGGACTAAAGGTTAGCATGCTTAAAACACGTAAGTCGTTTTGTTCAACAAATTTGAGTAGATAACTCAGCAGTTGTTTGCATCAGAGCTACAATTTTTGAGATAGTTATTAAAACTGTTTAAAGGATGTCAAACGTTGTTTCTCGTTGTATATACTTTAATTCTAGAGTTAAATTGATAAATACCGTGTACGAATTTGTTTAACCCATTTGTTTTGGTTACTCGACGGCTCCGTTCTCGTGTAGCCTACATATTGCGTTTATTTTATTTGCTTACCGGCTAAAGGTTAGCATGCTTAAAATACGTAAGTCGTTTTGTTCAACAAATTTGAGTAGATAACTCAGCAGTTGTTTGCATCAGAGCGACAATTTTTGAGAAAGTTATTAAAACTGTTTAAAGGTTGTCAAACGTTGTTTCTTGTTGTATATCCTTTAATTCTAGAGTTAAATTGATAAATACCGTGTACGAATTTGTTTAACCCATTTGTTTTGGTTACTCGACGGCTCCGTTCTCGTGTAGCCTACATATTGCGTTTTTTTTATTTGCTTACCGGGCTAAAGGTTAGCATGCTTAAAATACGTAAGTCGTTTTGTTCAACAAATTTGAGTAGATAACTCAGCAGTTGTTTGCATCAGAGCGACAATTTTTGAGAAAGTTATTAAAACTGTTTAAAGGTTGTCAAACGTTGTTTCTCGTTGTATATCCTTTAATTCTAGAGTTAAATTGATAAATACCGTGTACGAATTTGTTTAACCCATTTGTTTTGGTTACTCGGCGGCTCCGTTCTCGTGTAGCCTACATATTGCGTTTTTTTTAATTTGCTTACCGGGCTAAAGGTTAGCATGTTTAAAATACGTAAGTCGTTTTGTTCAACAAATTTGAGTAGATAACTCAGAAGTTGTTTGCATCAGAGCGACAATTTTTGGGATAGTTATTAAAACTGTTTAAAGGTTGTCAAACGTTGTTTCTCGTTGTATATCCTTTAGTTCTAGAGTTAAATTGATAAATACCGTGTACGAGTTTGTTTAACCCATTTGTTTTGGTTACTCGACGGCTCCGTTCTCGTGTAGCCTACATATTGCGTTTTTTTTTAAATTTGCTTACCGGGCTAAAGGTTAGCATGCTTAAAATACGTAAGTCGCATCAGAGCGACAATTTTTGAGATAGTTATTAAAACTATTTAAAGGTTGTCAAACATTGTTTCTCGTTGTATATCCTTTAATTCTAGAGTTAAATTTATAAATACCGTGTACGAATTTGTTTAACCCATTTGTTTTGGTTACTCGACGGCTCCGTTCTCGTTCAGCCTACATATTGCGTTTTTTTTATTTACTTACCGGGCTAAAGGTTAGCATGCTTAAAATACGTAAGTCGTTTTCTTCAACAAATTTGAGTAGATAACTCAGCAGTTGTTTGTATCAGAGCGACAATTTTTGAGATAGTTATTAAAACTGTTTAAAGGTTGTCAAACGTTGTTTCTCGTTGTATATCCTTTAATTCTAGAGTTAAATTGATAAATACCGTGTACGAATTTGTTTAACCCATTTGATTTGGTTACTCGACGGCTCCGTTCTCGTGTAGCCTACGTATTGCGTTTTTTTTTTTTATTTGCTTACCGGGCTAAAGGTTAGCATGCTTAAAATACGTAAGTCGTTTTGTTCAACAAATTTGAGTAGATAACTCAGCAGTTGTTTGCATCAGAGCGACCATTTTTGATAAAGTTATTAAAACTGTTTAAAGGTTGTGAAACGTTGTTTCTCGTTGTATATCCTTTAATTCTAGAGTTAAATTGATAAATACCGTGTACAAATTTGTTTAACCCATTTGTTTTGGTTACTCGACGGCTCCGTTCTCGTGTAGTCTACATATTGCGTTTTTTTTTTAATTTGCTTACCGGGCTAAAGGTTAGCATGCTTAAAATACGTAAGTCGTTTTGTTCAACAAATTTGAGTAGATAACTCAGCAGTGGTTTTCATCAGAGCAACAATTATTGAGATAGTTATTAAAACTGTTTAAAGGTTGTCAAACGTTGTTTCTCGTTGTCGAAAATTTTTGAGATAGTTATTAAAACTGTTTAAAGGTTGTCAAACTTTGTTTCTCGTTGTATATCCTTTAAATCTAGAGTTAAATTGATAAATACCGTTTACGAATTTGTTTAACCCATTTGTTTTGGATACTCGACGGCTCCGTTCTCGTGTAGCCTACATATTGCGTTTTTTTTTTTTAATTTGCTTACCGGGCTAAAGGTTAGCTTGCTTAAAATACGAAAGTCGTTTTGTTCAACAAATTTGAGTAGATAACTCAGCAGTTGTTTGCATCAGAGCAACAATTATTGAGATAGTTATTAAAACTGTTTAAAGGTTGCCAAACGTTGTTTCTCGTTGTCGACAATTTTTGAGATAGTTATTAAAACTGTTTAAAGGTTGTCAAACTTTGTTTCTCGTTGTATATCCTTTAATTCTAGAGTTAAATTGATAAATACCGTGTACGAATTTGTTTAACCCATTTGTTTTGGTTACTCGACGGCTCCGTTCTCGTGTAGCCTACGTATTGCGTTTTTTTTAATTTGCTTACCGGGCTAAAAGTTAGCATGCTTAAAATACGTAAGTCGTTTTGTTCTACAAATTTGAGTAGATAACTCAGCAGTTGTTTGCATCAGAGCGACAATTTTTGAGAAAGTTATTAAAACTGTTTAAAAGTTGTCAAACGTTGTTTCTCGTTGTATATCCTTTAATTCTAGAGTTAAATTGATAAATACCGTGTACGAATTTGTTTAACCCATTTGTTTTGGTTACTCGACGGCTCCGTTCTTGTGTAGCCTACATATTGCGTTTTTTTTTAATTTGCTTACCGGACTAAAGGTTAGCATGCTTAAAATACGTAAGTCGTTTTGTTCAACAAATTTGAGTAGATAACTCAGCAGTTGTTTGTATCAGAGCGACAATTTTTGAGATAGTTATTAAAACTATTTAAAGGTTGTCAAACGATGTTTCTCGTTGTATATCCTTTAATTCTAGAGTTAAATTGATAAATACCGTGTACGAGTTTGTTTAACCCATTTGTTTTGGTTACTCGACGGCTCCGTTCTTGTGTAGCCTACATATTGCGTTTTTTTTTAATTTGCTTACCGGACTAAAGGTTAGCATGCTTAAAACACGTAAGTCGTTTTGTTCAACAAATTTGAGTAGATAACTCAGCAGTTGTTTGCATCAGAGCTACAATTTTTGAGATAGTTATTAAAACTGTTTAAAGGATGTCAAACGTTGTTTCTCGTTGTATATACTTTAATTCTAGAGTTAAATTGATAAATACCGTGTACGAATTTGTTTAACCCATTTGTTTTGGTTACTCGACGGCTCCGTTCTCGTGTAGCCTACATATTGCGTTTTTTTTATTTGCTTACCGGGCTAAAGTTAGCATGCTTAAAATACGTAAGTCGTTTTGTTCAACAAATTTGTGTAGATAACTCAGCAGTTGTTTGCATCAGAGCGACAATTTTTGAGAAAGTTATTAAAACTGTTTAAAGGTTGTCAAACGTTGTTTCTCGTTGTATATCCTTTAATTCTAGAGTTAAATTGATAAATACCGTGTACGAATTTGTTTAACCCATTTGTTTTGGTTACTCGACGGCTCCGTTCTCGTGTAGCCTACATATTGCGTTTTTTTTACTTGCTTACCGGGCTAAAGGTTAGCATGCTTAAAATACGTAAGTCGTTTTGTTCAACAAATTTGAGTAGATAACTCAGCATTTTGTATCAGAGCGACAATTTTTGAGATAGTTATTAAAACTGTTTAAAGGTTGTCAAACGTTGTTTCTCGTTGTATATCCTTTAATTTTAGAGTTAAATTGATAAATACCGTGTACGAATTTGTTTAACCCATTTGTTTTGGTTACTCGGCGGCTCCGTTCTCGTGTAGCCTACATATTGCGTTTTTTTTAATTTGCTTACCGGGCTAAAGGTTAGCATGCTCAAAATACGTAAGACGTTTTGTTCAACAAATTTGATTAGATAACTCAGCAGTTGTTTGCATCAGAGCGAAAATTTTTGAGATAGTTATTAAAACTATTTAAAGGTTGTCAAACGATGTTTCTCGTTGTATATCCTTTAATACTAGAGTTAAATTGATAAATACCGTGTACGAATTTGTTTAACCAATTTGTTTTGGTTACTCGACGGCTCCGTTCTCGTATAGAATACATATTGGGTTTTTTTTATTAATTTGCTTACCGGGCTAAAGGTTAGCATGCTTAAAACACGTAAGTCGTTTTGTTCAACAAATTTGAGTAGATAACTCAGCAGTTGTTTGCATCAGAGCGACAATTTTTGAGATAGTTATTAAAACTATTTAAAGGTTGTCAAACGATGTTTCTCGTTGTATATCCTTTAATACTAGAGTTAAATTGATAAATACCGTGTACGAATTTGTTTAACCCATTTGTTTTGGTTACTCGACGGCTCCGTTCTCGTGTAGCCTACATATTGCGTTTTTTTTATTTACTTACCGGGCTAAAGGTTAGCATGCTTAAAATACGTAAGTCGTTTTGTTCAACAAATTTGAGTAGATAACTCAGCAGTTGTTTGCATCAGAGCGACAATTTTTGATAAAGTTCTTAAAACTGTTTAAAGGTTGTGAAACGTCGTTTCTCGTTGTATATCCTTTAACTCTAGAGTTAAATTGATAAATAGCGTGTACAAATTTGTTTAACCCATTTGTTTTGGTTACTCGACGGCTCCGTTGTCGTGTAGCCTACATATTGGGTTTTTTTTTTAATTTGCTTACCGGGCTAAAGGTTAGCATGCTTAAAATACGTCAGTCGTTTTGTTCAACAAATTTGAGTAGATAACTCAGCAGTTGTTTGCATCAGAGCGACAATTTTGGTAAAGTTCTTAAAACTGTTTAAAGGTTGTGAAACGTTGTTTCTCGTTGTATATCCTTTAATTCTAGAGTTAAATTATTAAATAGCGTGTACAAATTTGTTTAACCCATTTGTTTTGGTTACTGGACGGCTCCGTTGTCGTGTAGCCTATATATTGCGTTTTTTTTTTAACTTGCTTACCGGGCTAAAGGTTAGCATGCTTAAAATACGTCAGTCGTTTTGTTCAACAAATTTGAGTAGATAACTCAGCAGTTGTTTGTATCAGAGCCACAATTTTTGAGATAGTTATTAAAACTATTTAAAGGTTGTCAAACGTTGTTTCTCGTTGTATATCCTTTAATTCTAGAGTTAAATTTATAAATACCGTGTACGAATTTGTTTAACCCATTTGTTTTGGTTACTCGACGGCTCCGTTCTCGTGTAGCCTACGTATTGCGTTTTTTTTTAATTTGCTTACCGGGCTAAAGGTTAGCATGCTTAAAATACGTAAGTCGTTTTGTTCAACAAATTTGAGTAGAAAACTCAGCAGTTGTTTGCATCAGAGCGACAATTTTTGATAAAGTTCTTAAAACTGTTTAAAGGTTGTGAAACGTTGTTTCTCGTTGTATATCCTTTAATTCTAGAGTTAAATTGATAAATAGCGTGTACAAATTTGTTTAACCCATTTGTTTTGGTTACTCGACGGCTCCGTTGTCGTGTAGCCTACATATTGCGTTTTTTTTTTAATTTGCTTACCGGGCTAAAGGTTAGCATGCTTAAAATACGTCAGTCGTTTTGTTCAACAAATTTGAGTAGATAACCCAGCAGTTGTTTGTATCAGAGCCACAATTTTTGAGATAGTTATTAAAACTATTTAAAGGTTGTCAAACGTTGTTTCTCGTTGTATATCCTTTAATTCTAGAGTTAAATTTATAAATACCGTGTACGAATTTGTTTAACCCATTTGTTTTGGTTACTCGACGGCTCCGTTCTCGTGTAGCCTACATATTGCGTTTTTTTTTTTTTAATTTGCTTACCGGGCTAAAGCTTAGCATGCTTAAAATACGTAAGTCGTTTTGTTCAACAAATTTGAGTAGATAACTCAGCAGTTGTTTGCATCAGAGCGACAATTTTTGAGATAGTTATTAAAACTATTTAAAGGTTGTCAAACGTTGTTTCTCGTTGTATATCCTTTAATTCTAGAGTTAAATTTATAAATACCGTGTACGAATTTGTTGAACCCATTTGTTTTGGTTACTCGACGGCTCCGTTCTCGTGTAGCCTACATATTGCATTTTTTTTATTTGCTTACCGGGCTAAAGGTTAGCATGCTTAAAATACGTAAGTCGTTTTGTTCAACAAATTTGAGTAGATAACTCAGCAGTTGTTTGTATCAGAGCCACAATTTTTGAGATAGTTATTAAAACTATTTAAAGGTTGTCAAACGTTGTTTCTCGTTGTATATCCTTTAATTCTAGAGTTGAATTTATAAATACCGTGTACGAATTTGTTTAACCCATTTGTTTTAGTTACTCGACGGCTCCGTTCTCGTGTAGCCTACATATTGCGGTTTTTTTATTTACTTACCGGGCTAAAGGTTAGCATGCTTAAAATACGTAAGTCGTTTTGTTCAACAAATTTGAGTAGATAACTCAGCAGTTGTTTGCATCAGAGCGACAATTTTTGAGATAGTTATTAAAACTATTTAAAGGTTGTCAAACGTTGTTTCTCGTTGTATATCCTTTAATTCTAGAGTTAAATTGATAAATACCGTGTACGAATTTGTTTAACCCATTTGTTTTGGTTACTCGACGGCTCCGTTCTCGTGTAGCCTACATATTGCGTTTTTTTATTTACTTACCGGGCTAAAGGTTAGCATGCTTAAAATACGTAAGTCGTTTTGTTCAACAAATTTGAGTAGATAACTCAGCAGTTGTTTGTATCAGAGCGACAATTTTTGAGATAGTTATTAAAACTGTTTAAAGGTTGTCAAACGTTGTTTCTAGTTGTATATCCTTTAATTCTAGAGTTAAATTGATAAATACCGTGTACGAATTTGTTTAACCCATTTGTTTTGGTTACTCGACGGCTCCGTTCTCGTGTAGCCTACGTATTGCGTTTTTTTTTTAATTTGCTTACCGGGCTAAAGGTTAGCATGCTTAAAATACGTAAGTCGTTTTGTTCAACAAATTTGAGTAGATAACTCAGCAGTTGTTTGTATCAGAGCGACAAAGTTTGAGATAGTTATTAAAACTGTTTAAAGGTTTTGAAACGTTGTTTCTCGTTGTATATCCTTTAATTCTAGAGTTAAATTGATAAATACCGTGTACAAATTTATTTAACCCATTTGTTTTGGTTACCCGACGGCTCCGTTCTCGTGTAGCCTACATATTGCGTTTTTTTTTTTTAATTTGCTTACCGGGCTAAAGGTTAGCATGCTTAAAATACGTAAGTCGTTTTGTTCAACAAATTTGAGTAGATAACTCAGCAGTTGTTTGCATCAGAGCGACAATTTTTGAGATAGTTATTAAAACTGTTTAAAGGTTGTCAAACGTTGTTTCTCGTTGTATATCCTTTAATTCTAGAGTTAAATTGAAAATTACCGTGTACGAATTTGTTTAACCCATTTGTTTTGGATACTCGACGGCTCCGTTCTCGTGTAGCCTACATATTACGTTTTTTTTTTAATTTGCTTACCGGGCTAAAGGTTAGCTTGCTTAAAATACGTAAGTCGTTTTGTTCAACAAATTTGAGTAGATAACTCAGCAGTTGTTTGCATCAGAGCAACAATTATTGAGATAGTTATTAAAACTGTTTAAAGGTTGTCAAACGTTGTTTCTCGTTGTCGACAATTTTTGAGATAGTTATTAAAACTGTTTAAAGGTTGTCAAACTTTGTTTCTCGTTGTATATCCTTTAATTCTAGAGTTAGATTGATAATTACCGTGTACGAATTTGTTTAACCCATTTGTTTTGGTTACTCGACGGCTCCGTTCTCGTGTAGCCTACGTATTGCGTTTTTTTTTAATTTGCTTACCGGGCTAAAAGTTAGCATGCTTAAAATACGTAAGTCGTTTTGTTCAACAAATTTGAGTAGATAACTCAGCAGTTGTTTGCATCAGAGCGACAATTTTTGAGAAAGTTATTAAAACTGTTTAAAGGTTGTCAAACGTTGTTTCTCGTTGTATATACTTTAATTCTAGAGTTAAATTGATAAATACCGTGTACGAATTTGTTTAACCCATTTGTTTTGGTTACTCGACGGCTCCGTTCTTGTGTAGCCTACATATTGCGTTTTTTTTTTTAATTTGCTTACCGGACTAAAGGTTAGCATGCTTAAAATACGTAAGTCATTTTGTTCAACAAATTTGAGTAGATAACTCAGCAGTTGTTTGTATCAGAGCGACAATTTTTGAGATAGTTATTAAAACTATTTAAAGGTTGTCAAACGATGTTTCTCGTTGTATATCCTTTAATACTAGAGTTAAATTGATAAATACCGTGTACGAATTTGTTTAACCCATTTGTTTTGGTTACTCGACGGCTCCGTTCTCGTGTAGCCTACGTATTGCGTTTTTTTTAATTTGCTTACCGGGCTAAAAGTTAGCATGCTTAAAATACGTAAGTCGTTTTGTTCTACAAATTTGAGTAGATAACTCAGCAGTTGTTTGCATCAGAGCGACAATTTTTGAGATAGTTATTAAAACTGTTTAAAGGATGTCAAACGTTGTTTCTCGTTGTATATCCTTTAATTCTAGAGTTAAATTGATAAATACCGTGTACGAGTTTGTTTAACCCATTTGTTTTGGTTACTCGACGGCTCCGTTCTTGTGTAGCCTACATATTGCGTTTTTTTTTTAATTTGCTTACCGGACTAAAGGTTAGCATGCTTAAAACACGTAAGTCGTTTTGTTCAACAAATTTGAGTAGATAACTCAGCAGTTGTTTGCATCAGAGCAACAATTATTGAGATAGTTATTAAAACTGTTTAAAGGTTGTCAAACGTTGTTTCTCGTTGTCGACAATTTTTGAGATAGTTATTAAAACTGTTTAAAGGTTGTCAAACGTTGTTTCTCGTTGTCGACAATTTTTGAGATAGTTATTAAAACTGTTTAAAAGTTGTCAAACTTTGTTTCTCGTTGTATATCCTTTAATTCTAGAGTTAAATTGATAAATACCGTGTACGAATTTGTTTGACCCATTTGTTTTGGTTACTCGACGGCTCCGTTCTCGTGTAGCCTACGTATTGCGTTTTTTTTAATTTGCTTACCGGGCTAAAAGTTAGCATGCTTAAAATATGTAAGTCGTTTTGTTCAACAAATTTGAGTAGATAACTCAGCAGTTGTTTGCATCAGAGCGACAATTTTTGAGAAAGTTATTAAAACTGTTTAAAGGTTGTCAAACGTTGTTTCTCGTTGTATATCCTTTAATTCTAGAGTTAAATTGATAAATACCGTGTACGAGTTTGTTTAACCCATTTGTTTTGGTTACTCGACGGCTCCGTTCTTGTGTAGCCTACATATTGCGTTTTTTTTTTAATTTGCTTACCGGACTAAAGGTTAGCATGCTTAAAACACGTAAGTCGTTTTGTTCAACAAATTTGAGTAGATAACTCAGCAGTTGTTTGCATCAGAGCAACAATTATTGAGATAGTTATTAAAACTGTTTAAAGGTTGTCAAACGTTGTTTCTCGTTGTCGACAATTTTTGAGATAGTTATTAAAACTGTTTAAAGGTTGTCAAACTTTGTTTCTCGTTGTATATCCTTTAATTCTAGAGTTAAATTGATAAATACCGTGTACGAATTTGTTTGACCCATTTGTTTTGGTTACTCGACGGCTCCGTTCTCGTGTAGCCTACGTATTGCGTTTTTTTTAATTTGCTTACCGGGCTAAAAGTTAGCATGCTTAAAATACGTAAGTCGTTTTGTTCTACAAATTTGAGTAGATAACTCAGCAGTTGTTTGCATCAGAGCGACAATTTTTGAGAAAGTTATTAAAACTGTTTAAAAGTTGTCAAACGTTGTTTCTCGTTGTATATCCTTTAATTCTAGAGTTAAATTGATAAATACCGTGTACGAATTTGTTTAACCCATTTGTTTTGGTTACTCGACGGCTCCGTTCTTGTGTAGCCTACATATTGCGTTTTTTTTTAATTTGCTTACCGGACTAAAGGTTAGCATGCTTAAAATACGTAAGTCGTTTTGTTCAACAAATTTGAGTAGATAACTCAGCAGTTGTTTGTATCAGAGCGACAATTTTTGAGATAGTTATTAAAACTATTTAAAGGTTGTCAAACGATGTTTCTCGTTGTATATCCTTTAATTCTAGAGTTAAATTGATAAATACCGTGTACGAATTTGTTTAACCCATTTGTTTTGGTTACTCGGCGGCTCCGTTCTCGTGTAGCCTACATATTGCGTTTTTTTTATTTGCTTACCGGGCTAAAAGTTAGCATGCTTAAAATACGTAAGACGTTTTGTTCAACAAATTTGATTAGATAACTCAGCAGTTGTTTGCATCAGAGCGAAAATTTTTGAGATAGTTATTAAAACTATTTAAAGGTTGTCAAACGTTGTTTCTCGTTGTATATCCTTTAATTCTAGAGTTAAATTGATAAATACCGTGTACGAATTTGTTTAACCCATTTGTTTTGGTTACTCGACGGCTCCGTTCTCGTATAGAATACATATTGGGTTTTTTTTTATTAATTTGCTTACCGGGCTAAAGGTTAGCATGCTTAAAACACGTAAGTCGTTTTGTTCAACAAATTTGAGTAGATAACTCAGCAGTTGTTTGCATCAGAGCGACAATTTTTGAGATAGTTATTAAAACTATTTAAAGGTTGTCAAACGATGTTTCTCGTTGTATATCCTTTAATACTAGAGTTAAATTGATAAATACCGTGTACGAATTTGTTTAACCCATTTGTTTTGGTTACTCGACGGCTCCGTTCTCGTGTAGCCTACATATTGCGTTTTTTTTATTTACTTACCGGGCTAAAGGTTAGCATGCTTAAAATACGTAAGTCGTTTTGTTCAACAAATTTGAGTAGATAACTCAGCAGTTGTTTGCATCAGAGCGACAATTTTTGATAAAGTTCTTAAAACTGTTTAAAGGTTGTGAAACGTTGTTTCTCGTTGTATATCCTTTAATTCTAGAGTTAAATTGATAAATAGCGTGTACAAATTTGTTTAACCCATTTGTTTTGGTTACTCGACGGCTCCGTTGTCGTGTAGCCTACATATTGCGTTTTTTTTTTTAATTTGCTTACCGGGCTAAAGGTTAGCATGCTTAAAATACGTCAGTCGTTTTGTTCAACAAATTTGAGTAGATAACTCAGCAGTTGTTTGCATCAGAGCGACAATTTTGGTAAAGTTCTTAAAACTGTTTAAAGGTTGTGAAACGTTGTTTCTCGTTGTATATCCTTTAATTCTAGAGTTAAATTATTAAATAGCGTGTACAAATTTGTTTAACCCATTTGTTTTGGTTACTGGACGGCTCCGTTGTCGTGTAGCCTATATATTGCGTTTTTTTTTTAATTTGCTTACCGGGCTAAAGGTTAGCATGCTTAAAATACGTCAGTCGTTTTGTTCAACAAATTTGAGTAGATAACTCAGCAGTTGTTTGTATCAGAGCCACAATTTTTGAGATAGTTATTAAAACTATTTAAAGGTTGTCAAACGTTGTTTCTCGTTGTATATCCTTTAATTCTAGAGTTAAATTTATAAATACCGTGTACGAATTTGTTTAACCCATTTGTTTTGGTTACTCCACGGCTCCGTTCTCGTGTAGCCTACGTATTGCGTTTTTTTTTAATTTGCTTACCGGGCTAAAGGTTAGCATGCTTAAAATACGTAAGTCGTTTTGTTCAACAAATTTGAGTAGAAAACTCAGCAGTTGTTTGCATCAGAGCGACAATTTTTGATAAAGTTCTTAAAACTGTTTAAAGGTTGTGAAACGTTGTTTCTCGTTGTATATCCTTTAATTCTAGAGTTAAATTGATAAATAGCGTGTACAAATTTGTTTAACCCATTTGTTTTGGTTACTCGACGGCTCCGTTGTCGTGTAGCCTACATATTGCGTTTTTTTTTTAATTTGCTTACCGGGCTAAAGGTTAGCATGCTTAAAATACGTCAGTCGTTTTGTTCAACAAATTTGAGTAGATAACCCAGCAGTTGTTTGTATCAGAGCCACTATTTTTGAGATAGTTATTAAAACTATTTAAAGGTTGTCAAACGTTGTTTCTCGTTGTATATCCTTTAATTCTAGAGTTAAATTTATAAATACCGTGTACGAATTTGTTTAACCCATTTGTTTTGGTTACTCGACGGCTCCGTTCTCGTGTAGCCTACATATTGCGTTTTTTTTTTTTTAATTTGCTTACCGGGCTAAAGCTTAGCATGCTTAAAATACGTAAGTCGTTTTGTTCAACAAATTTGAGTAGATAACTCAGCAGTTGTTTGCATCAGAGCGACAATTTTTGAGATAGTTATTAAAACTATTTAAAGATTGTCAAACGTTGTTTCTCGTTGTATATCCTTTAATTCTAGAGTTAAATTTATAAATACCGTGTACGAATTTGTTGAACCCATTTGTTTTGGTTACTCGACGGCTCCGTTCTCGTGTAGCCTACATATTGCATTTTTTTTATTTGCTTACCGGGCTAAAGGTTAGCATGCTTAAAATACGTAAGTCGTTTTGTTCAACAAATTTGAGTAGATAACTCAGCAGTTGTTTGTATCAGAGCCACAATTTTTGAGATAGTTATTAAAACTATTTAAAGGTTGTCAAACGTTGTTTCTCGTTGTATATCCTTTAATTCTAGAGTTAAATTTATAAATACCGTGTACGAATTTGTTTAACCCATTTGTTTTGGTTACTCGACGGCTCCGTTCTCGTGTAGCCTACATATTGCGTTTTTTTTATTTACTTACCGGGCTAAAGGTTAGCATGCTTAAAATACGTAAGTCGTTTTGTTCAACAAATTTGAGTAGATAACTCAGCAGTTGTTTGCATCAGAGCGACAATTTTTGAGATAGTTATTAAAACTATTTAAAGGTTGTCAAACGTTGTTTCTCGTTGTATATCCTTTAATTCTAGAGTTAAATTGATAAATACCGTGTACGAATTTGTTTAACCCATTTGTTTTGGTTACTCGACGGCTCCGTTCTCGTGTAGCCTACATATTGCGTTTTTTTATTTACTTACCGGGCTAAAGGTTAGCATGCTTAAAATACGTAAGTCGTTTTGTTCAACAAATTTGAGTAGATAACTCAGCAGTTGTTTGTATCAGAGCGACAATTTTTGAGATAGTTATTAAAACTGTTTAAAGGTTGTCAAACGTTGTTTCTAGTTGTATATCCTTTAATTCTAGAGTTAAATTGATAAATACCGTGTACGAATTTGTTTAACCCATTTGTTTTGGTTACTCGACGGCTCCGTTCTCGTGTAGCCTACGTATTGCGTTTTTTTTTTAATTTGCTTACCGGGCTAAAGGTTAGCATGCTTAAAATACGTAAGTCGTTTGTTCAACAAATTTGAGAAGATAACTCAGCAGTTGTTTGTATCAGAGCGACAATTTTTGAGATAGTTATTAAAACTGTTTAAAGGTTGTCAAACGTTGTTTCTCGTTGTATATCCTTTAATTCTAGAGTTAAATTGATAAATACCGTGTACGAATTTGTTTAACCCATTTGTTTTGGTTACTCGACGGCTCCGTTCTCGTTTCGCCTACGTATTGCGTTTTTTTTTTTTTAATTTGCTTACCGGGCTAAAGGTTAGCATGCTTAAAATACGTAAGTCGTTTTGTTCAACAAATTTGAGTAGATAACTCAGCAGTTGTTTGCATCAGAACGACAATTTTTGATAAAGTTATTAAAACTGTTTAAAGGTTTTGAAACGTTGTTTCTCGTTGTATATCCTTTAATTCTAGAGTTAAATTGATAAATACCGTGTACAAATTTATTTAACCCATTTGTTTTGGTTACCCGACGGCTCCGTTCTCGTGTAGCCTACATATTGCGTTTTTTTTTTTAATTTGCTTACCGGGCTAAAGGTTAGCATGCTTAAAATACGTAATTCGTTTTGTTCAACAAATTTGAGTAGATAACTCAGCAGTTGTTTGCATCAGAGCGACAATTTTTGAGATAGTTATTAAAACTGTTTAAAGGTTGTCAAACGTTGTTTCTCGTTGTATATCCTTTAATTCTAGAGTTAAATTGAAAATTACCGTGTACGAATTTGTTTAACCCATTTGTTTTGGATACTCGACGGCTCCGTTCTCGTGTAGCCTACATATTACGTTTTTTTTTTAATTTGCTTACCGGGCTAAAGGTTAGCTTGCTTAAAATACGTAAGTCGTTTTGTTCAACAAATTTGAGTAGATAACTCAGCAGTTGTTTGCATCAGAGCAACAATTATTGAGATAGTTATTAAAACTGTTTAAAGGTTGTCAAACGTTGTTTCTCGTTGTCGACAATTTTTGAGATAGTTATTAAAACTGTTTAAAGGTTGTCAAACTTTGTTTCTCGTTGTATATCCTTTAATTCTAGAGTTAGATTGATAATTACCGTGTACGAATTTGTTTAACCCATTTGTTTTGGTTACTCGACGGCTCCGTTCTCGTGTAGCCTACGTATTGCGTTTTTTTTTAATTTGCTTACCGGGCTAAAAGTTAGCATGCTTAAAATACGTAAGTCGTTTTGTTCAACAAATTTGAGTAGATAACTCAGCAGTTGTTTGCATCAGAGCGACAATTTTTGAGAAAGTTATTAAAACTGTTTAAAGGTTGTCAAACGTTGTTTCTCGTTGTATATACTTAAATTCTAGAGTTAAATTGATAAATACCGTGTACGAATTTGTTTAACCCATTTGTTTTGGTTACTCGACGGCTCCGTTCTTGTGTAGCCTACATATTGCGTTTTTTTTTAATTTGCTTACCGGACTAAAGGTTAGCATGCTTAAAATACGTAAGTCGTTTTGTTCAACAAATTTGAGTAGATAACTCAGCAGTTGCTTGTATCAGAGCGACAATTTTTGAGATAGTTATTAAAACTATTTAAAGGTTGTCAAACGATGTTTCTCGTTGTATATCCTTTAATACTAGAGTTAAATTGATAAATACCGTGTACGAATTTGTTTAACCCATTTGTTTTGGTTACTCGACGGCTCCGTTCTCGTGTAGCCTACATATTGCGTGTTTTTTTTTTTTAATTTGCTTACCGGGATAAAGGTTAGCATGCTTAAAACACGTAAGTCGTTTTGTTCAACAAATTTGAGTAGATAACTCAGCAGTTGTTTGCATCAGAGCGACAATTTTTGAGAAAGTTATTAAAACTGTTTAAAGGTTGTCAAACGTTGTTTCTCGTTGTATATCCTTTAATTCTAGAGTTAAATTGATAAATACCGTGTACGAATTTGTTTAACCCATTTGTTTTGGTTACTCGACGGCTCCGTTCTCGTGTAGCCTACATATTGCGTTTTTTTTATTTGCTTACCGGGCTAAAGTTAGCATGCTTAAAATACGTAAGTCGTTTTGTTCAACAAATTTGAGTAGATAACTCAGCAGTTGTTTGCATCAGAGCGACAATTTTTGAGAAAGTTATTAAAACTGTTTAAAGGTTGTCAAACGTTGTTTCTCGTTGTATATCCTTTAATTCTAGAGTTAAATTGATAAATACCGTGTACGAATTTGTTTAACCCATTTGTTTTGGTTACTCGACGGCTCCGTTCTTGTGTAGCCTACATATTGCGTTTTTTTTTAATTTGCTTACCGGACTAAAGGTTAGCATGCTTAAAATACGTAAGTCGTTTTGTTCAACAAATTTGAGTAGATAACTCAGCAGTTGTTTGTATCAGAGCGACAATTTTTGAGATAGTTATTAAAACTATTTAAAGGTTGTCAAACGATGTTTCTCGTTGTATATCCTTTAATTCTAGAGTTAAATTGATAAATACCGTGTACGAGTTTGTTTAACCCATTTGTTTTGGTTACTCGACGGCTCCGTTCTTGTGTAGCCTACATATTGCGTTTTTTTTTTAATTTGCTTACCGGACTAAAGGTTAGCATGCTTAAAACACGTAAGTCGTTTTGTTCAACAAATTTGAGTAGATAACTCAGCAGTTGTTTTCATCAGAGCTACAATTTTTGAGATAGTTATTAAAACTGTTTAAAGGATGTCAAACGTTGTTTCTCGTTGTATATACTTTAATTCTAGAGTTAAATTGATAAATACCGCGTACGAATTTGTTTAACCCATTTGTTTTGGTTACTCGACGGCTCCGTTCTCGTGTAGCCTACATATTGCGTTTTTTTTATTTGCTTACCGGGCTAAAGTTATCATGCTTAAAATACGTAAGTCGTTTTGTTCAACAAATTTGAGTAGATAACTCAGCAGTTGTTTGCATCAGAGCGACAATTTTTGAGAAAGTTATTAAAACTGTTTAAAGGTTGTCAAACGTTGTTTCTCGTTGTATATCCTTTAATTCTAGAGTTAAATTGATAAATACCGTGTACGAATTTGTTTAACCCATTTGTTTTGGTTACTCGACGGCTCCGTTCTCGTGTAGCCTACATATTGCGTTTTTTTTATTTGCTTACCGGGCTAAAGGTTAGCATGCTTAAAATACGTAAGTCGTTTTGTTCAACAAATTTGAGTAGATAACTCAGCATTTTGTATCAGGGCGACAATTTTTGAGATAGTTATTAAAACTGTTTAAAGGTTGTCAAACGTTGTTTCTCGTTGTATATCCTTTAATTTTAGAGTTAAATTGATAAATACCGTGTACGAATTTGTTTAACCCATTTGTTTTGGTTACTCGGCGGCTCCGTTCTCGTGTAGCCTACATATTGCGTTTTTTTTAATTTGCTTATCGGGCTAAAGGTTAGCATGCTCAAAATACGTAAGTCGTTTTGTTCAACAAATTTGAGTAGATAACTCAGAAGTTGTTTGCATCAGAGCGACAATTTTTGGGATAGTTATTAAAACTGTTTAAAGGTTGTCAAACGTTGTTTCTCGTTGTATATCCTTTAATTCTAGAGTTAAATTGATAAATACCGTGTACGAGTTTGTTTAACCCATTTGTTTTGGTTACTCGACGGCTCCGTTCTCGTGTAGCCTACATATTGCGTTTTTTTTTAAATTTGCTTACCGGGCTAAAGGTTAGCATGCTTAAAATACGTAAGACGTTTTGTTCAACAAATTTGATTAGATAACTCAGCAGTTGTTTGCATCAGAGCGAAAATTTTTGAGATAGTTATTAAAACTATTTAAAGGTTGTCAAACGATGTTTCTCGTTGTATATCCTTTAATACTAGAGTTAAATTGATAAATACCGTGTACGAATTTGTTTAACCCATTTGTTTTGGTTACTCGACGGCTCCGTTCTCGTATAGAATACATATTGGGTTTTTTTTTATTAATTTGCTTACCGGGCTAAAGGTTAGCATGCTTAAAACACGTAAGTCGTTTTGTTCAACAAATTTGAGTAGATAACTCAGCAGTTGTTTGCATCAGAGCGACAATTTTTGAGATAGTTATTAAAACTATTTAAAGGTTGTCAAACGATGTTTCTCGTTGTATATCCTTTAATACTAGAGTTAAATTGATAAATACCGTGTACGAATTTGTTTAACCCATTTGTTTTGGTTACTCGACGGCTCCGTTCTCGTGTAGCCTACATATTGCGTTTTTTTTATTTACTTACCGGGCTAAAGGTTAGCATGCTTAAAATACGTAAGTCGTTTTGTTCAACAAATTTGAGTAGATAACTCAGCAGTTGTTTGCATCAGAGCGACAATTTTTGATAAAGTTCTTAAAACTGTTTAAAGGTTGTGAAACGTTGTTTCTCGTTGTATATCCTTTAATTCTAGAGTTAAATTGATAAATAGCGTGTACAAATTTGTTTAACCCATTTGTTTTGGTTACTCGACGGCTCCGTTGTCGTGTAGCCTACATATTGCGTTTTTTTTTTTAATTTGCTTACCGGGCTAAAGGTTAGCATGCTTAAAATACGTCAGTCGTTTTGTTCAACAAATTTGAGTAGATAACTCAGCAGTTGTTTGCATCAGAGCGACAATTTTGGTAAAGTTCTTAAAACTGTTTAAAGGTTGTGAAACGTTGTTTCTCGTTGTATATCCTTTAATTCTAGAGTTAAATTATTAAATAGCGTGTACAAATTTGTTTAACCCATTTGTTTTGGTTACTGGACGGCTCCGTTGTCGTGTAGCCTATATATTGCGTTTTTTTTTAATTTGCTTACCGGGCTAAAGGTTAGCATGCTTAAAATACGTCAGTCGTTTTGTTCAACAAATTTGAGTAGATAACTCAGCAGTTGTTTGTATCAGAGCCACAATTTTTGAGATAGTTATTAAAACTATTTAAAGGTTGTCAAACGTTGTTTCTCGTTGTATATCCTTTAATTCTAGAGTTAAATTTATAAATACCGTGTACGAATTTGTTTAACCCATTTGTTTTGGTTACTCGACGGCTCCGTTCTCGTGTAGCCTACGTATTGCGTTTTTTTTTAATTTGCTTACCGGGCTAAAGGTTAGCATGCTTAAAATACGTAAGTCGTTTTGTTCAACAAATTTGAGTAGAAAACTCAGCAGTTGTTTGCATCAGAGCGACAATTTTTGATAAAGTTCTTAAAACTGTTTAAAGGTTGTGAAACGTTGTTTCTCGTTGTATATCCTTTAATTCTAGAGTTAAATTGATAAATAGCGTGTACAAATTTGTTTAACCCATTTGTTTTGGTTACTCGACGGCTCCGTTGTCGTGTAGCCTACATATTGCGTTTTTTTTTAATTTGCTTACCGGGCTAAAGGTTAGCATGCTTAAAATACGTCAGTCGTTTTGTTCAACAAATTTGAATAGATAACCCAGCAGTTGTTTGTATCAGAGCCACAATTTTTGAGATAGTTATTAAAACTATTTAAAGGTTGTCAAACGTTGTTTCTCGTTGTATATCCTTTAATTCTAGAGTTAAATTTATAAATACCGTGTACGAATTTGTTTAACCCATTTGTTTTGGTTACTCGACGGCTCCGTTCTCGTGTAGCCTACATATTGCGTTTTTTTTTTTTAATTTGCTTACCGGGCTAAAGCTTAGCATGCTTAAAATACGTAAGTCGTTTTGTTCAACAAATTTGAGTAGATAACTCAGCAGTTGTTTGCATCAGAGCGACAATTTTTGAGATAGTTATTAAAACTATTTAAAGGTTGTCAAACGTTGTTTCTCGTTGTATATCCTTTAATTCTAGAGTTAAATTTATAAATACCGTGTACGAATTTGTTGAACCCATTTGTTTTGGTTACTCGACGGCTCCGTTCTCGTGTAGCCTACATATTGCATTTTTTTTATTTGCTTACCGGGCTAAAGGTTAGCATGCTTAAAATACGTAAGTCGTTTTGTTCAACAAATTTGAGTAGATAACTCAGCAGTTGTTTGCATCAGAGCGACAATTTTTGAGATAGTTATTAAAACTATTTAAAGGTTGTCAAACGTTGTTTCTCGTTGTATATCCTTTAATTCTAGAGTTAAATTTATAAATACCGTGTACGAATTTGTTTAACCCATTTGTTTTGGTTACTCGACGGCTCCGTTCTCGTGTAGCCTACATATTGCGTTTTTTTTATTTACTTACCGGGCTAAAGGTTAGCATGCTTAAAATACGTAAGTCGTTTTGTTCAACAAATTTGAGTAGATAACTCAGCAGTTGTTTGCATCAGAGCGACAATTTTTGAGATAGTTATTAAAACTATTTAAAGGTTGTCAAACGTTGTTTCTCGTTGTATATCCTTTAATTCTAGAGTTAAATTGATAAATACCGTGTACGAATTTGTTTAACCCATTTGTTTTGGTTACTCGACGGCTCCGTTCTCGTGTAGCCTACATATTGCGTTTTTTTATTTACTTACCGGGCTAAAGGTTAGCATGCTTAAAATACGTAAGTCGTTTTGTTCAACAAATTTGAGTAGATAACTCAGCAGTTGTTTGTATCAGAGCGACAATTTTTGAGATAGTTATTAAAACTGTTTAAAGGTTGTCAAACGTTGTTTCTAGTTGTATATCCTTTAATTCTAGAGTTAAATTGATAAATACCGTGTACGAATTTGTTTAACCCATTTGTTTTGGTTACTCGACGGCTCCGTTCTCGTGTAGCCTACGTATTGCGTTTTTTTTTTAATTTGCTTACCGGGCTAAAGGTTAGCATGCTTAAAATACGTAAGTCGTTTTGTTCAACAAATTTGAGTAGATAACTCAGCAGTTGTTTGTATCAGAGCGACAATTTTTGAGATAGTTATTAAAACTGTTTAAAGGTTGTCAAACGTTGTTTCTCGTTGTATATCCTTTAATTCTAGAGTTAAATTGATAAATACCGTGTACGAATTTGTTTAACCCATTTGTTTTGGTTACTCGACGGCTCCGTTCTCGTTTCGCCTACGTATTGCGTTTTTTTTTTTAATTTGCTTACCGGGCTAAAGGTTAGCATGCTTAAAATACGTAAGTCGTTTTGTTCAACAAATTTGAGTAGATAACTCAGCAGTTGTTTGCATCAGAACGACAATTTTTGATAAAGTTATTAAAACTGTTTAAAGGTTTTGAAACGTTGTTTCTCGTTGTATATCCTTTAATTCTAGAGTTAAATTGATAAATACCGTGTACAAATTTATTTAACCCATTTGTTTTGGTTACCCGACATTCTCGTGTAGCCTACATATTGCGTTTTTTTTTTTTAATTTGCTTACCGGGCTAAAGGTTAGCATGCTTAAAATACGTAATTCGTTTTGTTCAACAAATTTGAGTAGATAACTCAGCAGTTGTTTGCATCAGAGCGACAATTTTTGAGATAGTTATTAAAACTGTTTAAAGGTTGTCAAACGTTGTTTCTCGTTGTATATCCTTTAATTCTAGAGTTAAATTGAAAATTACCGTGTACGAATTTGTTTAACCCATTTGTTTTGGATACTCGACGGCTCCGTTCTCGTGTAGCCTACATATTACGTTTTTTTTTTAATTTGCTTACCGGACTAAAGGTTAGCATGCTTAAAATACGTAAGTCGTTTTGTTCAACAAATTTGAGTAGATAACTCAGCAGTTGCTTGTATCAGAGCGACAATTTTTGAGATAGTTATTAAAACTATTTAAAGGTTGTCAAACGATGTTTCTCGTTGTATATCCTTTAATACTAGAGTTAAATTGATAAATACCGTGTACGAATTTGTTTAACCCATTTGTTTTGGTTACTCGACGGCTCCGTTCTCGTGTAGCCTACATATTGCGTGTTTTTTTTTTAATTTGCTTACCGGGCTAAAGGTTAGCATGCTTAAAATACGTAAGTCGTTTTGTTCAACAAATTTGAGTAGATAACTCAGCAGTTGTTTGCATCAGAGCGACAATTTTTGAGATAGTTATTAAAACTGTTTAAAGGTTGTCAAACGTTGTTTCTCGTTGTATATCCTTTAATTCTAGAGTTAAATTGATAAATACCGTGTACGAATTTGTTCAACCCATTTGTTTTGGATACTCGACGGCTCCGTTCTCGTTTCGCCTACGTATTGCGTTTTTTTTTTTTTAATTTGCTTACCGGGCTAAAGGTTAGCATGCTTAAAATACGTAAGTCGTTTTGTTCAACAAATTTGAGTAGATAACTCAGCAGTTGTTTGCATCAGAACGACAATTTTTGATAAAGTTATTAAAACTGTTTAAAGGTTTTGAAACGTTGTTTCTCGTTGTATATCCTTTAATTCTAGAGTTAAATTGATAAATACCGTGTACAAATTTATTTAACCCATTTGTTTTGGTTACCCGACGGCTCCGTTCTCGTGTAGCCTACATATTGCGTTTTTTTTTTTAATTTGCTTACCGGGCTAAAGGTTAGCATGCTTAAAATACGTAATTCGTTTTGTTCAACAAATTTGAGTAGATAACTCAGCAGTTGTTTGCATCAGAGCGACAATTTTTGAGATAGTTATTAAAACTGTTTAAAGGTTGTCAAACGTTGTTTCTCGTTGTATATCCTTTAATTCTAGAGTTAAATTGAAAATTACCGTGAACGAATTTGTTTAACCCATTTGTTTTGGATACTCGACGGCTCCGTTCTCGTGTAGCCTACATATTACGTTTTTTTTTTTAATTTGCTTACCGGGCTAAAGGTTAGCTTGCTTAAAATACGTAAGTCGTTTTGTTCAACAAATTTGAGTAGATAACTCAGCAGTTGTTTGCCTCAGAGCAACAATTATTGAGATAGTTATTAAAACTGTTTAAAGGTTGTCAAACGTTGTTTCTCGTTGTCGACAATTTTTGAGATAGTTATTAAAACTGTTTAAAGGTTGTCAAACTTTGTTTCTCGTTGTATATCCGTTAATTCTAGAGTTAGATCGATAATTACCGTGTACGAATTTGTTTAACCCATTTGTTTTGGTTACTCGACGGCTCCGTTCTCGTGTAGCCTACGTATTGCGTTTTTTTTTAATTTGCTTACCGGGCTAAAAGTTAGCATGCTTAAAATACGTAAGTCGTTTTGTTCAACAAATTTGAGTAGATAACTCAGCAGTTGTTTGCATCAGAGCGACAATTTTTGAGAAAGTTATTAAAACTGTTTAAAGGTTGTCAAACGTTGTTTCTCGTTGTATATACTTAAATTCTAGAGTTAAATTGATAAATACCGTGTACGAATTTGTTTAACCCATTTGTTTTGGTTACTCGACGGCTCCGTTCTTGTGTAGCCTACATATTGCGTTTTTTTTTTAATTTGCTTACCGGACTAAAGGTTAGCATGCTTAAAATACGTAAGTCGTTTTGTTCAACAAATTTGAGTAGATAACTCAGCAGTTGCTTGTATCAGAGCGACAATTTTTGAGATAGTTATTAAAACTATTTAAAGGTTGTCAAACGATGTTTCTCGTTGTATATCCTTTAATACTAGAGTTAAATTGATAAATACCGTGTACGAATTTGTTTAACCCATTTGTTTTGGTTACTCGACGGCTCCGTTCTCGTGTAGCCTACATATTGCGTGTTTTTTTTTTAATTTGCTTACCGGGCTAAAGGTTAGCATGCTTAAAACACGTAAGTCGTTTTGTTCAACAAATTTGAGTAGATAACTCAGCAGTTGTTTGCATCAGAGCGACAATTTTTGAGAAAGTTATTAAAACTGTTTAAAGGTTGTCAAACGTTGTTTCTCGTTGTATATCCTTTAATTCTAGAGTTAAATTGATAAATACCGTGTACGAATTTGTTTAACCCATTTGTTTTGGTTACTCGACGGCTCCGTTCTCGTGTAGCCTACATATTGCGTTTTTTTTATTTGCTTACCGGGCTAAAGTTAGCATGCTTAAAATACGTAAGTCGTTTTGTTCAACAAATTTGAGTAGATAACTCAGCAGTTGTTTGCATCAGAGCGACAATTTTTGAGAAAGTTATTAAAACTGTTTAAAGGTTGTCAAACGTTGTTTCTCGTTGTATATCCTTTAATTCTAGAGTTAAATTGATAAATACCGTGTACGAATTTGTTTAACCCATTTGTTTTGGTTACTCGACGGCTCCGTTCTTGTGTAGCCTACATATTGCGTTTTTTTTTAATTTGCTTACCGGACTAAAGGTTAGCATGCTTAAAATACGTAAGTCGTTTTGTTCAACAAATTTGAGTAGATAACTCAGCAGTTGTTTGTATCAGAGCGACAATTTTTGAGATAGTTATTAAAACTATTTAAAGGTTGTCAAACGATGTTTCTCGTTGTATATCCTTTAATTCTAGAGTTAAATTGATAAATACCGTGTACGAGTTTGTTTAACCCATTTGTTTTGGTTACTCGACGGCTCCGTTCTTGTGTAGCCTACATATTGCGTTTTTGTTTTAATTTGCTTACCGGACTAAAGGTTAGCATGCTTAAAACACGTAAGTCGTTTTGTTCAACAAATTTGAGTAGATAACTCAGCAGTTGTTTTCATCAGAGCTACAATTTTTGAGATAGTTATTAAAACTGTTTAAAGGATGTCAAACGTTGTTTCTCGTTGTATATACTTTAATTCTAGAGTTAAATTGATAAATACCGTGTACGAATTTGTTTAACCCATTTGTTTTGGTTACTCGACGGCTCCGTTCTCGTGTAGCCTACATATTGCGTTTTTTTTATTTGCTTACCGGGCTAAAGTTAGCATGCTTAAAATACGTAAGTCGTTTTGTTCAACAAATTTGAGTAGATAACTCAGCAGTTGTTTGCATCAGAGCGACAATTTTTGAGAAAGTTATTAAAACTGTTTAAAGGTTGTCAAACGTTGTTTCTCGTTGTATATCCTTTAATTCTAGAGTTAAATTGATAAATACCGTGTACGAATTTGTTTAACCCATTTGTTTTGGTTACTCGACGGCTCCGTTCTCGTGTAGCCTACATATTGCGTTTTTTTTATTTGCTTACCGGGCTAAAGGTTAGCATGCTTAAAATACGTAAGTCGTTTTGTTCAACAAATTTGAGTAGATAACTCAGCATTTTGTATCAGAGCGACAATTTTTGAGATAGTTATTAAAACTGTTTAAAGGTTGTCAAACGTTGTTTCTCGTTGTATATCCTTTAATTTTAGAGTTAAATTGATAAATACCGTGTACGAATTTGTTTAACCCATTTGTTTTGGTTACTCGGCGGCTCCGTTCTCGTGTAGCCTACATATTGCGTTTTTTTTAATTTGCTTACCGGGCTAAAGGTTAGCATGCTCAAAATACGTAAGTCGTTTTGTTCAACAAATTTGAGTAGATAACTCAGAAGTTGTTTGCATCAGAGCGACAATTTTTGGGATAGTTATTAAAACTGTTTAAAGGTTGTCAAACGTTGTTTCTCGTTGTATATCCTTTAATTCTAGAGTTAAATTGATAAATACCGTGTACGAGTGTGTTTAACCCATTTGTTTTGGTTACTCGACGGCTCCGTTCTCGTGTAGCCTACATATTGCGTTTTTTTTTAAATTTGCTTACCGGGCTAAAGGTTAGCATGCTTAAAATACGTAAGACGTTTTGTTCAACAAATTTGATTAGATAACTCAGCAGTTGTTTGCATCAGAGCGAAAATTTTTGAGATAGTTATTAAAACTATTTAAAGGTTGTCAAACGATGTTTCTCGTTGTATATCCTTTAATACTAGAGTTAAATTGATAAATACCGTGTACGAATTTGTTTAACCCATTTGATTTGGTTACTCGACGGCTCCGTTCTCGTATAGAATACATATTGGGTTTTTTTTTATTAATTTGCTTACCGGGCTAAAGGTTAGCATGCTTAAAACACGTAAGTCGTTTTGTTCAACAAATTTGAGTAGATAACTCAGCAGTTGTTTGCATCAGAGCGACAATTTTTGAGATAGTTATTAAAACTATTTAAAGGTTGTCAAACGATGTTTCTCGTTGTATATCCTTTAATACTAGAGTTAAATTGATAAATACCGTGTACGAATTTGTTTAACCCATTTGTTTTGGTTACTCGACGGCTCCGTTCTCGTGTAGCCTACATATTGCGTTTTTTTATTTACTTACCGGGCTAAAGGTTAGCATGCTTAAAATACGTAAGTCGTTTTGTTCAACAAATTTGAGTAGATAACTCAGCAGTTGTTTGCATCAGAGCGACAATTTTTGATAAAGTTCTTAAAACTGTTTAAAGGTTGTGAAACGTTGTTTCTCGTTGTATATCCTTTAATTCTAGAGTTAAATTGATAAATAGCGTGTACAAATTTGTTTAACCCATTTGTTTTGGTTACTCGACGGCTCCGTTGTCGTGTAGCCTACATATTGCGTTTTTTTTTTTTAATTTGCTTACCGGGCTAAAGGTTAGCATGCTTAAAATACGTCAGTCGTTTTGTTCAACAAATTTGAGTAGATAACTCAGCAGTTGTTTGCATCAGAGCGACAATTTTGGTAAAGTTCTTAAAACTGTTTAAAGGTTGTGAAACGTTGTTTCTCGTTGTATATCCTTTAATTCTAGAGTTAGATTATTAAATAGCGTGTACAAATTTGTTTAACCCATTTGTTTTGGTTACTGGACGGCTCCGTTGTCGTGTAGCCTATATATTGCGTTTTTTTTTTAATTTGCTTACCGGGCTAAAGGTTAGCATGCTTAAAATACGTCAGTCGTTTTGTTCAACAAATTTGAGTAGATAATTCAGCAGTTGTTTGTATCAGAGCCACAATTTTTGAGATAGTTATTAAAACTATTTAAAGGTTGTCAAACGTTGTTTCTCGTTGTATATCCTTTAATTCTAGAGTTAAATTTATAAATACCGTGTACGAATTTGTTTAACCCATTTGTTTTGGTTACTCGACGGCTCCGTTCTCGTGTAGCCTACGTATTGCGTTTTTTTTTAATTTGCTTACCGGGCTAAAGGTTAGCATGCTTAAAATACGTAAGTCGTTTTGTTCAACAAATTTGAGTAGAAAACTCAGCAGTTGTTTGCATCAGAGCGACAATTTTTGATAAAGTTCTTAAAACTGTTTAAAGGTTGTGAAACGTTGTTTCTCGTTGTATATCCTTTAATTCTAGAGTTAAATTGATAAATAGCGTGTACAAATTTGTTTAACCCATTTGTTTTGGTTACTCGACGGCTCCGTTGTCGTGTAGCCTACATATTGCGTTTTTTTTTTAATTTGCTTACCGGGCTAAAGGTTAGCATGCTTAAAATACGTCAGTCGTTTTGTTCAACAAATTTGAATAGATAACCCAGCAGTTGTTTGTATCAGAGCCACAATTTTTGAGATAGTTATTAAAACTATTTAAAGGTTGTCAAACGTTGTTTCTCGTTGTATATCCTTTAATTCTAGAGTTAAATTTATAAATACCGTGTACGAATTTGTTTAACCCATTTGTTTTGGTTACTCGACGGCTCCGTTCTCGTGTAGCCTACATATTGCGTTTTTTTTTTTTTAATTTGCTTACCGGGCTAAAGCTTAGCATGCTTAAAATACGTAAGTCGTTTTGTTCAACAAATTTGAGTAGATAACTCAGCAGTTGTTTGCATCAGAGCGACAATTTTTGAGATAGTTATTAAAACTATTTAAAGGTTGTCAAACGTTGTTTCTCGTTGTATATCCTTTAATTCTAGAGTTAAATTTATAAATACCGTGTACGAATTTGTTGAACCCATTTGTTTTGGTTACTCGACGGCTCCGTTCTCGTGTAGCCTACATATTGCATTTTTTTTATTTGCTTACCGGGCTAAAGGTTAGCATGCTTAAAATACGTAAGTAGTTTTGTTCAACAAATTTGAGTAGATAACTCAGCAGTTGTTTGTATCAGAGCCACAATTTTTGAGATAGTTATTAAAACTATTTAAAGGTTGTCAAACGTTGTTTCTCGTTGTATATCCTTTAATTCTAGAGTTAAATTTATAAATACCGTGTACGAATTTGTTTAACCCATTTGTTTTGGTTACTCGACGGCTCCGTTCTCGTGTAGCCTACATATTGCGTTTTTTTTATTTACTTACCGGGCTAAAGGTTAGCATGCTTAAAATACGTAAGTCGTTTTGTTCAACAAATTTGAGTAGATAACTCAGCAGTTGTTTGCATCAGAGCGACAATTTTTGAGATAGTTATTAAAACTATTTAAAGGTTGTCAAACGTTGTTTCTCGTTGTATATCCTTTAATTCTAGAGTTAAATTGATAAATACCGTGTACGAATTTGTTTAACCCATTTGTTTTGGTTACTCGACGGCTCCGTTCTCGTGTAGCCTACATATTGCGTTTTTTTATTTACTTACCGGGCTAAAGGTTAGCATGCTTAAAATACGTAAGTCGTTTTGTTCAACAAATTTGAGTAGATAACTCAGCAGTTGTTTGTATCAGAGCGACAATTTTTGAGATAGTTATTAAAACTGTTTAAAGGTTATCAAACGTTGTTTCTAGTTGTATATCCTTTAATTCTAGAGTTAAATTGATAAATACCGTGTACGAATTTGTTTAACCCATTTGTTTTGGTTACTCGACGGCTCCGTTCTCGTGTAGCCTACGTATTGCGTTTTTTTTTAATTTGCTTACCGGGCTAAAGGTTAGCATGCTTAAAATACGTAAGTCGTTTTGTTCAACAAATTTGAGTAGATAACTCAGCAGTTGTTTGTATCAGAGCGACAATTTTTGAGATAGTTATTAAAACTGTTTAAAGGTTGTCAAACGTTGTTTCTCGTTGTATATCCTTTAATTCTAGAGTTAAATTGATAAATACCGTGTACGAATTTGTTTAACCCATTTGTTTTGGTTACTCGACGGCTCCGTTCTCGTTTCGCCTACGTATTGCGTTTTTTTTTTTTTAATTTGCTTACCGGGCTAAAGGTTAGCATGCTTAAAATACGTAAGTCGTTTTGTTCAACAAATTTGAGTAGATAACTCAGCAGTTGTTTGCATCAGAACGACAATTTTTGATAAAGTTATTAAAACTGTTTAAAGGTTTTGAAACGTTGTTTCTCGTTGTATATCCTTTAATTCTAGAGTTAAATTGATAAATACCGTGTACAAATTTATTTAACCCATTTGTTTTGGTTACCCGACGTTCTCGTGTAGCCTACATATTGCGTTTTTTTTTTTTAATTTGCTTACCGGGCTAAAGGTTAGCATGCTTAAAATACGTAATTCGTTTTGTTCAACAAATTTGAGTAGATAACTCAGCAGTTGTTTGCATCAGAGCGACAATTTTTGAGATAGTTATTAAAACTGTTTAAAGGTTGTCAAACGTTGTTTCTCGTTGTATATCCTTTAATTCTAGAGTTAAATTGAAAATTACCGTGTACGAATTTGTTTAACCCATTTGTTTTGGATACTCGATGGCTCCGTTCTCGTGTAGCCTACATATTACGTTTTTTTTTTAATTTGCTTACCGGGCTAAAGGTTAGCTTGCTTAAAATACGTAAGTCGTTTTGTTCAACAAATTTGAGTAGATAACTCAGCAGTTGTTTGCATCATAGCAACAATTATTGAGATAGTTATTAAAACTGTTTAAAGGTTGTCAAACGTTGTTTCTCGTTGTCGACAATTTTTGAGATAGTTATTAAAACTGTTTAAAGGTTGTCAAACTTTGTTTCTCGTTGTATATCCTTTAATTCTAGAGTTAGATTGATAATTACCGTGTACGAATTTGTTTAACCCATTTGTTTTGGTTACTCGACGGCTCCGTTCTCGTGTAGCCTACGTATTGCGTTTTTTTTTTAATTTGCTTACCGGGCTAAAAGTTAGCATGCTTAAAATACGTAAGTCGTTTTGTTCAACAAATTTGAGTAGATAACTCAGCAGTTGTTTGCATCAGAGCGACAATTTTTGAGAAAGTTATTAAAACTGTTTAAAGGTTGTCAAACGTTGTTTCTCGTTGTATATACTTTAATTCTAGAGTTAAATTGATAAATACCGTGTACGAATTTGTTTAACCCATTTGTTTTGGTTACTCGACGGCTCCGTTCTTATATAGCCTACATATTGCGTTTTTTTTTTAATTTGCTTACCGGACTAAAGGTTAGCATGCTTAAAATACGTAAGTCGTTTTGTTCAACAAATTTGAGTAGATAACTCAGCAGTTGTTTGTATCAGAGCGACAATTTTTGAGATAGTTATTAAAACTATTTAAAGGTTGTCAAACGATGTTTCTCGTTGTATATCCTTTAATACTAGAGTTAAATTGATAAATACCGTGTACGAATTTGTTTAACCCATTTGTTTTGGTTACTCGACGGCTCCGTTCTCGTGTAGCCTACATATTGCGTGTTTTTTTTTTAATTTGCTTACCGGGCTAAAGGTTAGCATGCTTAAAACACGTAAGTCGTTTTGTTCAACAAATTTGAGTAGATAACTCAGCAGTTGTTTGCATCAGAGCGAAAATTTTTGAGATAGTTATTAAAACTGTTTAAAGGATGTCAAACGTTGTTTCTCGTTGTATATCCTTTAATTCTAGAGTTAAATTGATAAATACCGTGTACGAATTTGTTTAACCCATTTGTTTTGGTTACTCGACGGCTCCGTTCTCGTGTAGCCTACATATTGCGTTTTTTTTATTTGCTTACCGGGCTAAAGGTTAGCATGCTTAAAATACGTAAGTCGTTTTGTTCAACAAATTTGAGTAGATAACTCAGCAGTTGTTTGCATCAGAGCGACAATTTTTGGGATAGTTATTAAAACTGTTTAAAGGTTGTCAAACGTTGTTTCTCGTTGTATATCCTTTAATTCTAGAGTTAAATTGATAAATACCGTGTACGAGTTTGTTTACCCATTTGTTTTGGTTACTCGACGGCTCCGTTCTCGTGTAGCCTACATATTGCGTTTTTTTTTTAATTTGCTTACCGGGCTAAAGGTTAGCATGCTTAAAATACGTAAGTCGTTTTGTTCAACAAATTTGATTAGATAACTCAGCAGTTGTTTGCATCAGAGCGACAATTTTTGAGAAAGTTATTAAAACTGTTTAAAGGTTGTGAAACGTTGTTTCTCTTTGTATATCCTTTAATTCTAGAGTTAAATGATAAATACCGTGTACCAATTTGTTTAACCCATTTGTTTTGGTTACTCGACGGCTCCGTTCTCGTGTAGCCTACATATTGCGTTTTTTTTTTTAATTTGCTTACCGGGCTAAAGGTTAGCATGCTTAAAATACGTAAGTCGTTTTGTTCAACAAATTTGAGTAGATAACTCAGCAGTTGTTTGCATCAGAGCGACAATTTTTGAGAAAGTTATTAAAACTGTTTAAAGGTTGTCAAACGTTGTTTCTCGTTGTATATACTTTAATTCTAGAGTTAAATTGATAAATACCGTGTACGAATTTGTTTAACCCATTTGTTTTGGTTACTCGACGGCTCCGTTCTTATGTAGCCTACATATTGCGTTTTTTTTTTAATTTGCTTACCGGACTAAAGGTTAGCATGCTTAAAATACGTAAGTCGTTTTGTTCAACAAATTTGAGTAGATAACTCAGCAGTTGTTTGTATCAGAGCGACAATTTTTGAGATAGTTATTAAAACTATTAAAGGTTGTCAAACGATGTTTCTCGTTGTATATCCTTTAATACTAGAGTTAAATTGATAAATACCGTGTACGAATTTGTTTAACCCATTTGTTTTGGTTTCTCGACGGCTCCGTTCTCGTGTAGCCTACATATTGCGTGTTTTTTTTTTAATTTGCTTACCGGGCTAAAGGTTAGCATGCTTAAAACACGTAAGTCGTTTTGTTCAACAAATTTGAGTAGATAACTCAGCAGTTGTTTGCATCAGAGCGAAAATTTTTGAGATAGTTATTAAAACTGTTTAAAGGATGTCAAACGTTGTTTCTCGTTGTATATCCTTTAATTCTAGAGTTAAATTGATAAATACCGTGTACGAATTTGTTTAACCCATTTGTTTTGGTTACTCGACGGCTCCGTTCTCGTGTAGCCTACATATTGCGTTTTTTTTATTTGCTTACCGGGCTAAAGGTTAGCATGCTTAAAATACGTAAGTCGTTTTGTTCAACAAATTTGAGTAGATAACTCAGCAGTTGTTTGCATCAGAGCGACAATTTTTGGGATAGTTATTAAAACTGTTTAAAGGTTGTCAAACGTTGTTTCTCGTTGTATATCCTTTAATTCTAGAGTTAAATTGATAAATACCGTGTACGAGTTTGTTTACCCATTTGTTTTGGTTACTCGACGGCTCCGTTCTCGTGTAGCCTACATATTGCGTTTTTTTTTTAATTTGCTTACCGGGCTAAAGGTTAGCATGCTTAAAATACGTAAGTCGTTTTGTTCAACAAATTTGATTAGATAACTCAGCAGTTGTTGGCATCAGAGCGACAATTTTTGAGAAAGTTATTAAAACTGTTTAAAGGTTGTGAAACGTTGTTTCTCTTTGTATATCCTTTAATTCTAGAGTTAAATGATAAATACCGTGTACCAATTTGTTTAACCCATTTGTTTTGGTTACTCGACGGCTCCGTTCTCGTGTAGCCTACATATTGCGTTTTTTTTTTTAATTTGCTTACCGGGCTAAAGGTTAGCATGCTTAAAATACGTAAGTCGTTTTGTTCAACAAATTTGAGTAGATAACTCAGCAGTTGTTTGCATCAGAGCGACAATTTTTGAGATAGTTATTAAAACTGTTTAAAGGTTGTCAAACGTTGTTTCTCGTTATATATCCTTTAATTCTAGAGTTAAATTGATAAATACCGTGTGCGAATTTGTTCAACCCATTTGTTTTGGATACTCGACGGCTCCGTTCTCGTGTAGCCTACATATTGCGTTTTTTTTTAATTTGCTTACCGGGCTAAAGGTTAGCTTGCTTAAAATACGTAAGTCGTTTTGTTCAACAAATTTGAGTAGATAACTCAGCAGTTGTTTGCTTCAGAGCGACAATTATTGAGATAGTTATTAAAACTGTTTAAAGGTTGTCAAACGTTGTTTCTCGTTGTCGACAATTTTTGAGATAGTTATTAAAACTGTTTAAAAGTTGTCAAGCGTTGTTTCTCGTTGTATATCCTTTAATTCTAGAGTTAAATTGATAAATACCGTGTACGAATTTGTTTAACCCATTTGTTTTGGTTACTCGACGGCTCCGTTCTCGTGTAGCCTACATATTGCGTTTTTTTTAATTTGTTTACCGGGCTAAAGGTTAGCATGCTTAAAATACGTAAGTCGTTTTGCTCAACAAATTTGAGTAGATAACTCAGCAGTTGTTTGCATCAGAGCAACAATTTTTGAGATAGTTATTAAAACTATTTAAAGGTTTTCAAACGATGTTTCTCGTTGTATATCCTTTAATACTAGAGTTAAATTGATAAATGCCATGTACGAATTTGTTTAACCCATTTGTTTTGGTTACTCGACGGCTCCGTTCTCGTGTATCCTACATATTGCGTTTTTTTTTAATTTTCTTACCGGGCTAAAGGTTAGCATGCTTAAAATACGTAAGCCGTTTTGTTCAACAAATTTGAGTAGATAACTCAGCAGTTGTTTGTATCAGAGCGACAATTTTTGAGATAGTTATTAAAACTATTTAAAGGTTTTCAAACGATGTTTCTCGTTGTATATCCTTTAATACTAGAGTTAAATTGATAAATACCGTGTACGAATTTGTTTAACCCATTTGTTTTGGTTACTCGACGGCTCCGTTCTCGTGTAGCCTACGTATTGCGTTTTTTTTAATTTGCTTACTGGGCTAAAGGTTAGCATGCTTAAAGTACGAAAGTCGTTTTGTTCAACAAATTTGATTAGATAACTCAGCAGTTGTTTGCATCAGAGCGCCAATTTTTGAGATAGTTATTAAAACTGTTTAAAGGTTGTCAAACGTTGTTTCTCGTTGTATATCCTTTAATTCTAGAGTTAAATTGATAAATACCGTGTACGAATTTGTTTAACCCATTTGTTTTGGTTACTCGACAGCTCCGTTCTCGTGTAGCCTACATATTGCGTTTTTTTTTAATTTTCTTACCGGGCTAAAGGTTAGCATGCTTAAAATACGTAAGCCGTTTTGTTCAACAAATTTGAGTAGATAAATCAGCAGTTGTTTGTATCAGAGCGACAATTTTTGAGATAGTTATTAAAACTATTTAAAGGTTTTCAAACGATGTTTCTCGTTGTATATCCTTTAATACTAGAGTTAAATTGATAAATACCGTGTACGAATTTGTTTAACCATTTGTTTCGGTTACTCGACGGCTCCGTTCTCGTGTAGCCTACATATTGCGTTTTTTTTTTTTTAATTTGCTTACCGGGCTAAAGGTTAGCATGCTTAAAACACGTAAGTCGTTTTGTTCAACAAATTTGAGTATATAACTCATCAGTTGTTTGCATCAGAGCGACAATTTTTGAGATAGTTATTAAAACTGTTTAAAGGTTGTCAAACGTTGTTTCTCGTTGTATATCCTTTAATTCTAGAGTTAAATTGATAAATACCGTGTACGAATTTGTTTAACCCATTTGTTTTGGTTACTCGACGGCTCCGTTCTTGTGGAGCCTACATATTGCGTTTTTTTTATTTGCTTACCGGGCTAAAGGTTAGCATGCTTAAAATACGTAAGTCGTTTTGTTCAACAAATTTGAGTAGATAACTCAGCATTTTGTATCAGAGCGACAATTTTTGAGATAGTTATTAAAACTGTTTAAAGGTTGTCAAACGTTGTTTCTCGTTGTATATCCTTTAATTCTAGAGTTAAATTGATAAATACCGTGTACGAATTTGTTTAACCCATTTGTTTTGGTTACTCGACGGCTCCGTTCTCGTGTAGCCTACATATTGCGTTTTTTTTTTTAATTTGCTTACCGGGCTAAAGGTTAGCATGCTTAAAACACGTAAGTCGTTTTGTTCAACAAATTTGAGTAGATAACTCAGCAGTTGTTTGTATCAGAGCGACAATTTTTGAGAAAGTTATTAAAACTGTTTAAAGGTTGTGAAACGTTGTTTCTCGTTGTATATCCTTTAATTCTAGAGTTAAATTGATAAATACCGTGTACGAATTTCTTTAACCCATTTGTTTTGGTTACTTGACGGCTCCGTTCTCGTGTAGCCTACATATTGCGTTTTTTTTTAATTTCTTACCGGGCTAAAGGTTAGCATGCTTAAAATACGTAAGTCGTTTCGTTCAACAAATTTGAGTAGATAACTCAGCAGTTGTTTGCATCAGAGCGACAATTTTTAGATAGTTATTAAAACTGTTTAAAGGTTGTCAAACGTTGTTTCTCGTTGTATATCCTTTAATTCTAGAGTTAAATTGATAAATACCGTGTACGAATTTGTTTAATCCATTTGTTTTGGATACTCGACGGCTCCGTTCTCGTGTAGCCTACATATTGCGTTTTTTTTTAATTTGCTTACCGGACTAAAGGTTAACTTGCTTAAAATACGTAAGTCGTTTTGTTCAACAAATTTGAGTAGATAACTCAGCAGTTGTTTGCATCAGAGCGATAATTTTTGAGATAGTTATTAAAACTGTTTAAAGGTTGTCAAACGTTGTTTCTCGTCGATAATTTTTGATATAGTTATTAAAACTGTTTAAAGGTTGTCAAACGTTGTTTCTCGTTGTATATCCTTTAATTCTAGAGTTAAATTGATAAATACCGTGTACTAATTTGTTTAACCCATTTGTTTTTGTTACTCGACGGCTCCGTTCTCGTGTAGCCTACATATTGCGTTTTTTTTTTTAATTTGCTTACCGGACTAAAGGTTAACTTGCTTAAAATACGTAAGTCGTTTTGTTCAACAAATTTGAGTAGATAACTCAGCAGTTGTTTGCATCAGAGCGACAATTTTTGAGATAGTTATTAAAACTATTTAAAGGTTTTCGAACGATGTTTCTCGTTGTATATCCTTTAACACTAGAGTTAAATTGATAAATACCGTGTACGAATTTGTTTAACCCATTTGTTTTGGTTACTCGACGGCTCCGTTCTCGTGTAGCCTACATATTGCGTTTTTTTTTAATTTTCTTACCGGGCTAAAATTAGCATGCTTAAAATACGTAAGCCGTTTTGTTCAACAAATTTGAGTAGATAACTCAGCAGTTGTTTGCATCAGAGCGACAATTTTTGAGATAGTTATTAAAACTATTTAAAGGTTTTCGAACGATGTTTCTCGTTGTATATCCTTTAATACTAAAGTTAAATTGATAAATACCGTGTACGAATTTGTTTAACCCATTTGTTTTGGTTACTCGACGGCTCCGTTCTCGTGTAGCCTACATATTGCGTTTTTTTTAATTTTCTTACCAGGCTAAAGGTTAGCATGCTTAAAATACGTAAGCCGTTTTGTTCAACAAATTTGAGTAGATAACTCAGCAGTTGTTTGTATCAGATCGACAATTTTTGAGATAGTTATTAAAACTATTTAAAGGTTTTCAAACGATGTTTCTCGTTGTATATCCTTTAATACTAGAGTTAAATTGATAAATACCGTGTACGAATTTGTTTAACCCATTTGTTTTGGTTACTCGACGGCTCCGTTCTCGTGTACTCTATATATTTTGCTTTTTTTTTTTTAATTTGCTTACCGGGCTAAAGGTTAGCATGCTTAAAACACGTAAGTCGTTTTGTTCAACAAATTTGATTATATAACTCAGCAGTTGTTTGCATCAGAGCGACCATTTTTGAGATAGTTATTAAAACTGTTTAAAGGTTGTCAACCGTTGTTTCTCGTTGTATATCCTTTAATTCTAGAGTTAAATTGATAAATACCGTGTACGAATTTGTTTAACCCATTTGTTTTGGTTACTCGACGGCTCCGTTCTCGTGTAGCTTACATATTGCGTTTTTTTATTTGCTTACCGGGCTAAAGGTTAGCATGCTTAAAATACGTAAGTCGTTTTGTTCAACAAATTTGAGTAGATAACTCAGCATTTCGTATCAGAGCGACAATTTTTGAGATAGTTATTAAAACTGTTTAAAGGTTGTCAAACGTTGTTTCTCGTTGTATATCCTTTAATTTTAGAGTTAAATTGATATATACCGTGTACGAATTTGTTTAACCCATTTGTTTTGGTTACTCGGCGGCTCCGTTCTCGTGTAGCCTACATATTGCGTTTTTTTTTAATTTGCTTACCGGGCTAAAGGTTAGCATGCTTAAAATACGTAAGTCGTTTTGTTCAACAAATTTGAGTAGATAACTCAGCAGTTGTTTGCATCATAGCTACAATTTTTGAGATAGTTATTAAAACTATTTAAAGGTTGTCAAACGATGTTTCTCGTTGTATATCCTTTAATACTAGAGTTAAATTGATAAATACCGTGTACGAATTTGTTTAACCCATTTGTTTTGGTTACTCGACGGCTCCGTTCTCGTATAGCTTACATATTGCGTTTTTTTTTTTTTAATTTGCTTACCGGGCTAAAGGTTAGCATGCTTAAAACACGTAAGTCGTTTTGTTCAACAAATTTGAGTAGATAACTCAGCAGTTGTTTGCATCAGAGCGACAATTTTTGAGATAGTTATTAAAACTGTTTAAAGGTTGTCAAACGTTGTTTCTCGTTGTATATCCTTTAATTCTAGAGTTAAATTGATAAATACCGTGTACGAATTTGTTTAACCCATTTGTTTTGGTTACTTGACGGCTCCGTTCTCGTGTAGCCTACATATTGCGTTTTTTTTTTTAATTTCTTACCGGGCTAAAGGTTAGCATGCTTAAAATACGTAAGTCGTTTTGTTCAACAAATTTGAGTAGATAACTCAGCAGTTGTTTGCATCAGAGCGACAATTTTTGAGATAGTTATTAAAACTGTTTAAAGGTTGTCAAACGTTGTTTCTCGTTGTCGACAATTTTTGATATAGTTATTAAAACTGTTTAAAGGTTGTCAAACGTTGTTTCTCGTTGTATATCCTTTAATTCTAGAGTTAAATTGATAAATACCGTGTACGAATTTGTTTAACCTTTTGTTTTGGTTACTCGACGGCTCCGTTCTAGCGTAGCCTACATATCGCTTTTTTTTTTTATTTGCTTACCGGGCTAAAGGTTAGCATGCTTAAAATACGTAAGTCGTTTTGTTCAACAAATTTGAGTAGATAACTCAGCAGTTGTTTGTATCAGACCGACAATTTTTGAGAAAGTTATTAAAACTGTTTAAAGGTTGTGAAACGTTGTTTCTCGTTGTATATCCTTTAATTCTAGAGTTAAATTGATAAATACCGTGTACGAATTTGTTTAACCCGTTTGTTTTGGTTACTTGACGGCTCCGTTCTCGTGTTGCCTACATATTGCGTTTTTTTTTTTTAATTTCTTACCGGGCTAAAGGTTAGCATGCTTAAAATACGTAAGTCGTTTTGTTCAACAAATTTGAGTAGATAACTCAGCAGTTGTTTGCTTCAGAGCGACAATTTTTGAGATAGTTATTAAAACTGTTTAAAGGTTTTCAAACGTTGTTTCTCGTTGTATATCCTTTAATTCTAGAGTTAAATTGATAAATACCGTGTACGAATTTGTTTAACCCATTTGTTTTGGATACTCGACGGCTCCGTTCTCGTGTAGCCTACATATTGCGTTTTTTTTTTAATTTGCTTACCGGACTAAAAGTTAACTTGCTTAAAATACGTAAGTCGTTTTGTTCAACAAATTTGAGTAGATAACTCAGCAGTTGTTTGCATCAGAGCGACAATTTTTGAGATAGTTATTAAAACTGTTTAAAGGTTGTCAAACGTTGTTTCTCGTTGTCGACAATTTTTGAGATAGTTATTAAAACTGTTTAAAGGTTGTCAAACGTTGTTTCTCGTTGTATATCTTTTAATTCTAGAGTTAAATTGATAAATACCGTGTACGAATTTGTTTAACCCATTTGTTTTGGTTACTCGACGGCTCCGTCCTCGTGTAGCCTACATATTGCGTTTTTTTTAATTTGCTTACCGGGCTAGAGGTTAGCATGCTTAAAATACGTAAGTCGTTTTGTTCAACAAATTTGAGTAGATAACTCAGCAGTTGTTTGCATCAGAGCGACAATTTTTGAGATAGTTATTAAAACTGTTTAAAGGTTGTCAAACGTTGTTTCTCGTTGTCGACAATTTTTTAGATAGTTATTAAAACTGTTTAAAGGTTGTCAAAAGTTGTTTCTCGTTGTATATCCTTTAATTCTATAGCTAAGTTGATAAATACCGTGTACGAATTTATTTTAACCTATTTGTGTTGGTTACTCGACGGCTCCGTTCTCGTGTAGCCTACATATTGCGTTTTTTTTTAATTTGCTTACCGGACTAAAAGTTAACTTGCTTAAAATACGTAAGTCGTTTTGTTCAACTAATTTGAGTAGATAACTCAGCAGTTGTTTGCATCAGAGCGACAATTTTTGAGATAGTTATTAAAACTGTTTAAAGGTATTCAAACGTTGTTTCTCGTTGTCGACAATTTTTGAGATAGTTATTAAAACTGTTTAAAGGTTGTCAAACGTTGTTTCTCGTTGTATATCCTTTAATTCTAGAGTTAAATTGATAAATACCGTGTACGAATTTGTTTAACCCATTTGTTTTGGTTACTCGACGGCTCCGTCCTCGTGTAGCCTACATATTGCGTTTTTTTTAATTTGCTTACCGGGCTAAAGGTTAGCATGCTTAAAATACGTAAGTCGTTTTGTTCAAAAAATTTGAGTAGATAACTCAGCAGTTGTTTGCATCAGAGCGACAATTTTTGAGATAGTTATTAAAACTGTTTAAAGGTTGTCAAACGTTGTTTCTCGTTGTATATCCTTTAATTCTAGAGTTAAATTGATAAATACCGTTTACGAGTTTGTTTAACCCATTTGTTTTGGTTACTCGACGGCTCCGTTCTCGTGTAGCCTACATATTGCGTTTTTTTAAATTTGCTTACCGGGCTAAAGGTTAGTATGCTTAAAATACGTAAGTCGTTTTGTTCGACAAATTTGAGTAGATAACTCAGCAGTTGTTTGCATCAGAGCGACAATTATTGAGATAGTTATTAAAACTGTCTAAAGGTTGTCAAACGTTGTTTCTCGATGTCGACAATTTTTGAGATAGTTATTAAAACTGTTTAAAGGTTGTCAAACGTGGTTTCTCGTTGTTATCCTTTAATTCTAGAGTTAAATTGATAAATACCGTGTACGAATTTGTTTAACCCATTTGTTTTGGTTACTCGAGGACTCCGTTCTCGTGTAGCCTACATATTGCGTTTTTTTTAATTTGTTTACCGGGCTTAAGGTACGTAAGTCGTTTTGTTCAACAAATTTGAGTAGATAACTCAGCAGTTGTTTGCATCAGAGCGACAATTTTTGAGATAGTTATTAAAACTGTTTAAAGGTTGTCAAACGTTGTTTCTCGTTGTATATCCTTTAATTTTAGAGTTAAATTGAGAACTACCGTGTACGAATTTGTTTAACCCATTTGTTTTGGTTACTCGACGGCTCCGTACTCGTGTAGCGTACGTATTGCGTTTTTTTTAATTTGCTTACCGGGCTAAAGGTTAGCATGCTTAAAATACGTAAGTCGTTTTGTTCAACAAATTTGAGTAGATAACTCAGCAGTTGTTTGTATCAGAGCGACAATTTTTGAGATAGTTATTAAAACTATTTAAAGGTTGTCAAACGATGTTTCTCGTTGTATATCCTTTAATACTAGAGTTAAATTGATAAATACCGTGTACGAATTTGTTTAACCCATTTGTTTTGGTTACTCGACGGCTCCGTTCTCGTGTAGCCTACATATTGCGTTTTTTTTTTAATTTGCTTACCGGGCTAAAGGTTAGCATGCATAAAATACGTAAGTCGTTTTGTTCAACAAATTTGAGTAGATAACTCAGCATTTTGTATCAGAGCGACAATTTTCGAGATAGTTATTAAAACTGTTTAAAGGTTGTCAAACGTTGTTTCTCGTTGTATATCCTTTAATTTTAGAGTTAAATTGATAAATACCGTGTACGAATTTGTTTAACCCATTTGTTTTGGTTACTCGGCGGCTCCGTTTTCGTGTAGCCTACATATTGCGTTTTTTTTAATTTGCTTACCGGGCTAAAGGTTAGCATGCTTAAAATACGTAAGCCGTTTTGTTCAACAAATTTGAGTAGATACCTCAGCAGTTGTTTGCATCAGAGCGAAAATTTTTGAGATAGTTATTAAAACTGTTTAAAGGTTGTCAAACGTTGTTTCTCGTTGTATATCCTTTAATTCTAGAGTTAAATTGATAAATACCGTGTACGAGTTTGTTTAACCCATTTGTTTTGGTTACTCGACGGCTCCGTTCTCGTGTAGCCTACATATTGCGTTTTTTTTTTAATTTGCTTACCGGGCTAAAGGTTAGCATGCTTAAAATACGTAAGTCGTTTTGTTCAACAAATTTGAGTAGATAACTCAGCAGTTGTTTGCATCAGAGCGACAATTATTGAGATAGTTATTAAAACTGTTTAAAGGTTGTCAAACGTTGTTTCTCGTTGTCGACAATTTTTGAGATAGTTATTAAAACTGCTTAAAGGTTGTCAAACGTTGTTTCTCGTTGTATATCCTTTAATTCTAGAGTTAAATTGATAAATACCGTGTACGAATTTGTTTAACCCACTTGTTTTGGTTACTCGAGGGCTCCATTCTCGTGTAGCCTACATATTGCGTTTTTTTTAATTTGTTTACCGGGCTAAAGGTACGTAAGTCGTTTTGTTCAACAAATTTGAGTAGATAACTCAGCAGTTGTTTGCATCAGAGCGACAATTTTTGAGAAAGTTATTAAAACTGTTTAAAGGTTGTCCAACGTTGTTTCTCGTTGTATATCCTTTAATTCTAGAGTTAAATTGATAAATACCGTGTACGAATTTGTTTAACCCATTTGTTTTGGTTACTCGACGGCTCCGTTCTCGTTTAGCCTACATATTGCGTTTTTTTTTTTAATTTGCTTACCGGACTAAAGGTTAGCATGCTTAAAATACGAAGTCGTTTTGTTCAACAAATTTGAGTAGATAACTCAGCAGTTGTTTGCATCAGAGCGACAATTATTGAGATAGTTATTAAAACTGTCTAAAGGTTGTCAAACGTTGTTTCTCGATGTCGACAATTTTTGAGATAGTTATTAAAACTGTTTAAAGGTTGTCCAACGTTGTTTCTCGTTGTATATCCTTTAATTCTAGAGTTAAATTGATAAATACCGTGTACGAATTTGTTTAACCCATTTGTTTTGGTTACTCGACGGCTCCGTTCTCGTGTAGCCTACGTATTGCGTTTTTTTTAATTTGCTTACCGGGCTAAAGGTTAGCATGCTTAAAATACGTAAGTCGTTTTGTTCAACAAATTTGAGTAGATAACTCAGCAGATGTTTGCATCAGAGCGACAATTTTTGAGAAAGTTATTAAAACTGTTTAATGGTTGTCCAACGTTGTTTCTCGTTGCATATCCTTTAATTCTAGAGTTAAATTGATAAATACCGTGTACGAATTTGTTTAACCCATTTGTTTTGGTTACTCGACGGCTCCGTTCTCGTGTAGCCTACATATTGCGTTTTTTTTTTAATTTGCTTACCGGACTAAAGGTTAGCATGCTTAAAATACGTAAGTCGTTTTGTTCAACAAATTTGAGTAGATAACTCAGCAGTTGTTTGTATCAGAGCGACAATTTTTGAGATAGTTATTAAAACTATTTAAAGGTTGTCAAACGATGTTTCTCGTTGTATATCCTTTAATACTAGAGTTAAATTGATAAATACCGTGTACGAATTTGTTTAACCCATTTGTTTTGTTTACTCGACGGCTCCGTTCTCGTGTAGCCTACATATTGCGTTTTTTTTTGTTTGCTTACCGGGCTAAAGGTTAGCATGCTTAAAATACGTAAGTCGTTTTGTTCAACAAATTTGAGTAGATAACTCAGCATTTTGTATCAGAGCGACAATTTTCGAGATAGTTATTAAAACTGTTTAAAGGTTGTCAAACGTTGTTTCTCGTTGTATATCCTTTAATTTTAGAGTTAAATTGATAAATACCGTGTACGAATTTGTTTAACCCATTTGTTTTGGTTACTCGGCGGCTCCGTTTTCGTGTAGCCTACATATTGCGTTTTTTTTAATTTGCTTACCGGGCTAAAGGTTAGCATGCTTAAAATACGTAAGCCGTTTTGTTCAACAAATTTGAGTAGATAACTCAGCAGTTGTTTGCATCAGAGCGAAAATTTTTGAGATAGTTATTAAAACTGTTTAAAGGTTGTCAAACGTTGTTTCTCGTTGTATATCCTTTAATTCTAGAGTTAAATTGATAAATACCGTGTACGAGTTTGTTTAACCCATTTGTTTTGGTTACTCGACGGCTCCGTTCTCGTGTATCCTACATATTGCGTTTTTTTTTTTAATTTGCTTACCGGGCTAAAGGTTAGCATGCTTAAAATACGTAAGTCGTTTTGTTCAACAAATTTGAGTAGATAACTCAGCAGTTGTTTGCATCAGAGCGACAATTATTGAGATAGTTATTAAAACTGTTTAAAGGTTGTCAAACGTTGTTTCTCGTTGTCGACAATTTTTGAGATAGTTATTAAAACTGCTTAAAGGTTGTCAAACGTTGTTTCTCGTTGTATATCCTTTAATTCTAGAGTTAAATTGATAAATACCGTGTACGAATTTGTTTAACCCACTTGTTTTGGTTACTCGAGGGCTCCGTTCTCGTGTAGCCTACATATTGCGTTTTTTTTAATTTGTTTACCGGGCTAAAGGTACGTAAGTCGTTTTGTTCAACAAATTTGAGTAGATAACTCAGCAGTTGTTTGCATCAGAGCGACAATTTTTGAGAAAGTTATTAAAACTGTTTAAAGGTTGTCCAACGTTGTTTCTCGTTGTATATCCTTTAATTCTAGAGTTAAATTGATAAATACCGTGTACGAATTTGTTTAACCCATTTGTTTTGGTTACTCGACGGCTCCGTTCTCGTTTAGCCTACATATTGCGTTTTTTTTTAATTTGCTTACCGGACTAAAGGTTAGCATGCTTAAAATACGTAAGTCGTTTTGTTCAACAAATTTGAGTAGATAACTCAGCAGTTGTTTGCATCAGAGCGACAATTATTGAGATAGTTATTAAAACTGTCTAGAGGTTGTCAAACGTTGTTTCTCGATGTCGACAATTTTTGAGATAGTTATTAAAACTGTTTAAAGGTTGTCCAACGTTGTTTCTCGTTGTATATCCTTTAATTCTAGAGTTAAATTGATAAATACCGTGTACGAATTTGTTTAACCCATTTGTTTTGGTTACTCGACGGCTCCGTTCTCGTGTAGCCTACGTATTGCGTTTTTTTTAATTTGCTTACCGGGCTAAAGGTTAGCATGCTTAAAATACGTAAGTCGTTTTGTTCAACAAATTTGAGTAGATAACTCAGCAGATGTTTGCATCAGAGCGACAATTTTTGAGAAAGTTATCAAAACTGTTTAATGGTTGTCCAACGTTGTTTCTCGTTGCATATCCTTTAATTCTAGAGTTAAATTGATAAATACCGTGTACGAATTTGTTTAACCCATTTGTTTTGGTTACTCGACGGCTCCGTTCTCGTGTAGCCTACATATTGCGTTTTTTTTTTTAATTTGCTTACCGGACTAAAGGTTAGCATGCTTAAAATGCGTAAGTCGTTTTGTTCAACAAATTTGAGTAGATAACTCAGCAGTTGTTCGTATCAGAGCGACAATTTTTGAGATAGTTATTAAAACTATTTAAAGGTTGTCAAACGATGTTTCTCGTTGTATATCCTTTAATACTAGAGTTAAATTGATAAATACCGTGTACGAATTTGTTTAACCCATTTGTTTTGGTTACTCGATTGCTCCGTTCTCGTGTAGCCTACATATTGCGTTTTTTTTTGTTTGCTTACCGGGCTAAAGGTTAGCATGCTTAAAATACGTAAGTCGTTTTGTTCAACAAATTTGAGTAGATAACTCAGCATTTTGTATCAGAGCGACAATTTTTGAGATAGTTATTAAAACTGTTTAAAGGTTGTCAAACGTTGTTTCTCGTTGTATATCCTTTAATTTTAGAGTTAAATTGATAAATACCGTGTTCGAATTTGTTTAACCCATTTGTTTTGGTTACTCGGCGGCTCCGTTCTCGTGTAGCCTACATATTGCTTTTTTTTTTAATTTGCTTACCGGGCTAAAGGTTAGCATGCTTAAAATACGTAAGTCGTTTTGTTCAACAAATTTGAGTAGATAACTCAGCAGTTGTTTACATCAGAGCGACAATTTTTGGGATAGTTATTAAAACTGTTTAAAGGTTGCCAAACGTTGTTTCTCGTTGTATATCCTTTAATTCTAGAGTTAGATTGATAAATACCGTGTACGAATTTGTTTAACCCATTTGTTTTGGTTACTCGACGGCTCCGTTCTCGTGTAGCCTACATATTGCGTTTTTTTTTTAATTTGCTTACCGGGCTAAAGGTTAGCATGCTTAAAATACGTAAGTCGTTTTGTTCAACAAATTTGAGTAGATAACTCAGCAGTTGTTTGCATCAGAGCGACAATTTTTGGGATAGTTATTAAAACTGTTTAACGGTTGCCAAACGTTGTTTCTCGTTGTCGACAATTTTTGAGATAGTTATCAAAACTGTTTAAAGGTTGTCAAACGTTGTTTCTTGTTGTATATCCTTTAATTTTAGAGTTAAATTGATAAATACCGTGTACGAATTTGTTTAACCCATTTGTTTTGGTTACTCGACGGCTCCGTTCTCGTGTAGCCTACGTATTGCGTTTTTTTTTTAATTTGCTTACAGGGCTAAAGGTTAGCTTGCTTAAAATACGTAAGTCGTTTTGTTCAACAAATTTGAGTAGATAACTCAACAGTTGTTTGCATCAGAGCGACAATTTTTGAGATAGTTATTAAAACTGTTTAACGGTTGTCCAACGTTGTTTCTCGTTGTCGACAATTTTTGAGATAGTTTTTAAAACTGTTTAAAGGTTGTCAAACGTTGTTTCTCGTTGTATATCCTTTAATTCCTGAGTTAAATTGATAAATACCGTGTAGAATTTGTTTAACCCATTTGTTTTGGTTACTCGACGGCTCCGTTCTCGTGTAGCCTACATATTGCGTTTTTTTTTTTTTTAATTTGCTTACCGGGCTAAAGGTTAGCATGCTTAAAATACGTAAGTCGTTTTGTTCAACACATTTGAGTAGATAACTCAGCAGTTGTTTGCATCAGAGTGACAATTTTTGAGATAGTTATTAAAACTATTTAAAGATTGTCAAACGATGTTTCTCGTTGTATATCCTTTAATACTAGAGTTAAATTGATAAATACCGTGTACGAATTTGTTTAACCCATTTGTTTTGGTTACTCGACGGCTCCGTTCTCGTGTAGCCTACATATTGCGTTTTTTTTAATTTGCTTACCGGGCTAAAAGTTAGCATGCTTAAAACACGTAAGTCGTTTTGTTCAACAAATATGAGTAGATAACTCAGCAGTTGTTTGCATCAGAGCGACAATTTTTGAGATAGTTATTAAAACTGTTTAAAGGTTGTAAAACGTTGCTTTATCGTTGTATATCCTTTAATTTTAGAGTTAAATTGATAAATACCGTGTACGAATTTTTTTAACCCATTTGTTTTGGTTGCTCGGCGGCTCCGTTCTCGTGTAGCCTACATATTGCGTTTTTTTTAATTTGCTTACCGGGCTAAAGGTTAGCATGCTTAAAATACGTAAGTCGTTTTGTTCAACAAATTTGAGTAGATAACTCAGCAGTTGTTTGCATCAGAGCGACAATTTTTGAGAAAGTTATTAAAACTGTTTAAAGGTTGTCAAACGTTGTTTCTCGTTGTATATCCTTTAATTCTAGAGTTAAATTGATAAATACCGTGTACGAATTTGTTTAACCCATTTGTTTTGGTTACTCGACGGCTCCGTTCTCGTGTAGCCTACATATTGCGTTTTTTTTAATTTGCTTACCGGGCTAAAGGTTAGCATGCTTAAAATACGTAAGTCGTTTTGTTCAACAAATTTGAGTAGATAACTCAGCAGTTGTTTGCATCAGAGCGACAATTTTTGAGATAGTTATTAAAACTGTTTAAAGGTTGTCAAACGTTGTTTCTCGTTGTATATCCTTTAATTCTAGAGTTAAATTGATAAATACCGTGTACGAATTTGTTTAACCCATTTGTTTTGGTTACTCGACGGCTCCGTTCTCGTGTAGCCTACATATTGCGTTTTTTTTTTTAATTTGCTTACCGGGCTAAAGGTTAGCATGCTTAAAATACGTAAGTCGTTTTGTTCAACAAATTTGATTAGATAACTCAGCAGTTGTTTGCATCAGAGCGACAATTTTTGAGATAGTTATTAAAACTGTTTAAAGGTTGTCAAACGTTGTTTCTCGTTGTATATCCTTTAATTCTAGAGTTAAATTGATAAATACCGTGTACAATTTGTTTAACCCATTTGTTTTGGTTACTCGACGGCTCCGTTCTCGTGTAGCCTACATATTGCGTTTTTTTTTAATTTGCTTACCGGGCTAAAGGTTAGCATGCTTAAAATACGTAAGTCGTTTTGTTCAACAAATTTGAGTAGATAACTCAGCAGTTGTTTGCATCAGAGCGACAATTGTTGGGATAGTTATTAAAACTGTTTAAAGGTTGTCAAACGTTGTTTCTCGTTGTATATCCTTTAATTCTAGAGTTAAATTGATAAATACCGTGTACGAATTTGTTTAACCCATTTGTTTTGGTTACTCGACGGCTCCGTTCTCGTGTAGCCCACGTATTGCGTTTTTTTTTAATTTGCTTACCGGGCTAAAGGTTAGCATGCTTAAAATACGTAAGTCGTTTTTTTCAACAAATTTGAGTAGATAACTCAGTAGTTGTTTGCATCAGAGCGACAATTATTGAGAAAGTTATTAAAACTGTTTAAAGATTGTCAAACGTTGTTTCTCGTTGTATATCCTTTAATTCTAGAGTTAAATTGATAAATACCGTGTACGAATTTGTTTAACCCATTTGTTTTGGTTACTCGACGGCTCCGTTCTCGTGTAGCCTACATATTGAGTTTTTTTAATTTGCTTACAGGGCTAAAGGTTAGCTTGCTTAAAATACGTAAGTCGTTTTGTTCAACAAATTTGAGTAGATAACTCAGCAGTTGTTTGCATCAGAGCGGCAATTTTTGAGATAGTTATTAAAACTGTTTAAAGGTTGTCAAACGTTGTTTCTCGTTGTATATCCTTTAATTCTAGAGTTAAATTGATAAATACCGTGTACGAATTTGTTTGACCCATTTGTTTTGGTTACTCGACGGCTCCGTTCTCGTGTAGCCTACGTATTGCGTTTTTTTTTTAATTTGCTTACAGGGCTAAAGGTTAGCTTGCTTAAAATACGTAAGTCGTTTTGTTCAACAAATTTGAGTAGATAACTCAACAGTTGTTTGCATCAGAGCGACAATTTTTGAGATAGTTATTAAAACTGTTTAAAGGTTGTCAAACGTTGTTTCTCGTTGTCGACAATTTTTGAGATAGTTATTAAAACTGTTTAAAGGTTGTCAAACGTTGTTTCTCGTTGTATATCCTTTAATTCCTGAGTTAAATTGATAAATACCGTGTAGAATTTGTTTAACCCATTTGTTTTGGTTACTCGACGGCTCCGTTCTCGTGTAGCCTACATATTGCGTTTTTTTTTTTTAATTTGCTTACCGGGCTAAAGGTTAGCATGCTTAAAATACGTAAGTCGTTTTGTTCAACACATTTGAGTAGATAACTCAGCAGTTGTTTGCATCAGAGTGACAATTTTTGAGATAGTTATTAAAACTATTTAAAGATTGTCAACCGATGTTTCTCGTTGTATATCCTTTAATACTAGAGTTAAATTGATAAATACCGTGTACGAATTTGTTTAACCCATTTGTTTTGGTTACTCGACGGCTCCGTTCTCGTGTAGCCTACATATTGCGTTTTTTTTTTAATTGGCTTACCGGGCTAAAAGTTAGCATGCTTAAAACACGTAAGTCGTTTTGTTCAACAAATTTGAGTAGATAACTCAGCAGTTGTTTGCATCAGAGCGACAATTTTTGAGATAGTTATTAAAACTGTTTAAAGGTTGTCAAACGTTGCTTTATCGTTGTATATCCTTTAATTTTAGAGTTAAATTGATAAATACCGTGTACGAATTTGTTTAACCCATTTGTTTTGGTTGCTCGGCGGCTCCGTTCTCGTGTAGCCTACATATTGCGTTTTTTTTAATTTGCTTACCGGGCTAAAGGTTAGCATGCTTAAAATACGTAAGTCGTTTTGTTCAACAAATTTGAGTAGATAACTCAGCAGTTGTTTGCATCAGAGCGACAATTTTTGAGAAAGTTATTAAAACTGTTTAAAAGTTGTCAAACGTTGTTTCTCGTTGTATATCCTTTAATTCTAGAGTTAAATTGATAAATACCGTGTACGAATTTGTTTAACCCATTTGTTTTGGTTACTCGACGGCTCCGTTCTCGTGTAGCCTACATATTGCGTTTTTTTTTTTTAATTTGCTTACCGGGCTAAAGGTTAGCATGCTTAAAATACGTAAGTCGTTTTGTTCAACAAATTTGATTAGATAACTCAGCAGTGTTTGCATCAGAGCGACAATTTTTGAGATAGTTATTAAAACTGTTTAAAGGTTGTCAAACGTTGTTTCTCGTTGTATATCCTTTAATTCTAGAGTTAAATTGATAAATACCGTGTACGAATTTGTTTAACCCATTTGTTTTGGTTACTCGACGGCTCCGTTCTCGTGTAGCCTACATATTGCGTTTTTTTTAATTTGCTTACCGGGCTAAAGGTTAGCATGCTTAAAATACGTAAGTCGTTTTGTTCAACAAATTTGAGTAGATAACTCAGCAGTTGTTTGCATCAGAGCGACAATTTTTGAGATAGTTATTAAAACTGTTTAAAGGTTGTCAAACGTTGTTTCTCGTTGTATATCCTTTAATTTTAGAGTTAAATTGATAAATACCGTGTACGAATTTGTTTAACCCATTTGTTTTGGTTACTCGACGGCTCCGTTCTCGTGTAGCCTACATATTGCGTTTTTTTTTTAATTTGCTTACCGGGCTAAAGGTTAGCATGCTTAAAATACGTAAGTCGTTTTGTTCAACAAATTTGATTAGATAACTCAGCAGTTGTTTGCATCAGAGCGACAATTTTTGAGATAGTTATTAAAACTGTTTAAAGGTTGTCAAACGTTGTTTCTCGTTGTATATCCTTTAATTCTAGAGTTAAATTGATAAATACCGTGTACAATTTGTTTAACCCATTTGTTTTTGTTACTCGACGGCTCCGTTCTCGTGTAGCCTACATATTGCGTTTTTTTTTTAATTTGCTTAACGGGCTAAAGGTTAGCATGGATAAAATACGTAAGTCGTTTTGTTCAACAAATTTGAGTAGATAACTCAGCAGTTGTTTGCATCAGAGCGACAATTGTTGGGATAGTTATTAAAACTGTTTAAAGGTTGTCAAACGTTGTTTCTCGTTGTATATCCTTTAATTCTAGAGTTAAATTGATAAATACCGTGTACGAATTTGTTTAACCAATTTGTTTTGGTTACTCGACGGCTCCGTTCTCGTGTAGCCCACGTATTGCGTTTTTTTTAATTTGCTTACCGGGCTAAAGGTTAGCATGCTTAAAATACGTAAGTCGTTTTTTTCAACAAATTTGAGTAGATAACTCAGTAGTTGTTTGCATCAGAGCGACAATTTTTGAGAAAGTTATTAAAACTGTTTAAAGGTTGTCAAACGTTGTTTCTCGTTGTATATCCTTTAATTCTAGAGTTAAATTGATAAATACCGTGTACGAATTTGTTTAACCCATTTGTTTTGGTTACTCGACGGCTCCGTTCTCGTGTAGCCTACATATTGAGTTTTTTTAATTTGCTTACAGGGCTAAGGGTTAGCTTGCTTAAAATACGTAAGTCGGTTTGTTCAACAAATTTGAGTAGATAACTCAGCAGTTGTTTGCATCAGAGCGACAATTTTTGAGATAGTTATTAAAACTGTTTAAAGGTTGTCAAACGTTGTTTCTCGTTGTATATCCTTTAATTCTAGAGTTAAATTGATAAATACCGTGTACGAATTTGTTTAACCCATTTGTTTTGGTTACTCGACGGCTCCGTTCTCGTGTAGCCTACGTATTGCGTTTTTTTTTAATTTGCTTACAGGGCTAAAGGTTAGCTTGCTTAAAATACGTAAGTCGTTTTGATCAACAAATTTGAGTAGATAACTCAACAGTTGTTTGCATCAGATCAACAATTTTTGAGATAGTTATTAAAACTGTTTAAAGGTTGTCAAACGTTGTTTCTCGTTGTCGACAATTTTTGAGATAGTTATTAAAACTGTTTAAAGGTTGTCAAACGTTGTTTCTCGTTGTATATCCTTTAATTCCTGAGTTAAATTGATAAATACCGTGTAGAATTTGTTTAACCCATTTGTTTTGGTTACTCGACGGCTCCGTTCTCGTGTAGCCTACATATTGCGTTTTTTTTTTTTAATTTGCTTACCGGGCTAAAGGTTAGCATGCTTAAAATACGTAAGTCGTTTTGTTCAACACATTTGAGTAGATAACTCAGCAGTTGTTTGCATCAGAGTGACAATTTTTGAGATAGTTATTAAAACTATTTAAAGATTGTAAAACGATGTTTCTCGTTGTATATCCTTTAATACTAGAGTTAAATTGATAAATACCGTGTACGAATTTGTTTAACCCATTTGTTTTGGTTACTCGACGGTTCCGTTCTCGTGTAGCCTACATATTGCGTTTTTTTTTTTAATTGGCTTACCGGGCTAAAAGTTAGCATGCTTAAAACACGTAAGTCGTTTTGTTCAACAAATTTGAGTAGATAACTCAGCAGTTGTTTGCATCAGAGCGACAATTTTTGAGATAGTTATTAAAACTGTTTAAAGGTTGTCAAACGTTGCTTTATCGTTGTATATCCTTTAATTTTAGAGTTAAATTGATAAATACCGTGTACGAATTTGTTTAACCCATTTGTTTTGGTTGCTCGGCGGCTCCGTTCTCGTGTAGCATACATATTGCGTTTTTTTTAATTTGCTTACCGGGCTAAAGGTTAGCATGCTTAAAATACGTAAGTCGTTTTGTTCAACAAATTTGAGTAGATAACTCAGCAGTTGTTTGCATCAGAGCGACAATTTTTGAGAAAGTTATTAAAACTGTTTAAAGGTTGTCAAACGTTGTTTCTCGTTGTATATCCTTTAATTCTAGAGTTAAATTGATAAATACCGTGTACGAATTTGTTTAACCCATTTATTTTGGTTACTCCACGGCTCCGTTCTCGTGTAGCCTACATATTGCGTTTTTTTTAATTTGCTTACCGGGCTAAAGGTTAGCATGCTTAAAATACGTAAGTCGTTTTGTTCAACAAATTTGAGTAGATAACTCAGCAGTTGTTTGCATCAGAGCGACAATTTTTGAGATAGTTATTAAAACTGTTTAAAGGTTGTCAAACGTTGTTTCTCGTTGTATATCCTTTAATTCTAGAGTTAAATTGATAAATACCGTGTACGAATTTGTTTAACCCATTTGTTTTGGTTACTCGACGGCTCCGTTCTCGTGTAGCCTACATATTGCGTTTTTTTTTTTTAATTTGCTTACCGGGCTAAAGGTTAGCATGCTTAAAATACGTAAGTCGTTTTGTTCAACAAATTTGATTAGATAACTCAGCAGTGTTTGCATCAGAGCGACAATTTTTGAGATAGTTATTAAAACTGTTTAAAGGTTGTCAAACGTTGTTTCTCGTTGTATATCCTTTAATTCTAGAGTTAAATTGATAAATACCGTGTACAATTTGTTTAACCCATTTGTTTTGGTTACTCGACGGCTCCGTTCTCGTGTAGCCTACATATTGCGTTTTTTTTTAATTTGCTTACCGGGCTAAAGGTTAGCATGCTTAAAATACGTAAGTCGTTTTGTTCAACAAATTTGAGTAGATAACTCAGCAGTTGTTTGCATCAGAGCGACAATTGTTGGGATAGTTATTAAAACTGTTTAAAGGTTGTCAAACGTTGTTTCTCGTTGTATATCCTTTAATTCTAGAGTTAAATTGATAAATACCGTGTACGAATTTGTTTAACCCATTTGTTTTGGTTACTCGACGGCTCCGTTCTCGTGTAGCCCACGTATTGCGTTTTTTTTAATTTGCTTACCGGGCTAAAGGTTAGCATGCTTAAAATACGTAAGTCGTTTTTTTCAACAAATTTGAGTAGATAACTCAGTAGTTGTTTGCATCAGAGCGACAATTTTTGAGAAAGTTATTAAAACTGTTTAAAGGTTGTCAAACGTTGTTTCTCGTTGTATATCCTTTAATTCTAGAGTTAAATTGATAAATACCGTGTACGAATTTGTTTAACCCATTTGTTTTGGTTACTCGACGGCTCCGTTCTCGTGTAGCCTACATATTGAGTTTTTTTAATTTGCTTACAGGGCTAAAGGTTAGCTTGCTTAAAATACGTAAGTCGTTTTGTTCAACAAATTTGAGTAGATAACTCAGCAGTTGTTTGCATCAGAGCTACAATTTTTGAGATAGTTATTAAAACTATTTAAAGGTTGTCAAACGTTGTTTCTCGTTGTCGACAATTTTTGAGATAGTTATTAAAACTGTTTAAAGGTTGTCAAACGTTGTTTCTCGTTGTATATCCTTTAATTCCTGAGTTAAATTGATAAATACCGTGTAGAATTTGTTTAACCCATTTGTTTTGGTTACTCGACGGCTCCGTTCTCGTGTAGCCTACATATTGCGTTTTTTTTTAATTTGCTTACCGGGCTAAAGGTTAGCATGCTTAAAATACGTAAGTCGTTTTGTTCAACACATTTGAGTAGATAACTCAGCAGTTGTTTGCATCAGAGTGACAATTTTTGAGATAGTTATTAAAACTATTTAAAGATTGTCAAACGATGTTTCTCGTTGTATATCCTTTAATACTAGAGTTAAATTGATAAATACCGTGTACGAATTTGTTTAACCCATTTGTTTTGGTTGCTCGGCGGCTCCGTTATCGTGTAGCCTACATATTGCGTTTTTTTTAATTTGCTTACCGGGCTAAAGGTTAGCATGCTTAAAATACGTAAGTCGTTTTGTTCAACAAATTTGAGTAGATAACTCAGCAGTTGTTTGCATCAGAGCGACAATTTTTGAGAAAGTTATTAAAACTGTTTAAAGGTTGTCAAACATTGTTTCTCGTTGTATATCCTTTAATTCTAGAGTTAAATTGATAAATACCGTGTACGAATTTGTTTAACCCATTTGTTTTGGTTATTCGACGGCTCCGTTCTCGTGTAGCCTACATATTGGGTTTTTTTTTAATTTGCTTACCGGGCTAAAGGTTAGCATGCTTAAAATACGTAAGTCGTTTTGTTCAACAAATTTGAGTAGATTACTCAGCAGTTGTTTGCATCAGAGCGACAATTTTTGAGATAGTTATTAAAACTGTTTAAAGGTTGTCAAACGTTGTTTCTCGTTGTATATCCTTTAATTCTAGAGTTAAATTGATAAATACCGTGTACGAATTTGTTTAACCCGTTTGTTTTGGTTACTCGACGGCTCCGTTCTCGTGTAGCCTACATATTGCGTTTTTTTTAAATTTGCTTACCGGGCTAAAGGTTAGCATGCTTAAAATACGTAAGTCGTTTTGTTCAACAAATTTGAGTAGATAACTCAGCAGTTGTTTGCATCAGAGTGACAATTTTTGGGATAGTTATTAAAACTGTTTAAAGGTTGTCAAACGTTGTTTCTCGTTGTATATCCTTTAATTCTAGAGTTAAATTGATAAATACCGTGTACGAATTTGTTTAACACATTTGTTTTGGTTACTCGACGGCTCCGTTCTCGTGTAGCCTACATATTGCGTTTTTTTTTAATTTGCTTACCGGGCTAAAGGGTTAGCATGCTTAAAACACGTAAGTCGTTTTGTTCAACAAATTTGAGTAGATAACTCAGCAGTTGTTTGCATCAGAGCGACAATTTTTTAGATAGTTATTAAAACTGTTTAAAGGTTGTCAAACGTTGTTTCTCGTTGTATATCCTTTAATTCTAGAGTTAAATTGATAAATACCGTGTACGAATTTGTTTAACCCATTTGTTTTGGTTACTCGACGGCTCCGTTCTCGTGTAGCCTACATATTGCGTTTTTTTTAATTTGCTTACCGGGCTAAAGCTTAGTATGCTTAAAATACGTAAGTCGTTTTGTTCAACAAATTTGAGTAGATAACTCAGCAGTTGTTTGCATCAGAGCGACAATTTTTGAGATAGTTACTAAAACTGTTTAAAGGTTGTCAAACGTTGTTTCTCGTTGTATATCCTTTAATTCTAGAGTTAAATTGATAAATACCGTGTACGAATTTGTTTAACCCATTTGTTTTGGTTACTCGACGGCTCCGTTCTCGTGTAGCCTACATATTGCGTTTTTTTTTTTAATTTGCTTACCGGGCTAAAGGTTAGCATGTTTAAAATACGTAAGTCGTTTTGTTCAACAAATTTGAGTAGATAACTCAGCAGTTGTTTGCATCAGAGCGACAAATTTTGAGATAGTTATTAAAACTTTTTAAAGGTTGTCAAACGTTGTTTCTCGTTGTATATCCTTTAATTCTAGAGTTAAATTGATAAATACCGTGTACAATTTGTTTAACCCATTTGTTTTGGTTACTCGACGGCTCCGTTCTCGTGTAGCCTACATATTGCGTTTTTTTTTAATTTGCTTACCGGGCTAAAGGTTAGCATGCTTAAAATACGTAAGTCGTTTTGTTCAACAAATTTGAGTAGATAACTCAGCAGTTGTTTGCATCAGAGCGACAATTTTTGAGATAGTTATTAAAACTATTTAAAGGTTGTCAAACGATGTTTCTCGTTGTATATCCTTTAATACTAGAGTTAAATTGATAAATACCGTGTACGAATTTGTTTAACCCATTTGTTTTGGTTACTCGACGGCTCCGTTCTCGTGTAGCCTACATATTGCGTTTTTTTTTTTTTTAATTTGCTTACCGGGCTAAAGGTTAGCATGCTTAAAACACGTAAGTCGTTTTGTTCAACAAATTTGAGTAGATAACTCAGCAGTTGTTTGCATCAGAGCGACAATTTTTGAAATAGTTATTAAAACTGTTTAAAGGTTGTCAAACGTTGTTTCTCGTTGTATATCCTTTAATTCTAGAGTTAAATTGATAAATACCGTGTACGAATTTGTTTAACCCATTTGTTTTGGTTACTCGACGGCTCCGTTCTCGTGTAGCCTACATATTGAATTTTTTTTATTTGCTTACCGGGCTAAAGGTTGGCATGCTTAAAATACGTAAGTCGTTTTGTTCAACAAATTTGAGTAGATAACTCAGCAGTGTTTGCATCAGAGCGACAATTTTTGAGATAGTTATTAAAACTGTTTAAAGGTTGTCAAACGTTGTTTCTCGTTGTATATCCTTTAATTCTAGAGTTAAATTGATAAATACCGTGTACAATTTGTTTAACCCATTTGTTTTGGTTACTCGACGGCTCCGTTCTCGTGTAGCCTACATATTGCGTTTTTTTTTTAATTTGCTTACCGGGCTAAAGGTTAGCATGCTTAAAATACGTAAGTCGTTTTGTTCAACAAATTTGAGTAGATAACTCAGCAGTTGTTTGCATCAGAGCGACAATTGTTGGGATAGTTATTAAAACTGTTTAAAGGTTGTCAAACGTTGTTTCTCGTTGTATATCCTTTAATTCTAGAGTTAAATTGATAAATACCGTGTACGAATTTGTTTAACCCATTTGTTTTGGTTACTCGACGGCTCCGTTCTCGTGTAGCCCACGTATTGCGTTTTTTTTAATTTGCTTACCGGGCTAAAGGTTAGCATGCTTAAAATACGTAAGTCGTTTTTTTCAACAAATTTGAGTAGATAACTCAGTAGTTGTTTGCATCAGAGCGACAATTTTTGAGAAAGTTATTAAAACTGTTTAAAGGTTGTCAAACGTTGTTTCTCGTTGTATATCCTTTAATTCTAGAGTTAAATTGATAAATACCGTGTACGAATTTGTTTAACCCATTTGTTTTGGTTACTCGACGGCTCCGTTCTCGTGTAGCCTACATATTGAGTTTTTTTAATTTGCTTACAGGGCTAAAGGTTAGCTTGCTTAAAATACGTAAGTCGTTTTGTTCAACAAATTTGAGTAGATAACTCAGCAGTTGTTTGCATCAGAGCGACAATTTTTGAGATAGTTATTAAAACTATTTAAAGGTTGTCAAACGTTGTTTCTCGTTGTCGACAATTTTTGAGATAGTTATTAAAACTGTTTAAAGGTTGTCAAACGTTGTTTCTCGTTGTATATCCTTTAATTCCTGAGTTAAATTGATAAATACCGTGTAGAATTTGTTTAACCCATTTGTTTTGGTTACTCGACGGCTCCGTTCTCGTGTAGCCTACATATTGCGTTTTTTTTTAATTTGCTTACCGGGCTAAAGGTTAGCATGCTTAAAATACGTAAGTCGTTTTGTTCAACACATTTGAGTAGATAACTCAGCAGTTGTTTGCATCAGAGTGACAATTTTTGAGATAGTTATTAAAACTATTTAAAGATTGTCAAACGATGTTTCTCGTTGTATATCCTTTAATACTAGAGTTAAATTGATAAATACCGTGTACGAATTTGTTTAACCCATTTGTTTTGGTTGCTCGGCGGCTCCGTTATCGTGTAGCCTACATATTGCGTTTTTTTTAATTTGCTTACCGGGCTAAAGGTTAGCATGCTTAAAATACGTAAGTCGTTTTGTTCAACAAATTTGAGTAGATAACTCAGCAGTTGTTTGCATCAGAGCGACAATTTTTGAGAAAGTTATTAAAACTGTTTAAAGGTTGTCAAACGTTGTTTCTCGTTGTATATCCTTTAATTCTAGAGTTAAATTGATAAATACCGTGTACGAATTTGTTTAACCCATTTGTTTTGGTTATTCGACGGCTTCGTTCTCGTGTAGCCTACATATTGGGTTTTTTTTTAATTTGCTTACCGGGCTAAAGGTTAGCATGCTTAAAATACGTAAGTCGTTTTGTTCAACAAATTTGAGTAGATAACTCAGCAGTTGTTTGCATCAGAGTGACAATTTTTGGGATAGTTATTAAAACTGTTTAAAGGTTGTCAAACGTTGTTTCTCGTTGTATATCCTTTAATTCTAGAGTTAAATTGATAAATACCGTGTACGAATTTGTTTAACCCGTTTGTTTTGGTTACTCGACGGCTCCGTTCTCGTGTAGCCTACATATTGCGTTTTTTTTTAATTTGCTTACCGGGCTAAAGGTTAGCATGCTTAAAATACGTAAGTCGTTTTGTTCAACACATTTGAGTAGATAACTCAGCAGTTGTTTGCATCAGAGTGACAATTTTTGAGATAGTTATTAAAACTATTTAAAGATTGTCAAACGATGTTTCTCGTTGTATATCCTTTAATACTAGAGTTAAATTGATAAATACCGTGTACGAATTTGTTTAACCCATTTGTTTTGGTTGCTCGGCGGCTCCGTTATCGTGTAGCCTACATATTGCGTTTTTTTTAATTTGCTTACCGGGCTAAAGGTTAGCATGCTTAAAATACGTAAGTCGTTTTGTTCAACAAATTTGAGTAGATTACTCAGCAGTTGTTTGCATCAGAGCGACAATTTTTGAGATAGTTATTAAAACTGTTTAAAGGTTGTCAAACGTTGTTTCTCGTTGTATATCCTTTAATTCTAGAGTTAAATTGATAAATACCGTGTACGAATTTGTTTAACCCGTTTGTTTTGGTTACTCGACGGCTCCGTTCTCGTGTAGCCTACATATTGCGTTTTTTTTAAATTTGCTTACCGGGCTAAAGGTTAGCATGCTTAAAATACGTAAGTCGTTTTGTTCAACAAATTTGAGTAGATAACTCAGCAGTTGTTTGCATCAGAGTGACAATTTTTGGGATAGTTATTAAAACTGTTTAAAGGTTGTCAAACGTTGTTTCTCGTTGTATATCCTTTAATTCTAGAGTTAAATTGATAAATACCGTGTACGAATTTGTTTAACACATTTGTTTTGGTTACTCGACGGCTCCGTTCTCGTGTAGCCTACATATTGCGTTTTTTTTTAATTTGCTTACCGGGCTAAAGGGTTAGCATGCTTAAAACACGTAAGTCGTTTTGTTCAACAAATTTGAGTAGATAACTCAGCAGTTGTTTGCATCAGAGCGACAATTTTTTAGATAGTTATTAAAACTGTTTAAAGGTTGTCAAACGTTGTTTCTCGTTGTATATCCTTTAATTCTAGAGTTAAATTGATAAATACCGTGTACGAATTTGTTTAACCCATTTGTTTTGGTTACTCGACGGCTCCGTTCTCGTGTAGCCTACATATTGCGTTTTTTTTAATTTGCTTACCGGGCTAAAGCTTAGTATGCTTAAAATACGTAAGTCGTTTTGTTCAACAAATTTGAGTAGATAACTCAGCAGTTGTTTGCATCAGAGCGACAATTTTTGAGATAGTTACTAAAACTGTTTAAAGGTTGTCAAACGTTGTTTCTCGTTGTATATCCTTTAATTCTAGAGTTAAATTGATAAATACCGTGTACGAATTTGTTTAACCCATTTGTTTTGGTTACTCGACGGCTCCGTTCTCGTGTAGCCTACATATTGCGTTTTTTTTTTAATTTGCTTACCGGGCTAAAGGTTAGCATGTTTAAAATACGTAAGTCGTTTTGTTCAACAAATTTGAGTAGATAACTCAGCAGTTGTTTGCATCAGAGCGACAAATTTTGAGATAGTTATTAAAACTTTTTAAAGGTTGTCAAACGTTGTTTCTCGTTGTATATCCTTTAATTCTAGAGTTAAATTGATAAATACCGTGTACAATTTGTTTAACCCATTTGTTTTGGTTACTCGACGGCTCCGTTCTCGTGTAGCCTACATATTGCGTTTTTTTTTAATTTGCTTACCGGGCTAAAGGTTAGCATGCTTAAAATACGTAAGTCGTTTTGTTCAACAAATTTGAGTAGATAACTCAGCAGTTGTTTGCATCAGAGCGACAATTTTTGAGATAGTTATTAAAACTATTTAAAGGTTGTCAAACGATGTTTCTCGTTGTATATCCTTTAATACTAGAGTTAAATTGATAAATACCGTGTACGAATTTGTTTAACCCATTTGTTTTGGTTACTCGACGGCTCCGTTCTCGTGTAGCCTACATATTGCGTTTTTTTTTTTTTTAATTTGCTTACCGGGCTAAAGGTTAGCATGCTTAAAACACGTAAGTCGTTTTGTTCAACAAATTTGAGTAGATAACTCAGCAGTTGTTTGCATCAGAGCGACAATTTTTGAAATAGTTATTAAAACTGTTTAAAGGTTGTCAAACGTTGTTTCTCGTTGTATATCCTTTAATTCTAGAGTTAAATTGATAAATACCGTGTACGAATTTGTTTAACCCATTTGTTTTGGTTACTCGACGGCTCCGTTCTCGTGTAGCCTACATATTGAATTCTTTTTATTTGCTTACCGGGCTAAAGGTTGGCATGCTTAAAATACGTAAGTCGTTTTGTTCAACAAATTTGAGTAGATAACTCAGCAGTTGTTTGTATCAGAGCGACAATTTTTGAGATAGTTATTAAAACTGTTTAAAGGTTGTCAAACGTTGTTTCTCGTTGTATATCCTTTAATTTTAGAGTTAAATTGATAAATACCGTGTACGAATTTGTTTAACCCATTTGTTTTGGTTACTCGGCGGCTCCGTTCTCGTGTAGCCTACATATTGCGTTTTTTTTAATTTGCTTACCGGGCTAAAGGTTAGCATGCTTAAAATACGTCAGTCGTTTTGTTCAACCAATTTGAGTAGATAACTCAGCAGTTGTTTGCATCAGAGCGACAATTTTTGGGATAGTTATTAAAACTTTTTAAAGGTTGTCAAACGTTGTTTCTCGTTGTATATCCTTTAATTCTAGAGTAAAATTGATAAATACCGTGTACGAATTTGTTTAACCCATTTGTTTTGGTTACTCGACGGCTCCGTTCTCGTGTAGCCCACGTATTGCGCTTTTTTTTTTTTTTTAATTTGCTTACCGGGCTAAAGGTTAGCATGCTTAAAATACGTAAGAAGTTTTGTTCAACAAATTTGAGTAGATAACTCAGCAGTTGTTTGCATCAGAGCGACAATTTTTGAGAAAGTTATTAAAACAGTTTAAAAGTTGTCAAACGTTGTTTCTCGTTGTATATCCTTTAATTCTAGAGTTAAATTGATAAATACCGTGTACGAATTTGTTTAACCCATTTGTTTTGGTTACTCGACGGCTCCGTTCTCGTGTAGCCTACATATTGCGTTTTTTTAATTTGCTTACCGGGCTAAAGGTTAGCTTGCTTAAAATACGTAAGTAGTTTTGTTCAACAAATTTGAGTAGATAACTCAGCAGTTGTTTGCATCAGAGCGACAATTTTTGAGATAGTTATTAAAACTGTTTAAAGGTTGTCAAACGTTGTTTCTCGTTGTCGACAATTTTTGAGATAGTTATTAAAACTGTTTAAAGGTTGTCAAACGTTGTTTCTCGTTGTATATCCTTTAATTCTAGAGTTAAATTGATAAATACCGTGTAGAATTTGTTTAACCCATTTGTTTTGGTTACTCGACGGCTCCGTTCTCGTGTAGCCTACATATTGCGTTTTTTTTTTAATTTGCTTACCGGGCTAAAGGTTAGCATGCTTAAAATACGTAAGTCGTTTTGTGCAACACATTTGAGTAGATAACTCAGCAGTTGTTTGCATCAGAGTGACAATTTTTGAGATAGTTATTAAAACTATTTAAAGGTTGTCAAACGATGTTTCTCGTTGTATATCCTTTAATACTAGAGTTAAATTGATAAATACCGTATACGAATTTGTTTAACCCATTTGTTTTGGTTACTCGACGGCTCCGTTCTCGTGTAGCCTACATATTGCGTTTTTTTTTTTAATTTGCTTACCGGGCTAAAAGTTAGCATGCTTAAAACACGTAAGTCGTTTTGTTCAACAAATTTGAGTAGATAACTCAGCAGCGACAATTTTTGAGATAGTTATTAAAACTGTTTAAAGGTTGTCAAACGTTGTTTCTCGTTGTATATTCTTTAATTTTAGAGTTAAATTGATAAATACCGTGTACGAATTTGTTTAACCCATTTGTTTTGGTTACTCGGCGGCTCCGTTCTCGTGTAGCCTACATATTGCGTTTTTTTTAATTTGCTTACCGGGCTAAAGGTTAGCATGCTTAAAATACGTAAGTCGTTTTGTTCAACAAATTTGAGTAGATAACTCAGCAGTTGTTTGCATCAGAGCGACCATTTTTGGGACAGTTATTAAAACTGTTTAAAGGTTGTCAAACGTTGTTTTTTTTTTAGATAGTTATTAAAACTGTTTAAAGGTTGTCAAACGTTGTTTCTCGTTGTCGACAATTTTTGAGATAGTTATTAAAACTGTTTAAAGGTTGTCAAATGTTGTTACTCGTTGTATATCCTTTAATTCTAGAGTTAAATTGATAAATACCGTGTACGAATTTGTTTAACCCATTTGTTTTGGTTACTCGACGGCTCCGTTATCGTGTAGCCTACATATTGCGTTTTTTTTTTTAATTTGCTTACCGGGCTAAAGGTTAGCATGCTTAAAATACGTAAGTCGTTTTGTTCAACAAATTTGAGTAGATAACTCAGCAGTTGTTTGCATCAGAGCGACAATTTTTGAGATAGTTATTAAAACTGTTTAAAGGTTGTCAAACGTTGTTTCTCGTTGGATATCCTTTATTTTAGAGTAAAATTGATAAATACCGTGTACGAATTTGTTTAACCCATTTGTTTTGGTTACTCGGCGGCTCCGTTCTCGTGTAGCCTACATATTGCGTTTTTTTTTTTTTATTTGCTTACCGGGCTAAAGGTTAGCATGCTTAAAATACGTAAGTCGTTTTGTTCAACAAACTTGAGTAGATAACTCAGCAGTTGTTTGTATCAGAGCGACAATTTTTGAGATAGTTATTAAAACTGTATAAAGGTAGTTAAACGTTGTGTCTCGTTGTATATCCTTTAATTTTAGAGTTAAATTGATAAATACCGTGTACGAATTTGTTTAACCAATTTGTTTTGGTTACTCGGCGGCTCAGTTCTCGTGTAGCCTACATATTGCGTTTTTTTTAATTTGCTTACCGGGCTAAAGGTTAGCATGCTTAAAATACGTAAGTCGTTTTGTTCAACAAATTTGAGTAGATAACTCAGCAGTTGTTTGTATCAGAGCGACAATTTTTGGGATAGTTATTAAAACTGTTTAAAGGTTGTCAAACGTTGTTTCTCGTTGTAAATCCTTTAATTCTAGAGTTAAATTTATAAATACCGTGTACGAATTTGTTTAACCCATTTGTTTTGGTTACTCGACGGCCCCGTTCTCGTGTAGCCCACGTATTGCGTTTTTTTTTAATTTGCTTACCGGGCTAAAGGTTAGCATGCTTAAAATACGTAAGTCGTTTTGTTCAACAAATTTGAGTAGATAACTCAGCAGTTGTTTGCATCAGAGCGACAATTTTTGAGAAAGTTATTAAAACTGTTTAAAGGTTGTCAAACGTTGTTTCTCGTTGTATATCCTTTAATTCTAGAGTTAAATTGATAAATACCGTGTACGAATTTGTTTAACCCATTTGTTTTGGTTACTCGACGGCTCCGTTCTCGTGTAGCCTACATATAGCGTTTTTTTTAAATTTGTTTACCGGGCTAAAGGTTAGCTTGCTTAAAATACGAAAGTAGTTTTGTTCAACAAATTTGAGTAGATAACTCAGCAGTTGTTTGCATCAGAGCGACAATGTTTGAGAAAGTTATTAAAACTGTTTAAAGGTTGTCAAACGTTGTTTCTCGTTGTCGACAATTTTTGAGATAATTATTAAAACTGTTTAAAGGTTGTCAAACGTTGTTTCTCATTGTATATCCTTTAATTCTAGAGTTAAATTGATAAATACCGTGTACGAATTTGTTTAACCCATTTGTTTTGGTTACTCGACGGCTCCGTTCTCGTGTAGCCTACATATTGCGTTTTTTTTTAATTTGCTTACCGGGCTAAAGGTTAGCATGCTTAAAAAACGTAAGTAGTTTTGTTCAACAAATTTGAGTAGATAACTCAGCAGTTGTTTGCATCAGAGCGACAATGTTTGAGATAGTTATTAAAACTGTTTAAAGGTTGTCAAACGTTGTTTCTCGTTGTATATCCTTTAATTTTAGAGTTAAATTGATAAATACCGTGTACGAATTTGTTTAACCCATTTGTTTTTGTTACTCGGCGGCTCCGTTCTCGTGTAGCCTACATATTGCGTTTTTTTTAATTTGCTTACCGGGCTAAAGGTTAGCATGCTTAAAATACGTAAGTCGTTTTGTTCAACAAATTTGAGTAGATAACTCAGCAGTTGTTTGCATCAGAGCGACAATTTTTGGGATAGTTATTAAAACTGTTTAAAGGTTGTCAAACGTTGTTTCTCGTTGTATATCCTTTAATTCTAGAGTTAAATTGATAAATACCGTGTACGAATTTGTTTAACCCATTTGATTTGGTTACTCGACGGCTCCGTTCTCGTGTAGCCTACATTTTGCGTTTTTTTTTTTAATTTGCTTACCGGGCTAAAGGTTAGCATGCTTAAAATACGTAAGTCGTTTTGTTCAACAAATTTGAGTAGATAACTCAGCAGTTGTTTGCATCAGAGCGACAATTTTTGAGATAGTTATTAAAACTGTTTAAAGGTTGTCAAACGTTGTTTCTCGTTGTATATCCTTTAATTCTAGAGTTAAATTGATAAATACCGTGTACGAATTTGTTTAACCCATTTGTTTTGATTACTCGATGGCTCCGTTCTCGTGTAGCCTACATATAGCGTTTTTTTTTTAATTTGCTTACCGGGCTAAAGGTTAGCTTGCTTAAAATACGTAAGTTGTTTTGTTCAACAAATTTGAGTAGATAACTCAGCAGTTGTTTGCATCAGAGCGACAATTTTTGAGATAGTTATTAAAACTGTTTAAAGGTTGTCAAACGTTGTTTCTCGTTGTCGACAATTTTTGAAATAGTTATTAAAACTGTTTAAAGGTTGTCAAATGTTGTTACTCGTTGTATATCCTTTAATTCTAGAGTTAAATTGATAAATAACGTGTACGAATTTGTTTAACGCATTTGTTTTGGTTACTCGACGTCTCCGTTCTCGTGTAGCCTACATATTGCGTTTTTTTTTAATTTGCTTACCGGGCTAAAGGTTAGCATGCTTAAAATACGTAAGTCGTTTTGTTCAACACATTTGAGTAGATAACTGAGCAGTTGTTTGCATCAGAGCGACAATTTTTGAGATAGTTATTAAAACTGTTTAAAGGTTGCAAAACGTTGTTTCTCGTTGTCGACAATTTTTGAAATAGTTATTAAAACTGTTTAAAGGTTGTCAAATGTTGTTACTCGTTGTATATCCTTTAATTCTAGAGTTAAATTGATAAATACCGTGTACGAATTTGTTTAACCCATTTGTTTTGGTTACTCGACGGCTCCGTTATCGTGTAGCCTACATATTGCGTTTTTTTTTTTAATTTGCTTACCGGGCTAAAGGTTAGCATGCTTAAAATACGTAAGTCGTTTTGTTCAACAAATTTGAGTAGATAACTCAGCAGTTGTTTGCATCAGAGCGACAATTTTTGAGATAGTTATTAAAACTGTTTAAAGGTTGTCAAACGTTGTTTCTCGTTGTATATCCTTTAATTCTAGAGTAAAATTGATAAATACGGGGTACGAATTTGTTTAACCCATTTGTTTTGGTTACTTGGCGGCTCCGTTCTCGTGTAGCCTACATATTGCGTTTTTTTTTTATTTGCTTACCGGGCTAAAGGTTAGCATGCTTAAAATACGTAAGTCGTTTGTTCAACAAATTTGAGTAGATAACTCAGCAGTTGTTTGTATCAGAGCGACAATTTTTGAGATAGTTATTAAAACTGTTTAAAGGTTGTCAAACGTTGTTTCTCGTTGTATATCCTTTAATTTTAGAGTTAAATTGATAAATACCGTGTACGAATTTGTTTAACCCATTTGTTTTGGTTACTCGGCGGCTCAGTTCTCGTGTAGCCTACATATTGCGTTTTTTTAATTTGCTTACCGGGCTAAAGGTTAGCATGCTTAAATTACGTAAGTCGTTTTGTTCAACAAATTTGAGTAGATAACTCAGCAGTTGTTTGCATCAGAGCGAGAATTTTGGGGATAGTTATTAAAACTGTTTAAAGGTTGTCAAACGTTGTTTCTCGTTTTATATCCTTTAATTCTAGAGTTAAATTGATAAATACCGTGTACGAATTTGTTTAACCCATTTGTTTTGGTTACTCGACGGCTCCGTTCTCGTGTAGCCCACGTATTGCGTTTTTTTTTTAATTTCCTTACCGGGCTAAAGGTTAGCATGCTTAAAATACGTAAGTCGTTTTGTCCAACAAATTTGAGTAGATAACTCAGCAGTTGTTTGCATCAGAGCAACAATTTTTGGGATAGTTATTAAAACTGTTTAAAGGTTGTCAAACGTTGTTTCTCGTTTTATATCCTTTAATTCTATAGTTAAATTGATAAATACCGTGTACGAATTTGTTTAACCCATTTGTTTTGATTACTCGACGGCTCCGTTCTCGTGTAGCCTACATATTGCGTTTTTTTTTTAATTTGCTTACCGGGCTAAAGGTTAGCATGCTTAAAATAAGCAAGTCGTTTTGTTCAACAAATTTAAGTAGATAACTCAGCAGTTGTTTGCATCAGAGCGACAATTTTTCAGATAGTTATTAAAACTGTTTAAAGGTTGTCAAACGTTGTTTCTCGTTGTATATCCTTTAATTGTAGAGTTAAATTGATAAATACCGTGTACGAATTTGTTTAACACATTTGTTTTGGTTACTCGACGTCTCCGTTCTCGTGTAGACTACATATTGCGTTTTTTTTTAATTTGCTTACCGGGCTAAAGGTTAGCATGCTTAAAATACGTAAGTCGTTTTGTTCAGCAGTTGTTTGTATCAGAGCGACAATTTTTGAGATAGTTACTAAAACTGTTTAAAGGTTTTTAAACGTTGTTTCTCGTTGTATATCCTTTAATTCTAGAGTTAAACTGATAAATACCGTGTACAAATTTGTTGAACCCATTTGTTTTGGTTACTCGACGGCTCCGTTCTCGTGTAGCGTACATATTGCGTTTTTTTTTAATTTGCTTCCCGGGCTAAAGGTTAGCATGCTTAAAATACGTAAGTCGTTTTGTTCAACAAATTTGAGGAGATAACTTAGCAGTTGTTTGCATCAGAGCGGCAATTTTTGAGATAGTTATTAAAACTTTTTAAAGGTTGTCAAACGTTGTTTCTCGTTGTATATCCTTTAATTCTAGATTTAAATTGATAAATACCGTGTACGAATTTGTTTAACACATTTTTTTTGGTTACTCGACGGCTCCGTTCTCGTGTAGCCTACATATTGCGTTTTTTTTTAATTTGCTTACCGGGCTAAAGGTTAGCATGCTTAAAATACGTAAGTTGTTTTGTTCAACAAATTTGAGTAGATAACTCAGCAGTTGTTTGCATCAGAGCGACAATTTTTGAGATAGTTATTAAAACTGTTTAAAGGTTGTCAAACGTTGTTTCTCATTGTATATCCTTTAATTCTAGAGTTAAATTGAAAAATACCGTGTACGAATTTGTTATCCCATTTGCTTTGGTTACTCGACGGCTCCGTTCTCGTGTAGCCGACATATTGCGTTTTTTTTTAATTTGCTTACCGGGCTAAAGTTTAGCATGCTTAAAACACGTAAGTCGTTTTGTTCAACAAATTTGAGTAGATAACTCAGCAGTTGTTTGCATCAGAGCGACAATTTTTGAGATAGTTATTAAAACTGTTTAAAGTTGCCAAACGTTGTTTCTCGTTGTATATCCTTTAATTCTAGAGTTAGATTGATAAATACATTGTACGAATTTGTTTAACCCATTTGTTTTGGTTACTCGACGGCTCCGTTCTCGTGTAGCCTACATATTCCGTTTTTTTTTTTTTAATTTGCTTAACGGGCTAAAGGTTAACATGCTTAAAATACGTAAGTCGTTTTGTTCAACAAATTTGAGTAGATAACTCAGCAGTTGTTTGCATCAGAGCGACAATTTTTGAGATAGTTATTAAAACTGTTTAAAGGTTATCAAACGTTGTTTCTCGTTGTATATCCTTTAATTCTAGAGTTAAATTGATAAATACCGAGTACGAATTTTTTTAACCCATTTATTTGGTTACTCGACGGCTCCGTTCTCGAGTAGCCTACATATTGCGTTTTTTTTTTAATTTGATAACCGGGCTAAAATGCGTAAGTCGTTTTGTTCAACAAATTTGAGTAGATAACTCAGCAGTTGTTTGCATCAGAGCGACAATTTTTGAGATAGTTATTAAAACTGTTTAAAGGTTGTTAAACGTTGTTTCTCGTTGTATATCCTTTAATTCTAGAGTTAAATTGATAAATGCCGTGTAGAATTTGTTTAACCCATTTGTTTTTGTTACTCGACGGCTCCGTTCTCGTTAATTCTAGAGTTAAATTTATAAATACCGTGTACGAATATGTTTAAACCATTTGTTTTGGTTACTCGACGGCTCCGTTCTCGTGTAGCCTACATATTCCGTTTTTTTTTTAATTTGCTTAACGGGCTAAAGGTTAACATGCTTAAAATACGTAAGTCGTTTTGTTCAACAAATTTGAGTAGATAACTCAGCAGTTGTTTGCATCAGAGCGACAATTTTTGAGATAGTTATTAAAACTGTTTAAAGGTTGTCAAACGTTGTTTCTCGTTGTATATCCTTTAATTCTAGAGTTAAATTTATAAATACCGTGTACGAATATGTTTAAACCATTTGTTTTGGTTACTCGACGGCTCCGTTCTCGAGTAGCCTACATATTGCGTTTTTTTTTTAATTTGATAACCGGGCTAAAATGCGTAAGTCGTTTTGTTCAACAAATTTGAGTAGATAACTCAGCAGTTGTTTGCATAAGAGCGACAATTTTTGAGATAGTTATTAAAACTGTTTAAAGGTTGTTAAACGTTGTTTCTCGTTGTATATCCTTTAATTCTAGAGTTAAATTGATAAATGCCGTGTAGAATTTGTTTAACCCATTTGTTTTTGTTACTCGACGGCTCCGTTCTCGTTAATTCTAGAGTTAAATTTATAAATACCGTGTACGAATATGTTTAAACCATTTGTTTTGGTTACTCGACGGCTCCGTTCTCGAGTAGCCTACATATTGCGTTTTTTTTTAAATTTGATAACCGGGCTAAAATGCGTAAGTCGTTTTGTTCAACAAATTTGAGTAGATAACTCAGCAGTTGTTTGCATCAGAGCGACAATTTTTGAGATAGTTATTAAAACTGTTTAAAGGTTGTTAAACGTTGTTTCTCGTAGCATGCTTAAAATACGTAAGTCGTTTTGTTCAACAAATTTGAGGAGATAACTTAGCAGTTGTTTGCATCAGAGCGGCAATTTTTGAGATAGTTATTAAAACTTTTTAAAGGTTGTCAAACGTTGTTTCTCGTTGTATATCCTTTAATTCTAGATTTAAATTGATAAATACCGTGTACGAATTTGTTTAACACATTTTTTTTGGTTACTCGACGGCTCCGTTCTCGTGTAGCCTACATATTGCGTTTTTTTTTAATTTGCTTACCGGGCTAAAGGTTAGCATGCTTAAAATACGTAAGTTGTTTTGTTCAACAAATTTGAGTAGATAACTCAGCAGTTGTTTGCATCAGAGCGACAATTTTTGAGATAGTTATTAAAACTGTTTAAAGGTTGTCAAACGTTGTTTCTCATTGTATATCCTTTAATTCTAGAGTTAAATTGAAAAATACCGTGTACGAATTTGTTATCCCATTTGCTTTGGTTACTCGACGGCTCCGTTCTCGTGTAGCCGACATATTGCGTTTTTTTTTAATTTGCTTACCGGGCTAAAGTTTAGCATGCTTAAAACACGTAAGTCGTTTTGTTCAACAAATTTGAGTAGATAACTCAGCAGTTGTTTGCATCAGAGCGACAATTTTTGAGATAGTTATTAAAACTGTTTAAAGTTGCCAAACGTTGTTTCTCGTTGTATATCCTTTAATTCTAGAGTTAGATTGATAAATACATTGTACGAATTTGTTTAACCCATTTGTTTTGGTTACTCGACGGCTCCGTTCTCGTGTAGCCTACATATTCCGTTTTTTTTTTTTTAATTTGCTTAACGGGCTAAAGGTTAACATGCTTAAAATACGTAAGTCGTTTTGTTCAACAAATTTGAGTAGATAACTCAGCAGTTGTTTGCATCAGAGCGACAATTTTTGAGATAGTTATTAAAACTGTTTAAAGGTTATCAAACGTTGTTTCTCGTTGTATATCCTTTAATTCTAGAGTTAAATTGATAAATACCGAGTACGAATTTTTTTAACCCATTTATTTGGTTACTCGACGGCTCCGTTCTCGAGTAGCCTACATATTGCGTTTTTTTTTTAATTTGATAACCGGGCTAAAATGCGTAAGTCGTTTTGTTCAACAAATTTGAGTAGATAACTCAGCAGTTGTTTGCATCAGAGCGACAATTTTTGAGATAGTTATTAAAACTGTTTAAAGGTTGTTAAACGTTGTTTCTCGTTGTATATCCTTTAATTCTAGAGTTAGATTGATAAATGCCGTGTAGAATTTGTTTAACCCATTTGTTTTTTTTACTCGACGGCTCCGTTCTCGAGTAGCCTACATATTGCGTTTTTTTTTTTAATTTGATAACCGGGCTAAAATGCGTAAGTCGTTTTGTTCAACAAATTTGAGTAGATAACTCAGCAGTTGTTTGCATAAGAGCGACAATTTTTGAGATAGTTATTAAAACTGTTTAAAGGTTGTTAAACGTTGTTTCTCGTTGTATATCCTTTAATTCTAGAGTTAAATTGATAAATGCCGTGTAGAATTTGTTTAACCCATTTGTTTTTGTTACTCGACGGCTCCGTTCTCGTTAATTCTAGAGTTAAATTTATAAATACCGTGTACGAATATGTTTAAACCATTTGTTTTGGTTACTCGACGGCTCCGTTCTCGTGTAGCCTACATATTGCGTTTTTTTTTAAATTTGATAACCGGGCTAAAATGCGTAAGTCGTTTTGTTCAACAAATTTGAGTAGATAACTCAGCAGTTGTTTGCATCAGAGCGACAATTTTTGAGATAGTTATTAAAACTGTTTAAAGGTTGTTAAACGTTGTTTCTCGTTGTATATCCTTTAATTCTAGAGTTAAATTGATAAATGCCGTGTATAATTTGTTTAACCCATTTGTTTTTGTTACTCGACGGCTCCGTTCTCGTTAATTCTAGAGTTAAATTTATAAATACCGTGTACGAATATGTTTAAACCATTTGTTTTGGTTACTCGACGGCTCCGTTCTCGTGTAGCCTACATATTCCGTTTTTTTTTTTAATTTGCTTAACGGGCTAAAGGTTAACATGCTTAAAATACGTAAGTCGTTTTGTTCAACAAATTTGAGTAGATAACTCGGCAGTTGTTTGCATCAGAGCGACAATTTTGGAGATAGTTATTAAAACTGTTTAAAGGTTGTCAAACGTTGTTTCTCGTTGTCGACAATTTTTGAGATAGTTATTAAAACTGTTTAAAAGTTGTAAAATGTTGTTTCTCGTTGTATATCCTTTAATTCTAGAGTTAAATTGATAAATGCCGTGTAGAATTTGTTTAACGCATTTGTTTTTGTTACTCGACGGCTCCGTTCTCGTGTAGCCTACATATTGCGTTTTTTTTTAATTTGCTTACCGGGCTAAAGGTTAGCATGCTTAAAATACGTAAGTCGTTTTGTTCAACAAATTTAAGTAGATAACTCAGCAGTTGTTTGCATCAAAGCGACAATTTTTGAGATAGTTATTAAAACTGTTTAAAGGTTGTCAAACGTTGTTTCTCGTTGCATATCCTTTAATTCTAGAGTTAGATTGACAAATACCGTGTACGAGTTTGTTTAACACATTTGTTTTGGTTACTCGACGGCTCCGTTCTCGTGTAGACTACATATTGCGTTTTTTTTAATTTGCTTACCGGGCTAAAGGTTAGCATGCTTAAAATACGTAAGTCGTTTTGTTCAACAAATTTAAGTAGATAACTCAGCAGTTGTTTGCATCAAAGCGACAATTTTTGAGATAGTTATTAAAACTGTTTAAAGGTTGTCAAACGTTGTTTCTCGTTGCATATCCTTTAATTCTAGAGTTAAATTGATAAATACCGTGTACGAGTTTGTTTAACACATTTGTTTTGGTTACTCGACGGCTCCGTTCTCGTGTAGACTACATATTGCGTTTTTTTTAATTTGCTTACCGGGCTAAAGGTTAGCATGCTTAAAATACGTAAGCCGTTTTGTTCAACAAATTTGAGTAGATACCTCAGCAGTTGTTTGCATCAGAGCGACAATTTTTGAGATAGTTATTAAAACTGTTTAAAGGTTGTCAAACGTTGTTTCTCGTTGTATATCCTTTAATTTTAGAGTTAAATTGATAAATACCGTGTACGAATTTGTTTAACCCATTTGTTTTGGTTACTCTGCGGCTCCGTTCTCGTGTAGCCTACATATTGCGTTTTTTTTAATTTGCTTACCGGGCTAAAGGTTAGCATGCTTAAAATACGTAAGTCGTTTTGTTCAACACATTTGAGTAGATAACTCAGCAGTTGTTTGCATCAGAGTGACAATTTTTGAGATAGTTATTAAAACTATTTAAAGGTTGTCAAACGATGTTTCTCATTGTATATCCTTTAATACTAGAGTTAAATTGATAAATACCGTGTACGAATTTGTTTAACCCATTTGTTTTGGTTACTCGACGGCTCCGTTCTCGTGTAGCCTACATATTGCGTTTTTTTTTTTTTTAATTTGCTTACCGGGCTAAAAGTTAGCATGCTTAAAACACGTAAGTCGTTTTGTTCAACAAATTTGAGTAGATAACTCAGCAGTTGTTTGCATCACAGCGACAATTTTTGAGATAGTTATTAAAACTGTTTAAAGGTTGTCAAACGTTGTTTCTCGTTGTCGACAATTTTTGAAATAGTTATTAAAACTGTTTAATGGTTGTCAAATGTTGTTACTCGTTGTATATCCTTTAATTCTAGAGTTAAATTGATAAATAACGTGTACGAAGTTGTTTAATGCATTTGTTTTGGTTACTCGACGTCTCCGTTCTCGTGTAGCCTACATATTGCGTTTTTTTTTTAATTTGCTTACCGGGCTAAAGGTTAGCATGCTTAAAATACGTAAGTCGTTTTGTTCAACACATTTGAGTAGATAACTCAGCAGTTGTTTGCATCAGAGCGACAATTTTTGAGATAGTTATTAAAACTGTTTAAAGGTTGTCAAACGTTGTTTCTCGTTGTCGACAATTTTTGAAATAGTTATTAAAACTGTTTAAAGGTTGTCAAACGTTGTTTCTCGTTGTATATCCTTTAATTCTAGAGTAAAATTGATAAATACGGTGTACGAATTTGTTTAACCCATTTGTTTTGGTTACTTGGCGGCTCCGTTCTCGTGTAGCCTACATATTGCTTTTTTTTTTTATTTGCTTACCGGGCTAAAGGTTAGCATGCTTAAAATACGTAAGTCGTTTGTTCAACAAATTTGAGTAGATAACTCAGCAGTTGTTTGTATCAGAGCGACAATTTTTGAGATAGTTATTAAAACTGTTTAAAGGTTGTCAAACGTTGTTTCTCGTTGTATATCCTTTAATTTTAGAGTTAAATTGATAAATACCGTGTACGAATTTGTTTAACCCATTTGTTTTGGTTACTCGGCGGCTCAGTTCTCGTGTAGCCTACATATTGCGTTTTTTTAATTTGCTTACCGGGCTAAAGGTTAGCATGCTTAAAATACGTAAGTCGTTTTGTTCAACAAATTTGAGTAGATAACTCAGCAGTTGTTTGCATCAGAGCGAGAATTTTTGGGATAGTTATTAAAACTGTTTAAAGGTTGTCAAACGTTGTTTCTCGTTTTATATCCTTTAATTCTAGAGTTAAATTGATAAATACCGTGTACGAATTTGTTTAACCCATTTGTTTTGGTTACTCGACGGCTCCGTTCTCGTGTAGCCCACGTATTGCGTTTTTTTTTTAATTTCCTTACCGGGCTAAAGGTTAGCATGCTTAAAATACGTAAGTCGTTTTGTCCAACAAATTTGAGTAGATAACTCAGCAGTTGTTTGCATCAGAGCAACAATTTTTGGGATAGTTATTAAAACTGTTTAAAGGTTGTCAAACGTTGTTTCTCGTTTTATATCCTTTAATTCTAGAGTTAAATTGATAAATACCGTGTACGAATTTGTTTAACCCATTTGTTTTGATTACTCGACGGCTCCGTTCTCGTGTAGCCTACATATTGCGTTTTTTTTTTTTAATTTGCTTACCGGGCTAAAGGTTAGCATGCTTAAAATAAGCAAGTCGTTTTGTTCAACAAATTTAAGTAGATAACTCAGCAGTTGTTTGCATCAGAGCGACAATTTTTCAGATAGTTATTAAAACTGTTTAAAGGTTGTCAAACGTTGTTTCTCGTTGTATATCCTTTAATTGTAGAGTTAAATTGATAAATACCGTGTACGAATTTGTTTAACACATTTGTTTTGGTTACTCGACGTCTCCGTTCTCGTGTAGACTACATATTGCGTTTTTTTTTAATTTGCTTACCGGGCTAAAGGTTAGAATGCTTAAAATACGTAAGTCGTTTTGTTCAGCAGTTGTTTGTATCAGAGCGACAATTTTTGAGATAGTTACTAAAACTGTTTAAAGGTTTTTAAACGTTGTTTCTCGTTGTATATCCTTTAATTCTAGAGTTAAACTGATAAATACCGTGTACAAATTTGTTGAACCCATTTGTTTTGGTTACTCGACGGCTCCGTTCTCGTGTAGCGTACATATTGCGTTTTTTTTTAATTTGCTTCCCGGGCTAAAGGTTAGCATGCTTAAAATACGTAAGTCGTTTTGTTCAACAAATTTGAGGAGATAACTTAGCAGTTGTTTGCATCAGAGCGGCAATTTTTGAGATAGTTATTAAAACTTTTTAAAGGTTGTCAAACGTTGTTTCTCGTTGTATATCCTTTAATTCTAGATTTAAATTGATAAATACCGTGTACGAATTTGTTTAACACATTTTTTTTGGTTACTCGACGGCTCCGTTCTCGTGTAGCCTACATATTGCGTTTTTTTTTAATTTGCTTACCGGGCTAAAGGTTAGCATGCTTAAAATACGTAAGTTGTTTTGTTCAACAAATTTGAGTAGATAACTCAGCAGTTGTTTGCATCAGAGCGACAATTTTTGAGATAGTTATTAAAACTGTTTAAAGGTTGTCAAACGTTGTTTCTCATTGTATATCCTTTAATTCAAGAGTTAAATTGAAAAATACCGTGTACGAATTTGTTATCCCATTTGCTTTGGTTACTCGACGGCTCCGTTCTCGTGTAGCCGACATATTGCGTTTTTTTTTAATTTGCTTACCGGGCTAAAGTTTAGCATGCTTAAAACACGTAAGTCGTTTTGTTCAACAAATTTGAGTAGATAACTCAGCAGTTGTTTGCATCAGAGCGACAATTTTTGAGATAGTTATTAAAACTGTTTAAAGTTGCCAAACGTTGTTTCTCGTTGTATATCCTTTAATTCTAGAGTTAGATTGATAAATACATTGTACGAATTTGTTTAACCCATTTGTTTTGGTTACTCGACGGCTCCGTTCTCGTGTAGCCTACATATTCCGTTTTTTTTTTTTTAATTTGCTTAACGGGCTAAAGGTTAACATGCTTAAAATACGTAAGTCGTTTTGTTCAACAAATTTGAGTAGATAACTCAGCAGTTGTTTGCATCAGAGCGACAATTTTTGAGATAGTTATTAAAACTGTTTAAAGGTTATCAAACGTTGTTTCTCGTTGTATATCCTTTAATTCTAGAGTTAAATTGATAAATACCGAGTACGAATTTTTTTAACCCATTTATTTGGTTACTCGACGGCTCCGTTCTCGAGTAGCCTACATATTGCGTTTTTTTTTTAATTTGATAACCGGGCTAAAATGCGTAAGTCGTTTTGTTCAACAAATTTGAGTAGATAACTCAGCAGTTGTTTGCATCAGAGCGACAATTTTTGAGATAGTTATTAAAACTGTTTAAAGGTTGTTAAACGTTGTTTCTCGTTGTATATCCTTTAATTCTAGAGTTAAATTGATAAATGCCGTGTAGAATTTGTTTAACCCATTTGTTTTTGTTACTCGACGGCTCCGTTCTCGTTAATTCTAGAGTTAAATTTATAAATACCGTGTACGAATATGTTTAAACCATTTGTTTTGGTTACTCGACGGCTCCGTTCTCGTGTAGCCTACATATTCCGTTTTTTTTTTAATTTGCTTAACGGGCTAAAGGTTAACATGCTTAAAATACGTAAGTCGTTTTGTTCAACAAATTTGAGTAGATAACTCAGCAGTTGTTTGCATCAGAGCGACAATTTTTGAGATAGTTATTAAAACTGTTTAAAGGTTGTCAAACGTTGTTTCTCGTTGTATATCCTTTAATTCTAGAGTTAAATTTATAAATACCGTGTACGAATATGTTTAAACCATTTGTTTTGGTTACTCGACGGCTCCGTTCTCGAGTAGCCTACATATTGCGTTTTTTTTTTAATTTGATAACCGGGCTAAAATGCGTAAGTCGTTTTGTTCAACAAATTTGAGTAGATAACTCAGCAGTTGTTTGCATAAGAGCGACAATTTTTGAGATAGTTATTAAAACTGTTTAAAGGTTGTTAAACGTTGTTTCTCGTTGTATATCCTTTAATTCTAGAGTTAAATTGATAAATGCCGTGTAGAATTTGTTTAACCCATTTGTTTTTGTTACTCGACGGCTCCGTTCTCGTTAATTCTAGAGTTAAATTTATAAATACCGTGTACGAATATGTTTAAACCATTTGTTTTGGTTACTCGACGGCTCCGTTCTCGAGTAGCCTACATATTGCGTTTTTTTTTAAATTTGATAACCGGGCTAAAATGCGTAAGTCGTTTTGTTCAACAAATTTGAGTAGATAACTCAGCAGTTGTTTGCATCAGAGCGACAATTTTTGAGATAGTTATTAAAACTGTTTAAAGGTTGTTAAACGTTGTTTCTCGTAGCATGCTTAAAATACGTAAGTCGTTTTGTTCAACAAATTTGAGGAGATAACTTAGCAGTTGTTTGCATCAGAGCGGCAATTTTTGAGATAGTTATTAAAACTTTTTAAAGGTTGTCAAACGTTGTTTCTCGTTGTATATCCTTTAATTCTAGATTTAAATTGATAAATACCGTGTACGAATTTGTTTAACACATTTTTTTTGGTTACTCGACGGCTCCGTTCTCGTGTAGCCTACATATTGCGTTTTTTTTTAATTTGCTTACCGGGCTAAAGGTTAGCATGCTTAAAATACGTAAGTTGTTTTGTTCAACAAATTTGAGTAGATAACTCAGCAGTTGTTTGCATCAGAGCGACAATTTTTGAGATAGTTATTAAAACTGTTTAAAGGTTGTCAAACGTTGTTTCTCATTGTATATCCTTTAATTCTAGAGTTAAATTGAAAAATACCGTGTACGAATTTGTTATCCCATTTGCTTTGGTTACTCGACGGCTCCGTTCTCGTGTAGCCGACATATTGCGTTTTTTTTTAATTTGCTTACCGGGCTAAAGTTTAGCATGCTTAAAACACGTAAGTCGTTTTGTTCAACAAATTTGAGTAGATAACTCAGCAGTTGTTTGCATCAGAGCGACAATTTTTGAGATAGTTATTAAAACTGTTTAAAGTTGCCAAACGTTGTTTCTCGTTGTATATCCTTTAATTCTAGAGTTAGATTGATAAATACATTGTACGAATTTGTTTAACCCATTTGTTTTGGTTACTCGACGGCTCCGTTCTCGTGTAGCCTACATATTCCGTTTTTTTTTTTTTAATTTGCTTAACGGGCTAAAGGTTAACATGCTTAAAATACGTAAGTCGTTTTGTTCAACAAATTTGAGTAGATAACTCAGCAGTTGTTTGCATCAGAGCGACAATTTTTGAGATAGTTATTAAAACTGTTTAAAGGTTATCAAACGTTGTTTCTCGTTGTATATCCTTTAATTCTAGAGTTAAATTGATAAATACCGAGTACGAATTTTTTTAACCCATTTATTTGGTTACTCGACGGCTCCGTTCTCGAGTAGCCTACATATTGCGTTTTTTTTTTAATTTGATAACCGGGCTAAAATGCGTAAGTCGTTTTGTTCAACAAATTTGAGTAGATAACTCAGCAGTTGTTTGCATCAGAGCGACAATTTTTGAGATAGTTATTAAAACTGTTTAAAGGTTGTTAAACGTTGTTTCTCGTTGTATATCCTTTAATTCTAGAGTTAAATTGATAAATGCCGTGTAGAATTTGTTTAACCCATTTGTTTTTTTTACTCGACGGCTCCGTTCTCGAGTAGCCTACATATTGCGTTTTTTTTTTTAATTTGATAACCGGGCTAAAATGCGTAAGTCGTTTTGTTCAACAAATTTGAGTAGATAACTCAGCAGTTGTTTGCATAAGAGCGACAATTTTTGAGATAGTTATTAAAACTGTTTAAAGGTTGTTAAACGTTGTTTCTCGTTGTATATCCTTTAATTCTAGAGTTAAATTGATAAATGCCGTGTAGAATTTGTTTAACCCATTTGTTTTTGTTACTCGACGGCTCCGTTCTCGTTAATTCTAGAGTTAAATTTATAAATACCGTGTACGAATATGTTTAAACCATTTGTTTTGGTTACTCGACGGCTCCGTTCTCGTGTAGCCTACATATTGCGTTTTTTTTTAAATTTGATAACCGGGCTAAAATGCGTAAGTCGTTTTGTTCAACAAATTTGAGTAGATAACTCAGCAGTTGTTTGCATCAGAGCGACAATTTTTGAGATAGTTATTAAAACTGTTTAAAGGTTGTTAAACGTTGTTTCTCGTTGTATATCCTTTAATTCTAGAGTTAAATTGATAAATGCCGTGTAGAATTTGTTTAACCCATTTGTTTTTGTTACTCGACGGCTCCGTTCTCGTTAATTCTAGAGTTAAATTTATAAATACCGTGTACGAATATGTTTAAACCATTTGTTTTGGTTACTCGACGGCTCCGTTCTCGTGTAGCCTACATATTCCGTTTTTTTTTTTAATTTGCTTAACGGGCTAAAGGTTAACATGCTTAAAATACGTAAGTCGTTTTGTTCAACAAATTTGAGTAGATAACTCGGCAGTTGTTTGCATCAGAGCGACAATTTTGGAGATAGTTATTAAAACTGTTTAAAGGTTGTCAAACGTTGTTTCTCGTTGTCGACAATTTTTGAGATAGTTATTAAAACTGTTTAAAAGTTGTAAAATGTTGTTTCTCGTTGTATATCCTTTAATTCTAGAGTTAAATTGATAAATGCCGTGTAGAATTTGTTTAACGCATTTGTTTTTGTTACTCGACGGCTCCGTTCTCGTGTAGCCTACATATTGCGTTTTTTTTTAATTTGCTTACCGGGCTAAAGGTTAGCATGCTTAAAATACGTAAGTCGTTTTGTTCAACAAATTTAAGTAGATAACTCAGCAGTTGTTTGCATCAAAGCGACAATTTTTGAGATAGTTATTAAAACTGTTTAAAGGTTGTCAAACGTTGTTTCTCGTTGCAT